>NC_142518.1:15256000-15572500 GCF_057876585.1 Rhinolophus sinicus | reverse complement strand
TTAGTGCTTAGAAAAAGTCATTTTTTTATATTTCCAGATTTATTGAGTTATAATTGATGTATAATACTGTGTAAATTTAAAGTGTACATGTTGATTTGATACACCTACATATTGCAAAATGTTTGCCACCATAGCATTAGCTAACAAACACCTCCTTTATGTTATGTAGTGACCATTTCTTTTCTTTTCTTCTTTTTTTATTTTTTTGTGAAGACATTTAAGATTTACTCTCTTAGCATCTTTCAAGTATATAATACTGTGTTATTAACTATAATCACCATACTGTGCCGTGTTTCCCCAAAAATAAGACCTAGCTGGACCATCAGCTCTAATGTGTCTTTTGGAGAAAAAATTAATATGAGACCCCGTCTTATTTTACGCATTAGAGCTGATTTTTGCTCCAAAAATGCATTAGAGCTGATGGTCTGGCTAAGTCTCATTTTAGGGGAAACACGGTATCTAACTTTAATTAGTTTCAAACTGAAACTTACTCCATCTCTGGTCTTCCTGACATGAAGTTTAAAAGTTGTCATTGTGTGAGCCACTTTGAAAAGTTTTATGTTATGTTTGAATGAATAATTAGTGATAAAGTAGTCATCTTTTAGTACCTATAGAGAAGTGAGAGAATTTGAAGAAATGATTAGTTAATGAATATCATTTGAACTTTTGGTTAACTCAAAATCTACTCATTGTAGAAACGTCTGAAAATAACTAGAAGGTAGAGCTCTCATATAAGTTAGAGGCTATACTCACATGCTCAATGCACAGATGGCAAAGGTAACATTCTCTTAGGAAAGCTCAATGGAGTCTCCCTTAGAGAGCCATTTCACTTTGTAGAAAGGAGGGCTTCAAGGGGTATTGCAAACCATTAAAAAGAAAAGAGCTTTATCAGCGACTTCATTGAATAATAATGATTATTCCTGTTTAATGCAAATGATGCAGCAGGGGGTTCTGGGAAAATAAGGTTGTCATGGTAACTGATAACACTTTTTTCCTACTGGAAGTCAAGATAGTGAAAGAGGCTAAACAAAGCCCTGTTTCCTTAGAGACTTTTCCCAAGTAAAGGAAATAGAATAAAGGAAGATCTGGCATGAACTCTGTTCTGTTGAACTCTGTTCTGCCCACAAAGATAAGACTTCTAAGGAAAGTTTGCATAATGAGCTGAGCCAGGTGGGTGAAAGTGACATCTGTCTTTTATATTATAATTGACCCAATACAGGTGGACAGATGATAACTTTGTAACCAAAGTCTGAGAAAGTACTACCCAGAAAAAAATATTCAGATTAAGTTTAAAATGAAAATTAAGTTCTTTAAGGACAACATTCAGCATTTAGCGTAAGCAGGGATTGTTTCTTTTGGAATAGGCTATGGAGTGAAAACTGAAACACAATAATTTACATGCTCTTGGAAAGTCATCTGAGCTTTCCTAACCTATATTTTCTTACCTATAAAATCAACAATTTGGGAGTGAGTTCTAATTTTCAAACATTTTTCTCAATAAAAGCCTTCAAGAAAACTAAACCTGTAAATAAATAAAATTGCAGTCTCAGGATAGAGGCTTGGCAGGAGGCTCAGGGCTTCCTTTCTCTTTGTAACAGTCTTTAAGACATTTTATAGAAAATAATTGACAGACATATGTCTAGCTTCTGCCTTCTAAACAGTCACACATGAAATGTCTTAATTGCTCTTAACAGGAACTATTCTCCATCTGGTAGCAGCTTTCTAAATGGCTCAGGAAGGAGGAATGAGGCACCAACTACCGTGTTTTCCCGAAAATAAGACCTAACTGGAAAATAAGCCCTAGCATGATTTTTCAGGATGACATCCCCTGAACATAAGCCCTAATGTGTCTTTTGGAGCAAAAATTAGTATAAGACCCGGTCTTATTATCGAGCAAACATGGTAGATCTGAATAATCAACTCTAGGGTTAGATGGGTTGACGTTTGACATAGACAATTCTGCTTTTTACTTTCTGGAAGGAGATAGCCAAATTCTAGAGATCTTGCTTTACATACCTGTCCCTATTATGTGAAAATAAATCTTGTGAAAACCTATGGTCATGCACTGCATAATGATATTTGGGTCAATGACGGACCATGTATATGACAGTGGTCCTAGAAAATTATAAGGGAGCTGAAAATTTCCTATTGCCTAGTGACATTGTAATGTCATAATGTACCACATTACTCATATATTTGTGGTGATGCTGGTATAAATAAACCTACTGCACTGCTAGTCATATAAAAGTATATAGCACATACAATTATGTAGGATACAAAATGCTTGGTAATGATAATAAATGACTATGTTACTGCCTTATGTATTTACTATACTATACTTTGTATCATTACAGTGTACTCTTTTCTACTTATTAAAAAAAAGTTTGCTGTAAAACAATATGCCATGTTATGCCTGCAGCAGCCTCATATATCATGTTTACTGGGTCTCATAATTGCATCATTTTCTCTTGTGCTTGTTTTAATCCCATGTTGTTTTGTTTATCATGGCCCCTAAGCATACAAAATCCACTGCTGATATTGCCAGTAAGAGGCCATGTCAAATGATTGACCTGGAAACAAAATGAAAGCTGATGAAGGACTACAAAGGTGGAAAATCAGTGATGGTTATTGCTCGCCAGCCAGTCATGTCCCATTCCATTATAGCTACAATCTTGAAGAACAAGAATAAAGTGATGGAAGCTGTTAAAGGAACTGTTTCATTGAAGGCAATGACACTAACAAAAATTTGAGAAGGGCCTATATCAGACACAGAGAAACTTCTAATGACCTGGATTGAAGATCAGACAACGAAGTGTATTCCTCTCAGCACCATGATGATGATGGCCAAAGCAAAATGTTTGTGTTCGATGTTGAAAGAAAAGAGTAGATCTGACTAGGATGCTGAATTTACTGCTAGCTCTGGGTCCTTAAACAATTCAAGAATCGTTATTCATTACATAATGTAAAAGTGAGTGGTGAGTCTGTGAGTGCTGATGTGAAGGCAGCTGAAGAATTTTTGGAAACTCTAGGTAAGCTGATTGTGGAGGAAATTTACTCACCAGAGCACATATTCAACATGGATGAAACCTCCCTATTCTGGACACAGATACCTAAAAGGAATTTCATCCTTAAGGAGGCCAAGTCAATGCCAGGTTTCAGGGCTTTTAAGGACATGATAACAATCTTTCTTGGGGACAATGTTGCAGGCTACAAATTGAAACCCTTTATAGTCCAGCACAGTGAGAACCCCAGAGCCTTCGAGCATATCAATAAGCACACACTGCCAGGGTACTACAGGAGCAATAAAAAATCATGGATGACCCAGCTCCTTTTCCAAGATGCCCCCCTGAACTGCTATGCCAGCAAAATGCAGAAGTACTGTTTGGAGAATAACATACCTTTCGAGTGTTTGCTTATTGTTGATAATGCTCCTGGGCATCTTTCTTTTATTGGTGATCTTCATCCCAGTATCAAAGTGCTGTTTCTCTCTCCAAACACCACCTCTTTGATCCAACCAATGGTCAAGGAGTTACAGCAGCTTTTAAGGCCTCCTGCCTGAGGAGGACCTTTGCCCAGGCTATTTCTGCACCTGAGGAAGACACTGATGTAATTCTGGAAGGATTACAACATCTATGACTGCATCAAGAGCCTTGCTTGTGCTTGGAGTAATGTCACTAAAGAGTGTATGAATAGCATCTAGAGAAGACACTCAAGAGATTCATCCATGACTTCAAAGGATTTACCAAGGATGAGGAGGTTGGAAAAATCCACAAGTCTGTGGTTGAGATGGCAAACAACCTTAACCTGGGCGGGGATGAGGATGGCATTGAGTTGCTCCGATAGGTAGTTCCTGACGAATTGACTAGTGAGGAGTTGTGGGAACTGGAACAGGACTGCATCGCTGAAGAAGAGTCGAGAAAAGGAAACTGCATGAGAAGAAAAGAAACCCCCAAAAAAAATTCCCAGTGAAGGGTGTAGCAGAAGCTTTTGCTGACCTCAACAAGCTCCTTACAAAGTTTGAAAACAGGGACCCCCAACACTGAAAGGTTTTCATCAATACAAAAGAAAGGAATGTTCATGGTGTGTTATCTGCTTACAAGCAAATCTATGATGGAAAAAAGAAACAAACCAAGCAAACCACCGTGGACATATTTCTGAAAGGAGTGACACCTCAGAAAGAGCCTGAGGCAGGCCCTTCAGGAGGTGTTCCAAAAGAAGGCGTTGTCATCATAGGAGATGACAGCTCTGTGTGTGTCATTGCCCCTGAAGACCTTCCAGTGGGAGAAGATGTGGAGATGAGAGACAGTGATATTCATGATCCTGACCCTCTGTAGACCAAGGCTAATGTGCATGTGTCTTAGTTTTTAAACAAAAGAGTTTAAAAAGTAAAAAATAAAAATAGCAATAGAAAAAAGCTTATGGAATAAGGATATTAAGAAAGGAAATATTTTTGTACAGCTGTACAATGTATTTTAAGTGTTATTACAAAAGAGTCAGAAAGTTTTAAAAATTAAAAACTTTATACAGTAAAGTGAAAAAGTTACAGTAAACTAAGGGTAATTTATTATTGAAAGAAAATATTTTAAATCAATGTAGTGTAACCTCAGTGCACAGTGTTTATAAAGTGTACAGCAGTGTACTGTGATGTCCTTCACTGTCACTCACACTCACTCGCCGAGTCACGCAGAGCAACTTCCAGTCCTGCAAGCTCCATTCATGCTAAGTGCCCTATACAGGTATGCTGTTTTTATCTTTTATATATGTACCTTTTCTATGTTCGGATACGTTTAGATACACAAATACTTACCGTGGTGTTACAGTTGCCTGTAGTATTCAGTACAGTAACATGCTGTACAGGCTTGTAGCCTAGGAGCGATACCACACAGCTTGGGTGTGCAGTAAGCTATGCCATCTAAGTTTGTGTAAGCGCACTCTGTAATGTTCTCACAATGATGAAATCACCTAATGACACATTTTCCAGAACATATCCTTGTCATTAAGCGATACACAACTGTATATTTTCCCTCTCTACAATCTGATACAATTTTTGTGAAATTAACAAAGACAAAATTAAATGCTAAATATTAAAGCTCTTTGAAGACCTAAAGAAACATTTCAAATATCAACTGCTGTCTGCAACATATTGGCTTAAAATAAGTCTAGCTCATGGGCAACACCAAGAGAATATATTGACCAAATTTAAGGCCCTGCTGCAAATTGTGTGAAATTAAATTACATGTGAGGTGATATTTACTAATTGACAAGCTATATGAATGCCTTTGGCCTCACTCTTTGTCGAATCCCCTTCTCATATCAATAGCTAGAAAACTGGTTGATGTCTATAGACAAATTCTCAGCAATTATCATACTATTTTGTAACATGGGATTGTTGGATGGATTTGAAATATTATACTATCCTTATTGTCTACATTTTCATTGAAGGTTAAGAGAAATTTCAAGAGAAACTGCTAGTCAGGTTCTTTCATTGATTGATTGATTGATTGATTGATTGATTGATTGATATGAAGTTTTTATTTAAAAAAAGAAAAAGACAAGACTTGTCAGTTATTTAGATAACTAATTCATATTTTAACTGTCCTATAATCATCATGCTCTGAGCCAATAACTTAATAATCTCAAAATCAAGATTTTTCCTTATTATCTTCAGAGTAGATGACTATTTGCACTTTTCAAAAAACATAAAAACGCACTTTAAAAATACAATTTATATTTCTTATTGAAATTTTATCTGTCTCTTTGCTCGTACATCCAAACAGAAACAAAGCACTGTGTTTGGCCTCACGTTCTTCTACAGCAAGTGCTGGAGGTACATATCTTCAATTTTTTCTCTCATTATTTTTTTCTTGAACTATCTCCAGTTAGGCCTCTGCCCTATGAATTCACCAAACTTAACTTTCTACAAGATTACCAACAAATTCTTGACCCATCTGGAGCACATTTACTTTGAGGTTTATCCATGTTGTAGCATGTATCATTCCTTTTCACTGCTGAGAAGTACTCTATTTGTATGGATAGATCACAGTGTTGTTTTTTAATTCACTCATCTGTTGATGTATGTTTGGGTCTTTTCTGTTTTGGGCCATTATAAATAAAGCTGTTATTATACAAGTCTTGGTATGGACATATGCTTTCATTTTTCTTGGGTAATACCTAGGAGGGGAATGGTTGAATCATATGATAGGTGAATGCTTAACCTATTTAAGAAACTGCTAAGCTATTTTTCAAAGTGGCCATATCATTTTACATTCCAATTATCAGTGAATGAACGTTACAGTTGTTCTATATCCTTGCCAACAGTTGGTACAGTCGGTCTTTTTAACTTTAGACTTTCTAATTGGTTTGTAGTGGCATCTCATTGTGGTTTTAATTCTCATTTTCCTCATGGCTAATGATGTTGAGTATCATTTTATGTACGTATTTACCATCCCTATGTCTTTTTTGTTGAAGTATTTATTGAAATCCTTTGTATATTCTTTTGTTATATTTGTTGGTAATATTCTTGGATTAGATTTGCTAAAGATTTGTTTAGAATTATTACAGTTATGTCCTTGATGGATATGGTCCTTAGTTTTCTTATAACATTTTGGTTGGTTTTGGTAATAGCATAACGTTGGTCTTAGTAAGAAAGTGTTCCCTTCTCTTTAATTTCTGTAAGAAGTTGTTTAGAATTGGTATTATTCCTTCCTTAACTGTTTGGTTATTCACCGTTGAAGCCATCTGATCCTGGAGTTACCTTTGTGGAAAGGATTTTAACTACAATTTCAATTTCTTTCATAGATATGAGGTTATTCAGATTACCTATTTCTTCTTCAGGGAGCTCTGGTAGTTTGTGCTGTCAAGCAACCTGTCCATTTTAATCAAAGTTTTAAAATCTATTGTTATAAAGTTGCTCACAGTATTCTATTGTCCTTTAAATTTTTCTAGAATCTGTTGGGATGCCATTCCTTCCATTCCTGACATTCATAATTTGTATTTTTTTTTCTTAGCTAGTCTGGCTAAAGGCTTATCAGTTTTATTGATCTGCTCAAAGAATTGTTTTTTGGTTTTATTGATTTTTCTCTACTATTTTCTATTTTTATTTCTTTGATTTCTACTCTGATCTTTATCACCCTGTTTCCCGAAAATAAGACCTAGCCAGACAATCAGCTCTAATGCATCTTTTGGAACAAAAATTAATATAAGACCTGGTATTACATTATATTATGTAAGACCCGGTCTTCTATTACAGTAAAATAAGACCAGGTCTTACATTAATTTTTGCTCCAAAAGATGCATTAGAGCTGATTGTCCAGCTAGGTCTTATTTTTTGGGGAAACACAGTATTTGATTTCATCTATTTATTTAGGATTTAACTTGCTCTTTTTTTCCCCCTAGTTTCTTAATGTGGACGTTAAGGTCATTGATTTGAGAACTTTCTAATATAACCATTTTGTCTTTAGAGGCATCTTTAGAAGCATCCTGCATATTTTACTATATTATGTTTTCATTTTCACCCAGTTTGAAAGACTTTTACTTCTACTTTTGGTTTAACTCTTACAATGAATGGACTATTTAGAAGTATGATACTTAGTTTCCAAATATTTGGGGACTTACCGAAATCCTTTTGTTATTGATTTCGAATTCAATTTCATAGTTGTTAGAGGATATATTTAATGTGACTTTAATCCTTTTAATGTTACTGAGACTTACTTTATGATTCAGAATATAGTCTGTCTTTGTAAACGTTCCCTATGCACTTGGATAGAATGTGTGTTTTGCTATTGTGCAGTTGAAGAAGCTCGCTCTACTTTGTCCATATCAGTGAAGCTGTCAGTCCTCATGGCCTGCTCTGCCCTGGCAGAACCTGCACGCCAGTGGAACTGGGAGGGTTGTTGGGAGTACCCCAGGCAAATGCCAGTCATATTCTCTCTACTCAATAGTTAGCTGTTTTTCAAGCATAGCTGCTTCTTGTTGCATGCCTTTGGACTATTGCCATAGTGCTGCAATGGTTGTTTTTGTCAGTTTTGTTCAGATTTCTACTTGCTCTTAGAGGAGAGGATTTGCCAAGCTCCTCACTCAGCCATAGCCAGAAGTCAGCTTTGGGCTATGGTATTATAAGCAATGAGTGGGAGTTTCGAGGCAGTCCTCCTTTACAAAATTATTTTCTCCCTCTAAAATCCAAGGTAGCTCTTCAAGTTTTCCACCAACAGCTGAGAGCAAAAGGCACCTACCTATACATGAAATGTAACTAGAGTTAGCCTATTTTGCAAAGTATGCAGAATTTTTACCTATATGCTAAGTAACTTAGCAAATATGATACAGAAATACTTAAAATATGATGAGCATGGCCTCTGTTACTAAGTCTCCACTTTGAGCAGTTAGCTTACAGTACAACTGAGATGTCAATTTGGATTTTCTCTCAGGAAACTAAAGAGATCTGTTCCCTGTAGACTGTCATGGATGGTAAATGGGGCTGTGATACAAAGGATCATTGGATAACAACCAGAACAAGGATAGAAGCAAATCAGGACATAAGATTTCCTTCAGCTCCTCATAGTAGCTTTTTCTAGCACCCAACAGGTCTGGATTGGAGTTAATATCATTTACACCACAGTGACACTTGGTAATAATTCTATTTCATATATTTATTATATCTTATATACAAATATGCCATCAAGACTGTTGATTAAATATCCCAGACACAGTGAGATTACATGTTAAACTGCAAATTTTTATCCAGTAGAGATGCAAATAATTTCTGTCTCCTGGAAAGGATAAATCTACAATAGTTTAGTGCTCTGCAGACAATTACCAGTTTTGTATTTAACCCAGCAATATTATCCTAACTTTATTTATTGAATTGCTTGCAAATAGCTCCTCAAATGTTCTTTGAATTGGTCTTAACATTTTATTGGTTCCTTCATTAATTAACATTTGAGTAAAATTTATGACATGATAGTTATAATTTAAAATTTTTGAAAATTAAACTTTCGTAATATGTTTGTATGTATGTAAATAGGGAAGGAGGGAGGGAGAGAGGGAGAGGGAACATGAGGGGGGGGAGAGGTCACATTGTTTAGTACACTGTGTGTAATTATTTGCATGTGATAAGTTCCATAATAATTTTTCTTTTTAACACCCTGGGTTAGCCAGTTGATTTGTATGCATGTGTCTTGATGACAGGGAGTAGGTGAACAGCTCCTCTTTGTAGATCAGAAGAGGGTTAACATTAGAATTCCCCAGAGAGCAATTTCAAAAACATATGTATTCATATTCTCCTTATTCCTACTCCAGTTCTACCACAGTGTTAGGGTTGGGTTCAGTTATGGGTAAGAGAAACCAAACGATGTGACTTGCCTAAATAGGAGTTTATGTATTTTTTTCTCACTGACCAAGACTTTCTGAGCTAGGCTGCCTGAGGGAAGTGCAGCTGCTCAAGGGAGTCCTTGTGACTCAGGTTCCTTTTTTATTCTTGCTCCTCCAATCTTAGAGTGAGGCTTTGTTCCACATGGTAGAAATGCATTGACACTGCCTTTACATGTTATTATTCCCCATTCCAGGCCAGACGAAGGGAGAATGGTAAAGGGCAAACTGCATGTCAGGTAGATCTGTCTCTCTTTTCAGGAAAACTATAGGTTTCCTAGGTGTCCCACCCAGTAGATTTCCACGTTTATGTCACACTAGATAGAGTCACAGTCATCTTTAGCTGTGGGAGTCTGGAGACGTGAGCAGTAATAGATACAGCACTCTCTCAATAAAATCTGTGTTCTCATCAAGGGAAATCCATTTTGGATAGACAAGTAGCTGTTACAATCACCAAGAGTGTATTTGAATCTGGCGGATGAAGCGCTTCTATATATTTTGAAAAAAAATCTCCAATTTATTCTAGTAAGTCTTCACCTTACCAAACTGTTCAGTAATGGTGTCTGAACAAAGCCCATTCTTACCTGCTAAGTTCCTATTTCATAAGACCATTCAGTACTAATCATTATTTTTACTCTTATAATTGTAAATACAAATGCTGGTGCCTTTCTAATATTTAAAATTTCATTTTCCCATTTTATTCTTTGCCTCTCCCAGTGGCCCTTTGTCTGCTGTTATATTTGACATTGCTACCTGAATTGCAAAAATTTAAATCAACGAACAGAAATCATAATTCCATTGTCAAGCTAAGATCAGTTTTTCATTAATCTGTCAGTATTTCAAAAGATATATTTAATGTTTAAGTTCTAAAATCCTTTTGTAGAGAGAATTTGTTAAAGTTTGGTTACTTATATTCAGTTTACCAGTTTTTTATTTGTCTTTTCCTATAAATACTGAGTAGATGTAAGCTCACAAAGGCAGGGATCCAATTTGTTTGTTGTTTGTATCGGTATCACCTGAGTACAACACATATGTAGAACTCGATGAATCTCTGATAAATGAATCAGTACATAACAATAGCCAGAGGAATCATTTTATGTAGTTATCATATGGATATTATCTTTTTAGCTATTAGGAAGACTTCTTTTTTGCTGAAGCTTTGCAATTACAATCATTTATTCATAAACTTTTCCTTAAATCAAACTTACGTAGTTCTTATATAGTTTCCTGGTGGCTGGGACGATTTCTTGAGAGATAAACTGATATTTCAGAAATGTAGGATGGTCTATCTTGGTCTGCTTTAGAGAGAGATGAGCACAGCTACTACCTTATTCAAGTAATACTTATGAGCAATTTGCCTTCTTATCTAATTGTGAGATTTCTTACGTTTTCTTTTCTGGAAGCAAACATTTTTCTGCAAAGCCATAAGGTTAAAAATAACCTTTCCAACCTGCGTTTGTGACTATGATATGCAATCTTAAATATCAGAATACCTCCTAAATGAAATAGTACTCTGGAAAAAAATAACTAGAGCTTTCTCAAATTGAATATAAAGAGACTTAAGGAAATAATCTATATGCTTGTTTATACCTTAATTTCCTATTTGTAATAAGTAGTATTCTCCACCTCAAGTTTTTCACTTGTGCATCGCTGGGAAAATTATCCAAAGCTTAGAAACCCCAAGTTTACCAAATCTTGGTAAAAGAGATTACGAGTGACTCAGTTCTGGGCTTGACTTTTTATTGTCTGGGCTATCTTACATCTCTGGAGGGGAAGAGGCTAATTGTAAATTTATATCCAGAAGAAATGCAAATAATACCTGTCCAATGGAACAGGTAATTCTATTGAAGAGTTGCCAGATTTAGCAAATAAAAATGCATGTAATATTTGGGACATACTTATACTAAATGAAAAATACTCTCTATTCATCTGAAAATCACATTTCACTTTGCATCCTATATTTTATCTAGTGAGCCTATCCTCAGGAGTTCCAGTTTATGGGCACGTGTTATACGGCAGTTTTGTATCTAACTGAGTAATCTCATTGTAACATTGCCGATTAATGACTACATTCTCAAATGTTCTTTGGACTGGTTTTTATCTTCTCAATGCTTCCCTAATTAATTGAGTTACAAGAATTACTAGACTCATATTCATTATATATATGCATAGGAGTCATGATTTTGTCTTTTGAAAAATTAGACTTTAACAGTTTTGTGGATCATCCACTGAGATGCCCACATAGCCACACCCTATGGTTCCAAGTAAACTGTGTTGCTGGTGAAGTGTGCCTCCTGGATAATATCAGACCGGTAAAGCATTTTCTTGGCTCTCAGCAACTGAACTTTACATTTGTTTATTCTCTATTTTTGTTTATTTATTTTGGTTTTTGCTTTCTTTGTTTTCTCTACTGATTTTTTATTTTTGTTTCTGGTTAGTGCATGGCCAATAAGTTACTCTCATTGGTGGCAGCAATAATTGGGACTTTGGTTTTTATCATTTGACCATTTGGTAATCTCTGTGAGATGAATAATGGATAATTATTTTCTGCTGGAAATACGAGTGTTTATATAAGTTGAAATCCCCAAAATAAAGAATTTGAACTTCTAATATTTTAGAAATTACTTGTTTAGAAACGTTTTAAAAGTCCAAGTTCACGTAATAAAGGTTAATCTTCTGATACATTAAACTAAATTAATAATTTTGTTTTAAAAATAAATAATAGACATGCATCTTTTCCTTGAGTTTATAGTGCATGAACATTTTATAACTTTAATAAGATTTTGATTTGTTTTTATTCATAACTTCTTAAACTTCTAATATTAGTTTAATAATCAAACAAGCTTACATACTCCTACATAATATTTAAAATTATGAAAAATATAAATTTGTGTTCAACTAAATTGTTTTATCAATCAAACTTTTTCTATTAACAATAATTATGTTTTATAGTTTGAACATAATTTTGTAGTTTAAGCATAATTTTAAATATCTTTAGTTAATTTAAACATCTGGACTAATCTTAAATTGAGTAAATTTATAGAAAATTATTAAATACTAAGACAATTTTTAAGAATGAATACTGAAAAATTGATTATAAAGCTTCTATACTTTTATTTAGAAATGTTTTCTTCTATGCTTTAGAGTAGTTATATCTTTGGGTCGTGTTGATGAACATGTTCCTTTTTGCTATTATAACTAGATGTAAACACTTGTGAGTGGCTGTAAAGAGTTGTGTTATTTGAATTTATAGGCTTCGGTAGTCTGCCGAAATGCTTGCATATGACAGAAAGACCTTAACTATCTACCCATCTTTATTTTCCTATCACTGGTTGCCAGGGTTGAGGACTCAGAGAGAGATAAATAGGCAGAATACAGGCGATTTTGTTTAGGGCACAGAAAATAGTCTATATGATATTATAATGATGGATATATATCATTATACGTTTGTCTAAACCCATAGAATGTACAACACAATTTTGCTCTTTAAAAAATATACTTTAATGGAACTAATCATTTTTTAATTGAATTGGATCTTACAGTTAATAAATTCAAACCCCTAATTCTACAAATAAGGAAAATGAATACCTTTGAGGTTTAGTACCTTTTTATAAAGTCACTAACTAGTTAGTGCTAAGTTGCAACTTAGTCATTCAGCTCTCAAGATGTTCATTTCACTTCATCCCATCATTTCAGTAGGTAATTTCAGACTGTGATAGTTCACTATTTGACCCCCAAACACGTCCATAAACAGATTTTTAAATTAAATTTGTGGGTATGGTAATCAATTGGTTTATTTTTGCTGACCATCTCTGTGAACAGGTTTAAAAATTAAAGTTAGACTTTTGAAATGATTATAGAATAAAATCTCTTGTACCATTTCAACTTTATTTTTAACTATAAAAGTATAAAAATATAAAAATTCAGGATTTGTACATAAGTTAGTCATTAATAATGCCATTTTATTTTTTCCCTAAGGGGCAAGATATCTCTGTGATACAACTGATATTAATGATTATATATAATGTAAAGACAAAAAAACTCAGTTACAAATAATGTCAACATCAGAGCTAGTTTCCAAAGCAAATGGTTTAATGGTATGATGTGGTCAAGTGCTTTCATAAAATTCTATAAAATGGATTGTAAGAATAAATCATTTCATTTGCCATTTACAGCTTAATTTAACATTGCTACCATCTTCTTGATAAATTTTGTACAGGGAAAGGAATGAAGTGTAGCTGTTTGTACATTAAGAGTATAACTATGTTTATGTTGAGCAAATAGGAATGTAGCTGATGTGTACTGGTATTCTGGTGAAATTATCTTCACTCTCACTGCAAAGAACTTTATTGAAAACTAAGAATCAAGAGAAAATTTTTATTAAAATATCAAGTTTATTCTAAGAAGAATAATATATACCTCTCTTGCTTTCATATCTCCTGAACAGGCACAGAACACTTCTAGCATCTATTAAAAATGATATCTATGATTATTGTCAGTTTACAACGAAAATATCAAATGTAGTTTCACTCTACAGACAGCAAGATAGATGCCTCTGCTTTTTCGTGTATTCCATCATTATGTTAGTGAACTATCCCTTAACATCTAATACTTAGACTGAGAACGTGTAATAGGAGTAGAAAAGGTAAAGCAATAAATAATTGAATATTAATTAATTTTATACCCGTGTGTACTCTAATATTTACAAAACAGTTTTTCAGTTTGCACTGTCTACATTACAACTGAAATATCCACAAACACAGCCACATACAAAGAGAAATAGAAGAGTGAGCATATCACTCCTGTGCCAAGTTTTGCCCTACTATTACTTCAAGATTTTAGAAGTCCTTAGCACATAACAGACAAATGAAAAAACAAAACTTCTCTAGTCCACTGTCACCAAATTTAGAGAACTCTATCGTGGAAATACTGAGCATCCCTGCAACTAAAACTACCTATTAAGTTGTGTTTAACTGAATGTTTCATAATTTTTTTCTGACTTGACACTGTCTTGTTTGGGGCAAAGCCCCTGTTTCTTGCTTCCATTTTAGGAAATGCTAACTCTGAGGTCAGCAGAGTTAACAAATTGAGTGCCTAACATCGAACTAGTTTCATCTATGAAGTCGACAAATATTTATTGAGCACCTACTATGACAAGCACTTTTTTAGAAACTGGTCATTTTGGTGAATAGGAATGTCACTTTCTGAAATTTAGAAAACAGGTAAGGAAACATTTTGTGAGGGGAGGCAAATTATGAGTTCCTCTAGGTTTTTAAATATGTGACAAAATTTAAAGTCTGCTTGACATCGTGGTCACATTTTCTACACAAACTCCGGTTTGTCATTTTCCCATTTAAAGCTTGTTGTCCAGAAGTGGAGACAGCATTAATAGAGAGTACAGTAGGACCATGCCGCCCTTATTTTTACACCGTTTATTGATACAATTTAAAGCATCATTATTCCATTTGGAATCTATTTCCCCCTCTTGCAGTATATTGTTGCTAAAAGATCCTGCAACCCTGATGAAGAACTTATGCTGTGGGAGATTTCAAGCGTCTTGATCCTTGTGATGCCTCTAGATAAGCAAATCTACTTTACAGGTCAAAGAGCATTATGGCACAAGTTCAGATCAGACATTTGATCAGGTTCATATGACTTCTAGGACTTGAATGCTGGCATATCTAGTTTTAAGTAGCTCAAACAATGAATTTGTATTTAGATGAATAAAATATTCTCTGGGACTCTCCCCAAGGGCTGGTAGTAATGTGCCGTGCTTAAATAACGCACATAGTAAGATTGGCCAAGAATAAGCTTTATTAAAGGACGATTCACTAACAGATACATTCATTCATTCAAAAGTTACCTTGAGGACTTATCATTGTGGCAGGCACTGGGGAAATGTCAGTGAAGTGAAGTTGTGCTGCTCAGCTTGTATGTCCTCTCTAGCCAACAGAATCTTTTTTTTTTCAATTAAAGTTTATTGGGGTGACAATGGTTAGTAAAATTACATAGGTTTCATGTCTTAAAGGCAATGGTCAATGAAGCCATTGAGTTTATTTACCTTTAACAGCCCTGATTCATATTTGTTTAATGTAGAGCCACAGCATATTAGCTAAAAATGACAATGACACTGTCCACACTATGGAATTACAATGAGATAGTCCATGAAACAGTTGACGCAAAGAAAGTAGTATATGTGTGTGTGGGGGGAGGGTTACATATGTGTATAATGAATAGATCCATAGGGTTATATTAAAATATGTTGCAAACTACAGATGGCAGACCTTTGATCCTGATATTACCTTTAAATCATTCCCATGAAGCCCTTGGTGAATCTCTTAAAGAAGTAGTTAAAGGGAAATGTCTCTGATCTAGTGCTGTACAGATTCTCTTTGCCATTCCACTGTCCACACTGCTCCGCATCAGATGTCACTTCCTTTTATCAGGTTTTTCTACTAAATGCAAAGGTTCTCAATATCCAAATCCAATTTTTCTCAGAGCTTGCTGTTTAATACACAGTCTTCAACTGATTTTCTATAGCTGCTGCTGCTCTGAATTTCCTAATTCACAGATCCTTCATCCACTCCTGGGTCTTCCATTGTGTCCTTGACAGAACATCTATTGTTTGTTACCCCAGGAAGGGCGCTTCCCTCTCTATATTTCCTGTCTGCTGCTTGTTCTCTGTGTTTCAATGCTTTACTGTTCTTATCTGGACTGTAATAGGTGGGAAGGGTTATGGCCTGCCCTCAATTTGACAAAAATAAAACAGCTGGCAAGTTGAATAATATGTATTTTTAAAAGTCTCCCCCTCCTATTTATTGCTCACTCTTTGCACCAAATCTCCCCATCCAGACCACCTCCTGTGACTAGCCAAAGTCCTTTTTCTCTTGTCCTACTTTCTCACTGACATACTGAGATATATTAACACATCTCTGAATATTGGTGATATTTTTGTAAGGTTTTTTTCAGAATCCATTTTGATCAGCCGTACACTGTTCCTAGAAACTTTTTGCTATTCTCTTCATATAATATATAATTTATTTTCTTTTAACCCCTTGTAAATCACCTTCTTAATCCCTGTTCATGGTGGCTGGCAGCTTTGCACAGGGATGCCTTATGTAACCCTAAATGAAGAGGCTGAGGGAAAATGGCAGGTCCTTTCAATATTGGAGTTTTCTCAGCATCTTATATACTTGGGTAGCATTTTTTGCGCTCACAGAAGATGCAGCAAACACAGGTAATCTACATTTAAATATTTTGTATTTTCGACACTTTTTAGGTTTTCCTAAAGGAATCTGTTACCTAATTTATCAGTTATAGCAGATCAAAATTCTGTATATTGAATTGACTTAGAAGAAGTGATTTTGCATGTCAAAAATTAGTTTGATAGAAAAGATTATTTCGAAATTATGCTCAAGTGTATCATCTGGACCCAAACATATTAATTTAAGAAAGAAGTTTTCAATTTTAGCAGAACACTATTTAAACAAATCTCATTTGCAAAACTTTCTTCATCCATTTCTTTGAATCAGATATTCAAGCTCTCAGCATTTTATCTCCATAATTCTGCCAGAATTATATTCTAAACTGCAAATATAAGTAAATTGAATTCTGTTTAAACCCTTTGTGTGTTTCTTCAATCTTCAAGATAAAGGGTAAAACCTTTTTATGTGGACCACGAAGACTTCTATGATATGGCCTCAGCCTGTCAGTGTTAACTCTAGGCACACACATCCCCACTCAGCTTCTAATCTCCAGCTGCATTATTTTGCTATTTCCTTTCCTCTTCTTATCCTGTCATTTTGTCTGTCATCTTTCTTCATCAAAAAACTGGAAATTGGTTTGCCACAATTTTTTTAAAGAATAAAAGTAGTATGTGTTGGTAAATAATCTCAAATACTGAGACCCGGGAGAAAATCTGGGATCTCAGTGGTCCTATGAGTTTTGTTTCCATGGCCAACAAATGTTTAACCTTGAAAGCAAGTCTAATGTTATATTACAAAGAGTAGGTACCATCGTTGTTTTTGGAAAACTTGGTCTAGAGATTGGAGTCTAGCGTGAGGTCTGTCTTCTGTTGCTATTGTCAACTTCAGTGACTTCTTGCATGTTTTCAATGTTTTGAAAATGTGAATACTAACAAAATTAATATTTTGAAATAGAACCATTATTCACCTAAGAACTGCATAACTCTCCCACCAGCTTGAAAATATAGCTTGTGAGTAGAACTACCTGAGTATATCTAAATAGTCATTACACTTATGTGAGAGAATTTTCCTCCCTGTTGACCTGGTTAAGCCAAATATTGCCAGAGTCCAAACATTAAAATTCATAATTTCTTCAACAGTGAGATGTTCGGATTTTACTAATATATTTCAATTTTGCTCAGGTAGTATTCCATCTTTGACATTGTATTGTCTTTTAAATTGGAATATCCTTTTCTTACGACCTCACCATCTTCTCACCCCCACCAAGAAACGTAACATTTTCTGCTTTGTGAATCTCTTTGTGGATTTCCATTGCTAATTCTGTGCCCGTTCAATGAAAGTTCAAACAAAAAGTGTGATAGAGGAACAGAACAGAGATCAGAGAGAGAACTGCATGTCTAAGTTAACTTTTTTCCAGCCAGAGTAATAAAAATAAATACCATTCATCCAGGAACATATCACTGAGGATCAGAAAGAAAGACTTCTTTCACGTTTGATGCTGAAGAATATTTTGAGGCAGAACTGGGCTATTTAGAATGAGAAGGCACCCAGTATTTCCCAGATTTTTTTTTTTTATCACAAAAGAATCATGAAGACTTCCTTTTCTCGTGACAGGCATATGACTTAGAATTGCCTTTTTAGTATATGTTGGATTACTGGAAATAGTCCTCTCTCAGCACTCTGAAATCCTAAGAGCCAGGGTAGTACAGTGTTTGAGAGCACAGACTGGTTTATTTCCCAGCTCTGTAATTTCCTAGCTGTGTTGGCAAATTACTTAACCTCTCTATGCCTCAGTTTCTTTAAGTGTAAAATGAAGGTAATGGTATATACTTCATAAAGTTGTGATACGTTTTTTGTTTTATTTTCCAGCTTTATTGAGCTATTATTGACATATAACATATAAGCTTAAGTTGTACAATATGATAATTTGATATACTTATGCATTGCAAAATGATTGTCACAGAAAGGCTTGTTAACACCTGTACTCTCACATAATTAACATTTTTGGGAGGCTGGTATTAACATTTAAGATCTACTCTCTTAACAATTTTCAAGTACATAATGCAGTATTGTTAATTATAGTCACCATACTGTACATTACATCCCCATAACTTATTTTTCTTATAGCTGGGAGTTTGTATACTTTGACGAACATCTTCCTATTTCATCCAACACCCATTCCCTGGCAACCACCATTCTACTCTCTCTTCCTATAAGTTCCGCTTTTTCAGATTCTGCACTTAAGTGAGAACATGCAGTATTTGTCTTTCTCTGTCTCACTTATTTCACTTAACATACTGTCCTCAAGATCCATCCATGTTGTTGCAAATGGCAAGATTTCTTTCTATTCAATGACCGAATAATATTCTACTGTGTGTATGTTTGTGTGTGTGTGTGTGGGGGGGGTATCACATTTTCTTTATCCATTCATCTATTGGTGGGTACTTAGGTTGTTTCCATGTCTTGGCTATTGTGAATAATACTGCAATGAACATGGGGGTACAGATACCTCTTTGATATCTTCCTTTCATTTTCTTTGATTATATAATCAGAAGTGGAATTGCTGGATCATATGGTACTTCTACTTTTAATCGTTTTTACAAGCTTCCATACTGTTTTCCATAGTGACTGTACCAATTTTTTTTCAGTAGTTGGATACAAGTAGTTATTTTGGGAGGTGATTCCAGGAAGAACTATGAGGGAGTGAGAAAGTGAGACAGGGAAGGGAATAAAGCTAATACACACAAAGGCAATTAGCAGTTTCCTGTGGGCAATTGGGACTCAGACCTTTAAGAGACTGTGTGGAGCACAACTCACAAGACTCCTACAGAGAGGTAAGAGATCTAGGTGCTTCTGTACAAATTCATGCCCCTTAATAGTTGAGAGTAATTCTTGGGATAGTACTTTCTACATACTTCCTGCCTGCCCTACCAGTGGATTGAGTAAGATTCTGAGGCAGGAGAAAGCCCTGGGCAGAGAGATCCATGAAGCTGGACGTGAAAACTGTTTTTGGAATAGGCCAGAGGTTATGAGTAGGATACCAACACCATCTCCTACAGCTGGCTACTGCACACAGTTTGAGAGTCAACCTAAATATATGTTTAAATGGCAATATAGGAATATACGTCAAAATCCTTTAAACAAGTTATATCCTTCTAACCTTACAATTATCTTTCTGGAAACTGATTTTAAGAAAACGTAGATACCGTAGGCAAAATGCCAAATTTAATATTATTTGTAATTGTAGCCAATAAGGAACAGCCTAATTCCAATAATTCCAAAAATAGAGTATTGGTTAAATAAGTTTCATATATGCTTATTATATAATATTATGCCATCAGTAGAAAACATGGTTATGAGTAAATGAGTATATATGTAATGTAATGTGTATAAAATGTTCATGATGTATTAATAAGCATAAAACAAAGTGTAAAAGATTATATGCAGTATAACTCCCATTACACACACACACACACACACACACACACACACACACACACACACACACACTGGCACTCACACATAGGCAAGAAAAAGTGGCTGAATATTACACAAAATAGTTAACAGTAGTTATCACTTGGTTATAGAATTAGAGATAATTTAAATTCCTTTATTGATAATTTTATTTTTTTTTAAATTAAAGTTTATTGGGGTGACAATTGTTAGTAAAGTTACATAGATTTCAGGTGTACAATCCTGTATTGCATCATTTATAAATCGATAATTTTCTAAAGTTTCTGCAATAAATGTTATTTTTATAACCAGAAAAAGCATTAAGTGCAATTTTAAGGTAAAATTAACCTTTTTTAATATTGATACTTTTAAACTTGAAATTCTGTTGGTTTTTTTTTTTTAATGTATAGTTGCAAGTTGGATTCTAAATATAGCAATTGCACACTAGAGCATCCCATATTTCTTTTTCTCAGACAGAGGAGAAATATGTATCATCTCTGGGAGAACTTGACTGCAAATATGTATGTGCTTTGAATGCAATAAGGCAGATTGTAGCTAAAGTTATTTTCTCTGCCTAACTGGAATGATGTTGTGATTTAGCCTGTAGGATTCCCCTGAAAATGGATTTTTGAGGGCAGATAAACTGTGTCCCTGAATAAAATAGGCTTCTGACATATATCAAAATGAGCTGGTTATTGACCTGTTTGTGTTCATCATATGCTATTTCTTATGGTAACATCATCTGCTCAGTACTACAAACACTGTAGACAGTGATAAATTATTAATAATGACTCTGGAGAAGATTACAGTAGTGAGGTTTGTGGAATCTGGCAGGAGTCATATGGAAAGATGTTTTCATAGCCACAGCCTACCTCTAAAATCATAACATATGTGAAGAGTGAATCGATCCAAATCCACAATGCACACACCCTTCCCATTACTTATAGCAAAATAACTAAAAAATGAATGGATCAGTCATTTATTATTATAATAATTGCATGATAATTAAAAATAAAATTTAAAAATACTATCTTATGTTGTAGGTGGCAAATCATCAGTTTTGCCATATCGATTGGAGAAAATCATTCACCCAATTGTGCTTGACTCTTTCTCTGTGTATGAAGCTTTTTGAACAGGAAAATCCATTTCTGTGGTAATTCCACAAACAGCAAATAGAGTTAAGTTTCAGTGACCTAGTAATTCAGCTTTTCAGAATTTGGTCTAAGGAAAGTTTAGCAAGAAACATACGCACAAAGATTTTATTCACAAAAGTGTTTGGAAGAATAAAAACTTGGTAGCAATCTAAATATCCAACAATAGCAAAATAGGTTAAATTACATCATTCATACTACGATATATTATTTATATTTTAAAATGATGTTGAAGGATATTTAGTGAGGTAGAAAAACACTAGGCAATATTAAATTTAAAATATATACAAAATTCACATGTGTTTTCACCCTTCTTATGTAAAAATACATGTTGGTTTATGGGTATAAAGAAGGAAGTAAAATACCAGCTGCAGTTATGCATGGATTATGGGTTTATTAGTGATTTTTATTTTCTTCTTTGTTTTAGTCTTGCATTACTTACATTATCTATAATGAACATGTTTTATTTTTATTAGTAGAAAATGGTAAACTAAAGAAGTAGATAACATACTAAAAATTTTACCTAAATTCTTCTTTAATCCTGTCTCAGTGTATTCAGAATTGGCTATTTGAGTCATCAAATAAGAAGCAGGTGCCCAAATGTGAAAGTAATTGGATTTCACACAGCATTTTCCATGGGGCAATTGAATCATGACTGCTTAAAAACATGCCTTTGGAAAATTTGTTCCAAAGACTCCTTAAATCTGTGTATTAGTACAGACTAGTCTTTCAACAACTGTGTATTTATTGTTCACCATATACTCTACACTGTGCTACCTCTTGTAAACAAACAAACAAACAAACAAACAAAACTATATGCAAACACAAAACAATGGCCTTTACCTTCAAGAAAGTTCAAGTTCTAAAGAAGAAAAAAGATAAGTAAAATAATTGACACATAATACAAAAATTATGGTATTTCTGTGCTAAATAACATAGTAGATTATATTCGATTATATTAACATTTAATTAAGATAATTAAGAAAAGATCATTGTGTAATTCTAGAAGTTAAATAAAGTATGCACTGTGCATTCTCAAAGGTATATACTTTTCATCATTTTTCCCTGCTACTTCCCTTTGTAGGAAATCTTCCAGTTTCTTATCTGGACTACAGATAGATGGATAAATAGTTTAGAGGACTTTCAGGCGAAGCGCATGTTAACCAAGTGGGAGCTAGGTTTAGCAGGAAAAGAATGGATACCGATTATGCTCAAGTCAGTACCTTCCAAAAGAGCATTAAACCAGCAGTCAGGACACTTTGGTTTGTTGACCCAGTTGTAGATCTGGGCTATCTGGGCCTGTCATTTAACTTCTGTAAAACCGTTTCCTTTTCTATCACCTCAGGGGGTCCTGTTATTGGCAAGGACCTTCCAACTTTACCACTTTCATTAAGTCATGAAATTACAAAAAGACTAGAATAGCCACTGTAGCAAGTAAAGTGAGAGGTGGAATCTTAAGACCAGATTTTTCCTGCATTTGTTATCTCTTCTTCCCCCTTGTCATCAGTGCCTAACTTCTCCAGAGAGTGGTCTCCAGCACATTTCCCCCTTTCTCATTCTCCTACTCAGTTCTATCTACTTGAAATTTTAGCCCCATCCCAAATGCTCTCTCGAAACCTTCTCATTGCCAAATCCTGTGACATTGCTTTTTTTTCTGTCACTTCGAAATATTCCTTTTTGTATTTCCCAAAAAACAAGACTACTCTCCTCTATGACCACAATATAACCATCCGAATCAGGAAATCAGCGATGCAACACTTTCATCAAGACCCCATGCAAATTTTTCTAACCATCCCAACGATGTCTTCTTTCTTTTCTGGTCCAGGATCAATCCAGGCTGATATGTTGCATTTACTAGTGATGTCTCTTTAGTCTCCTTTAATCTGGAACAGTTCCTAAGTCTTTCTCATCTTCAACAGATGGTATGGGCCTTTCAATTTGTAGCATGTTCTTCATTTTGGGTCCATCCAGTGTTTTCTCATGTCCAGACTCAGGCCACGCTTTCTTGGCAGGAATTAACCAAAAATGATGCTGGACTCTTTTATAAATTTCATCAGAAAGTACATGATGTCAACCTGGCCTATCCCTTGTAATGTTAACTTTAATCACCCAGTTAAATTTCTATCAGCCAGGTTTCTCCACTGTCAAGGCACAATTTTTCCTCTTGTAATTGATAAGTGTTTCGTAGTATAATACTCCAAGACTATGCCAATATCTTATTCCTCGTCAAATCTCTTCTTGATAATAGGAATCCTAATTGTCATTTCCCTTTTATGTGTTCTTGAACAAGTTACCTTTCCTCTTTGACCTTAGTTTCTACATCTAAAAAATGGAAATAACATACCACATTAATCTAATGAGTTTTATTAGAATTGAATGCTAACACATATATAAAGTGTCTGTCACTTGGTGGATGCTAAAAATTTAACAATCTTCTTCTTCTCTTGGTTTCTGAGCTGCATATATTTGTTATACCTCTGCTTGATTCATCACTATCTTTATGATTGATTAATTTACCTCATCTCTTAGCCTAAATATGGATGTTCCATGGGTACTGTTTGTGGTCTACTTGAAAATGTCTCTCCCAGAGTTTATATCCATTCTCACAGCCTGTCTCATGCTAAATTTCTACAGAGCCAGGCCAGATACTGCACCAACCCCACATTTCCAAATACCTAGTGGAAGTTTCATTTGAATGTCCACTCTAAAACCAGTGTATCCCAAGCTAAATATTCCTCCAATACTTTTGTCACATTTCCCATACTATATCAATTCCTTCTCTGACTTTACTCTTCTTCTCAATGTTATCACTATTAAACTTTCTGTATTATTTGATTCCTCCCTCACCCCCCAATTCATATCCAATAAGCAGCCTCATACTCATTAGTGTTTTCATGGGCTGGAGTGTATTATAGAAATGATTACAGATAATTCATTTGTCTTCAAGCTCTGGGTCCAACACTTACTTGTTATATAATTATAGTGTCCTTGTGAAAAATGTATGACCTCTTTGAGCATCACTTTTCTCATCTGTGAAAATTAAATAATAATACTTATTTCATTGGCTTCTTGTTGGTGATGTGAATGTTCTTTTTAAACTAACAAATGATTACAGATAAATGAATAGGTAGGTAGGTATATAATTTGCAGTGCTTCTTCCTGCCCCCAACATAGTTCACATCCTATCAACCAATCAAGTAGGATGAATCTGTCTAGCCTATTGAAACACCCTCATATCCAATCTCCTTGCCTTTACTCTTTCTTTGTAAGTTATCTAAATATTGTATTAATTTTCCCAATTTAAAGCAGTATTTTCATAGATGAATCTTGAGATTATTATACTAAGTGAAATAAGTCAGACAGAAAAAGTCAAGAACCATATGACTTCACTCATATGTGGGATATAAAACTGAAGGCAGCAAAGGAACAAGACAAGCAAATAGAGAAACGAAAACTCATAGACACAGGCAACAGTTCAGTGGTTACCAGAGGGTAAGGGGGAGGGGGATGGTAGATGAGGGTAAAGCGGATCAAATATATGGTGATGGAAGGAGAACTAACTCTGGGTAGTGAACACATAATACAATATATAGATGATGTATTATAGAATTGTACACTTGAAACCTATGTAGTTTTGTTGACTATTGTCACTCCAATAAATTTTAATTAAAAAAAACAGTATTTTCAGTAGCTTCTCATTTTCTATGAAGTGAAGTCCAAAATCATTCTCATACATATTTATTGATCATCTACTCTATATGAGGTATCATGCAGAGTGGGGCTAGAGCCAAGATTCAAATTCTGGCTACTTGACTCCAAAACCTATAGATATCACACTGCTTTACAGCAGTGCACAGTTTATATAATATTTACAATATTATAACCCATTATCAGGAGTTTCATTTGAACCAAACGTAAGAGTTTGTGAATATTGGGAATAAAGTAGGTAGCTCTTCAACTGTTCTTCCCTAATACAGTTATTTGGTTGCAGAGTAAAAGAGGCCCTTTTAAGTTTCATGGTTCAGAGCTTGACATGTGAAAGTGTCAAAAACCTGAGTAAATGGGAGGATTTAACTGTCAATCCAAAAACTAATTATAGTGGACAATATTAGGTGACCTTTCTCTGTCATTGTAAAATCTATGATGATTACCCAAAAATCTGTGTAATAAGTCTCTAAACTAATGACATTTCAATTTGAAATAGTATATAAATATTTTTAAATAAAATAAAAGTTAAATTATGGGGTTGCTTGAATTGCCTTTGTAGAATTGTTGGCAGTATTATGCTGGGCCTGCTGATTACTGGTTCTGGGCAGAGGCTTCTGTGAAGTCTGCACATTAAAACAAGCCACCAAGTTGTATATGTCATTGTATTTGGTATTGGACAGCTGCGAGAACAAAATAATATAAATTAAATGTGTATCCCAGCTCTTGTCCCCAGCAAGCTGGCAGACAAAGCCACTATGTGATCAAGTATCCATTGATATGCATTAGTGACATTTTAGGTGCAAAATTCGTCAGATGTAAGGAAGAAGCTGAGGATAACTTACCTGCATGGTCTGATCTGGTGGCATGTGGTCTCAGAAAAGGTGACACTTGAAATGAAGGTGCATGGCAACTGTGAAGGGTGTTGGAAAACTGAGAGGGAAATCTGATTCTGTACATACAGATATTTTAATTTTCACAGGATTCATTATGCAGTTACTTGACTACAGGTGTCTCAAAGCTAAATAATTGTGAAGTCTTGTTTACATTACATTATTTTACATTATGTAATGTATATTACATTACATTACATTATTTAAGAACTATCCTTCATTAAAATGTCAACATACACAAACTCACATAAACTCTTATAAGGATATTGACAGAATGAAGTGCGAGAATTGGAGTTCATTTAATTTCTTGAGATTTCAGTTCTTGTCAAATTATCTTGTTGCCTTGCTGTGGAGAGAGCTGGAAAGATTTAGAAAGTCCTTATGAATTACACCATTCTCATGCCATTTCATTCTGTGTAAAATACAATGAAAACATTTTGTTTCAATCATAGGTTGTAATGAAAGTTAATCAATCATCTAATGTGATAATTTTACGTGTAAGGAACCTGAGGAAGGTATTATCTGTTAGCATAATTGGTTGGTAGTGTCATGTAACTTTTTAACAATAGAACCAGACCCAGGATACAGACTTCAGATTCACAGTCCCTGGGGCACTTACTATAGTGTTACTTTGCCTCTTCAAACAATGTCCTTGCTTAGAGTCATAGCATTTTAGGATTACCAAACGTACATCATACTTTCAAAGGATATCAAAGTAGTACGAGGTCTGACAATTAAGTTCACAAACTCGTCCTAGAAAAAATGCTACATACCCCATTGCTGAGTATCACTATGGTCACCTTCGAAGTACTCCCCTTGGGAAACTATGCACCAATGCCAGCAACTAGCCCACCCTTCAAAGCAATTTTGGAACTTTTTCTGGAATGGCCATTCAGAGCTGTCATCATATGCTGACACCATTGATGTCCTGAATGTCATCCAAATGTCTTCCTTTCAATATTTCCTTTATCTTCGGGTAAAGAAAGAAGTCATTGGGGGCTAGATTAGGTGAATAGGGAGGGTGTTCCAATACAGTTATTTGTTTACTAGCTAAACACTCCCTCACAGACAGTGCCGTGTGAGCTGGTGCATTGTCGTGATGCAAGAGCCATGAATTGTTGATGAATAGTTCAGGTCATCTAACTTTTTCACGCAGCCTTTTCAGCACTTCCAAATAGTAAACTTGGTTAACTGTTTATCCAGTTGGTACGAATTCATAATGAATAATCCCTCTGATATAAAAAAAAGGTTAGCAACATTGTTGCAACAAGTTCACAAACTTAATTGTCTGACCTTTGTATAATGTAATAAATATGTATAAATAAATATAATGAATATATAAATATATATATAAATTAGAAATATATACCTATCATGGTTAAAACCTGCCCATATCTTTCTAATTTAATGAGTTTGGGCTTTTTAAAATTTCAAAACGTGAATAGAACTTTCATTTCATCAATTGCCTTTTAAACCTCCTATTGAATAATTATAATTTTTCTATGACAATATAATGTGACCCATCGCCTTTCTAATAGTGAACCACATTACATTATTATAAGAAAGCATATGACATGTCATGTTGGTTTTTGACATATTGCTGTATTCAATTTGCAAGTACCTTTTAAGGGTTTCTTAAGCTATATTAATTAGGGCTATTAAGTATTTTGTTTATATTTGTAACGTTTTCTGTTAAGCTAATTTTTATGCCTAAAAGATTTGGTAAAACTTCCCCCCTAACTTCGCTTTAGTCATTGGCCATCTTGCAAATTTAAGAGTCTTTTCACTACCTTACTTGCTTTCCTCCAAATGCATTCTAAGTTGTCTGATCCTTATACTCCATTGGCAGTGCTTGGAACTGAAAGCAGGGATGATGTGGCAACCTGGCCTAGAACAGGGCCATTGTTTTCTGGCTTCTAGATTATATATCTCTACCCAAAAGGTCTAAGATGGTATCTCTACTGATAAGGTCTAAGACGATACTGGCTTTTCCTGGTAGCCACATAATGATGTTGGCTTTTTTTAGTCTTATAATCATCTTAAAGCCGAGTTTTTCTTACAAACTTCTGCTTGGCCAGCTGAAAACCTGTCCGGGTGGTTTACTGAATCTACTGATGTCCCTCACACCATTTCCTCTTAAATTTTATCTCATTAGATTCAGACCATTATTTAAGCCTGTTTTCATTTTTTGCATCCTATCATCCAGTGAAGTTACTGTCCTTAGTCTCCTGCCATTCACAAATGGAATGTTTACTTGTGACCCCTTCCTCTTTACCCTGACAAAGGTATAGTTTTGGATAGGCATGAAGCCAGAGCCTCTAGATAGACACTAAAATATCCACCCAGACAGGCATATGTAATCATTAATCATTTAGTAGGATCATGCAAACAGTTATATATTTGAGTTTATTCTTTCATCCAATAAAAATTGAACACTTTCTCTCAACTGGACACTGTGGTAGATATTGGGAATACAGCAACTTATAAATTTTTTTTTTTTGTCCTGCTCAAGGACTCAGAGAAAACAGACAAATAAAGAAATAAGATTAATTCAATGCAGTATTTGTTATGATAGAGAAGTATAAAAAGTTTTATAAAGTCTCAAAAAAGATTTAAAGCAAAAGGGAACAGATGATAATTATTTTCTAAATCTCACTGATCCAAGTACGCATATCTGCTCTGTAGTGGGTGCTGTGATATACTATCCAGATCCTGGTTTAGAAATGAAAGACTAATACCCTCGGTTTCTGGGAGTGCTGCCTGTAGGAAGTCTACAGTTTTCAATCCCCTACAAGGATACATCTGAAGAGAGCCACTTTGGCCCACATCCAATGACTGATTGAGGAAGAGATGTAAGGGCCCGGCCCCTTTACCCAACTGGTAACAATACTGAGGAGTCATTCTAGCTTTAGAATTTCCAGTAAGGTCAGAGGTCCCCTCCCTTGAGGCTGCCTTGCAGTTCAATTTCTTTCTTCCTTCCTTCTTTTGTTTTTCTTTCTTTCTTCCTTTCCTTCCTCCTTCCTTCCTTCCTTCCTTCCTTCCTTCCTTCCTTCCTTCCTTCCTTCCTTCCTTCCTTCCTTCCTTCCTTCCTTCTTTCGTCTCCCTTCCTCCCTTCTTTTTTCTTTCTCTTTCTCTCTTTCTCCCTCCCTCCCTCTCCCTCTCCTCCTTCTCCCTCTTTCTCTCTCTCCATTCATTGATGCTTTCTTCCCTTCTCTTTCTTTCCACAGATGTTAATCCTAAAACTACTCTCTAAGAAACCTATTGCATGCTAGTCTCTGTCTCAGAGCCTGCTTCCCAGGGTACCCAACCTGCAACATGGTGATACTTTAAAGACCAGTTCTGATACATACCTTTTTCCCCAGAGCTGGAAAGGTTCTCAAAGCCAGTGAGCTTCATGTTTAAGACTTATGTTTGTCTAGCTTCATTAGCTTTCAGAACCTGGGAATGAAATATTTAAACCATTTCAATAATTTCTCAGTAGTCTTGTTTAGGAAAAAGGCAATTGAGAAATAGGCCTTTTGAGCTTTTAGTAACTTAATAACACACTTAAAGGGAGCTTTCAGGAGGCTTACACTACCAGATATCAAGCTAACAAATTAGAATAATAAAGACACTGTAGTATTGGTGCATGAAGAAACAAATATACTAATGGAACTCACCAGAATCCAAAAACAAAAGACTGGCAACCTAAAAGAAAAATGATCAAAAGATGTGAGTGGGCACTTCACAAAATAAGATATCTAATGTGCAATGAGCATATGAAAAAGTACATAATTTCATGAGTCATCAAGGAAATTCAAGTTAAAACCACAAAGAAGTACTACTGTACATTCATCAAAAAGGCTAAAATTAAAAACAATGTCTGTGGCAAAAATAAAATGGGGCAATACATGAATTTCTAAGGACATCCAGCAACTGGAATCCTCAAATACAGTTTTTGGGACTGTAAATTAACTTTAAAATATGTTTGGTAATATTTGCTACATGAACCAAAAGATATGTACAAAATAGTCATAGTAGTATTATTTATGATATTCAAAATTGGAAACAATCTAAGTATCCATCAATAGAATGAAAAAATTGTGGTATGGACATACAGTGGTATATAGTTCAACAATAAAATTGAATCACGGCTGCTAATGCTAACTTCATAGATGTCACAAACAAAATGCTGAACAACAAAAAAAGCCACACACAAAAAAGCACATGCTGCATACTACTTGATTCCATTTATGTGATGTTTAAAAGCAGGCCATGCTAATTGATGGTGAGAGAAGTCGACTAGTAGTTACATTTTAGGGATAATACCTGGGAGGGAACAATGACAGGGGCTTCTGGGTTTGTCTGTCTTGATTTGGATGATTGTTTCGTGGGTTTGCTTTCCTTTGTGAAAAATTCATCTATCTATGCACCTGTAAGAAAGTTTATTTCTGAAAAACTTAAGTTTTGCCTCCTCATTAAGGTTTTTGAAGGTAAAACTAGTCACATTCATCAATGTCTTGTACGTGTTAAATGTCTCATTCCCTAGGATTTTGATTAGAAGTTAGTAGGGGGAATGTTTTGTCTCCAATATTCTGATTTTCATTATGAAGATATTTATTGAACTAACTGACCTTTTCTCCCACATTTATACCTACCCAAATAGGTGTGGTGAGTTATCTGATTGCAGAGTTTGGGAAAGAAGCAGTGCAGGAGCAACTCAGTCTCCTCTAAGTTAACTGATCTGCTGCACGCATTGTGTTCTTATCCATGCCAAATGTCATACAGGGATAGGTCTTGCAGTGGTCCGGCACTGCCTGCTTGAGTGGATAAGTCATTCTAACATCAGCATTCCATCTCATTGCGGCATCAAAGCAAGTATCTTACTTCAGTTTCTCTCCCCAAGCAGACTCTCAGACAGGAACTTGGGTGTAGACAGTTTATTTGGGAGGTGACTCCAGAAAGCAGAAATAAAGGAATGTGTAGAATGGAGAGTAGAGGAAGAAAAATCAATAAAGAATGTGTTGTTGAACTAGTAACTGATATGAGCTACTGGGACTCAATCCCTTTGGGGGCCTCCTGAGAAACCATGTAGAGTATATGTGAAATTGTCCCTGTGAGATGTAGCGTTCGGATCCTCTAACTCCTGTCTTAGTTGGTTGAGGCTTTACCGCTGGGAACTCCCACACCTCCTGGCTGCTCTACTGGACTGCTGAGTAAAGCTCTTAGGGGCTTTACAGAAAATGTGGGTGATTGAGGTAGGACGTTTTTAAGACACAGAAAGTGCTCATAACAGGTGCAGCTAACATTGGGGGTGGGCTGAAGGAATTTGGCTTGGGGTACCAAGATGTTTGGAGGTAGGGCACCACCTGCTCCAATATCAGATTTATCAGTAATAGAGATGATACTGCGGTATCCATGTACCTCACTCCTCCTTATCAATTTTTGAATTGATTTAGGATTTCAAGTGAGTGAGTGTTTTTATTTGTTTTTAATTTTTAAAATTCTAACAGTAGCAACCCAAGACTTCTAATTGTGATAGACCTTGTAAATAAACCAATTTTAAAAATATTTTACACCTCCATTAATACAAAAATGAACACATACCAGGTTAATTATTCCAGCATTATCTGCAATTGCAAAATATTGCAAATGACTAAATTCCTGTCCATAGGAGATGGCTGAATAAACTATGTGTAGTACCTCTACACAATGGAGTACTATGAAGCTATAGAAAAGAAAGGATTATTTCCATGAGTTGGTATGGCATGGTTTTAAGGATACATTATTAAGTAAAAAACAAAAATTATGAAACAGCATATGTTATATGATAAATTTTTATAAGATAAAGAAGATGTGGTATATATACACAAAAGAACTGGAAAAAAATCATGAACTCTTCCATGCAAGTTTTAGTTCCACAGTGACATGAGTATAGCAATTCTGAAATTATTGTGTATGTATTTTAGAAATGTAAAGATGATTATATTGATGTCTTAGGAAGCCAGAGTTCTCTCCTTTTAGGATGAGAGAACTATAGCATGAATTGGGAGAAGGCAAGGCAAAAAACTTCATGACATTGAATTTGAGTTAGAATATCATTGTAATAATTATTGTGCAGATATTGGTTTCTAAGTACCATCCCATATTAAAAGGAAAATGGCTGGTTCCAGGACTGGGGCAAGGAAAATACAAGATGTATCTAGACCATAATTTTATGCCATAAATTGAGGAAGTACTTAAAAAAGGAGAATGACATTTCATAAAGACACAAAAGCCTGCCTGATGGGGTTCATGCTAACCCAATTTAGCAACAAAATGAATAATGACAGAAGTTATGTATAACCCATAACATAAAATGAAAATTCATGAGTCCATAGAGATACTAACAACAAAAACAAATAAATGGAGAGGAGGTAAAACTCTTCCTTGCAGAAGAGCGCCAATTAGTAAATATAGAGGAAATAACAGAGTTAGACAATGGCCATTTTGCAATCTTATTGTAATCATTTATTCAGACGAATCATCAATGGATATTAATACTGTTAGTTGAAATTTTGATGGTTAACAGGATATTTACAAGTCTAAAAATGTCTCCCCACTGATTTCTTATTAACTAGAAAAGAAATTTACAGTGAAGAAACTTGGGGTATAAACCTTTTCCAAGTGATCAAAGTTAACATCTCCAATAATGAGAAAGACATTGTGCAACTCTTGATATGAAGCACTAGAAATAGGACAGTATACATAGTGTACCTGCCAAAAATCTGTAAACTTGCATCTAAACATGAGAAAGCATGATGTAAACATAAATTGAGGGTTATTCTACAAAATAACTTGTCTGTACTCTGGGGAACTCTATAAAAAGAGACTAAAGAGACATGACACCTAAATGCAATGGTGATCCTGGATCATGGAGGGGGAAACAATACAAAGAATGTTATTAGTACAATTGGCAAAGTTTGAGTATGAACATATGCACAATATATTAGATAACGATATTGCATTACTATTAAAGTCCCGAATCTGATGGTAGTAATATTAAGAAAATGTGCTTTTTTCTTAAGGTTGTATTGCTAAAGTATTAAGGGGTAAAGGATCATGTTGCTGACAAATGATTGAATTCAATAACTCAGCAAAACTAATAACACGGATATTAATAATATTTATTACACTAATAATATGTGAATTTATTATATTATTTATAATATAAAATATAATATTTGTTGTCTTAAATATATGGGGGAAAGCAGATGTGGCAAAGTGTTAACAATTAATGAATCTAGGTGAAAGGTATTTGGGAATTAATTATATTACTCCTGTAACATTTATGCAAGTTTGAAGTATTTGTCAAAATAAAACCTTAAAAATTAAAAGAAAATGCTTTAGTAACATATTATTCTGTAATTTAATATATATTTTTAAATTTAATAAATTTGCTCAGTGCTTTTTGAAGCACAAAAGAACACTATGCCTGGGACTTAATATATTCTGTAATAATTGTCATATGCACGATATCTCTAAAGAAGCAGAAAAATAGTTTTTGCCAAATATACTCTAATAGGCTAAATTTTGTGATTCATGTATTCATTCTTAAAATGTAAATCCAAATAAGGGTTATTCCTTAGCCTATGTGCATAACTTATGCCACACTAACAAAAAAATACATATTTCTGTCTAAATTGTGACACTTTCTTTGATCAGTAATTCTACTTTTATTACATTTTTTCAATTAATGATGAATGATTAGAGGAGCTGTTCATTGGCATTGGCCATAATTACTTTAAAATTAATTTACAGAATAAATTCCAGATAAATTCAAAAGATAACATAGACTTATCAAAAACGAATTAAATATCCATTAATAAAGATGCTCTAAAGACCTGGATGCATTAAATATGATTTTTCACCATCTACAGAACTCTTTTCAGAATGCTCTAAAGTGTACTTATGACAAGATAAAGTGATTTTTTATCCTATTGATCAAAATTTTAATATATACTTGGATACTGATGACTAATGGAACACACTGAAACTCCTTGTTGGGGAAATATAGCTAAATAGAATTTGACAGCAAAATCGCAAGAATAGATAGTTGTATGTAAAGTACTTTGAATAACCTTTACAGATATGCATTCTGGAATTAAACTTTTAAGAATATGGAGTAGATCTACTTTTCCTATTTCTCTCACTAAATTCAACTAAAAACCCTCGGTATTATATGTAAGCAAACTTAATAAGACTCTAAGAGAATGAAAGAAGATGGCAGATCAGCTAAGGATCGCAAGACCTAAAGAATGGCATGATGGTGGGTCTCTTGTGTTTTCTTTTTGCCTCATATATCCCAGAGCTGAAGCTGAAGAAGCTGGCAACTCAGAAACGCTGAAGGATGCAGACTATATATATGTATATATGTATATGCGTGCACATGTGCATGTGTTACAGGTTGGATTCTACATGCAGGCTCACCCATGATTAATTTAGATGATGAGAATTTGGACTTTTAAACTGACAAGACTTAGGTGAGAATTTAGACTTCAGTTGAAGCAGTAATGTGTTGAGGCTTTTGGGGACCTTGGGATAGGGTGAATGTATTTTGCATGTGAGGAGGACATGTATCTTTGGTGACCAGAGGATGGACTGTGGTAGGCAGAGTGATTGCCCCCAGAGAGGTCCAGGTTATAATACCTATAACCTGTTAATATCTTACCTTACATGGCAAAAGGGACTTTGCAACGGTGGTTAAATTAGGAATGTCTAAATGAGGAGATTATTCTATTTTGGGGGGTGGTCTCAATGTACTCACAATGGGTCCTTATAAGGGAAAGAGGGCAGCAGGAGAATCAGTCAGAGATGGAGATGTAGTAATGAAACCAGTAGTCAGAATGATGTGATTGCTGACTGAGGACTGTAAGGCAAGGAATGTGAAGCATCTAGAAGCTGGAAAAGGAAATGGATTCTTCTCTAGAGCCTTTAGAAGGAACTGAATCCTGCTGACATCTTCATTATAGCCTAGTAAAGCCCATTTTGGAATTCTGATGTCGCGAACTATAAGAAAATTAATTTGTGTTTTTTTAAGCCACTAAGTTTGTGGATATTTATTGCAGTAGCAATAAGAAATGAATACCCATTTGAAGCAAAAAGTGATAGAACTGAAAGGAGAAATAAACAAAACACAATTGTAGTTGGAGATTTCAACATTTCTCTCAACAATTGATAGAATGATTAGAGAGAAAATTAGCAAGTATATAGAAGAACTCAACAATACCAGAAACAAACAGGATCTAACTGACATTTTTAAAGGAGTGAACATAACAGCAGCAAAGTATACATTCTTTTTAAGTCCCCATGGAACATATATCTCTATAGATTATATCCTTGGCCATAAAACAAACATCAACAAATTTAAAATAATTAAAATCATGTGTTTCTCTGACTACAGTGGAGTCAAACTAGAAATCAACAACAGAAAGATAACAGGAAAGTCTCTGAATACTTGGAAACTGAGTAACACACTTCTAAATTATCCATAGGTCAAAGTATCAAGGGCAATAAAAAATGCATTAACTGGAAATCAAAATACAGCACATTAAAATTTGTGATCACAGATAAAGCAATGCTTACAGGAAATCTTATAGCACTAATTGTATACATCATAAAAGAGTAAAAATACCAAACCAGTAATTTTAACTTATGCTTCTAGAACCTAGGGAAAGAAAAATAAACCCCCCAAAAGCAGAAAATGAAAAAATAAAGATAAGTAAAAAATGAAATTAAAAATAGAAAAACAATAGAGAAAAATCAATGAAACAAAAGGATCGTTTTTGAAAAGATGAATAAAATTAACGAACTTCTAGGAACATTAGCAAAAAAATAGCGGTGACATAAATTAGCAATATCAGGAATGGTAGGTCATATCACTACAGACTCTATAGACATCAAAAGGATAACAACTGAATACTACAAATAAGTGTAGGCACATAAATTTGGCAAAATAGATGAAATAGACCTCTTCCTCAAAACATACCAACTACCACAACTCACCCAATATGGAATACATAGTTTGAATAACCCTATAACTAACAAGGAAACTGAATTAATAATCAAACAACTTACCACAAAGAAAATCCTAGGACCAGATTACTTCAATGGGGAATTCTACCCAATGATTAAAGAACAATTAACAGCAATTATATACAATTTTTTTTCAGAACAGAAACAAAAGGGAAGAGAACACTTTCCAATCCGTTTAATGAAGTTAATATTACCCTGGCATGAAAACAAGAAAAAAAAAAAAAAAACAGTGCAAAAAAAGAAAAATACCAATATACTGCATGAATGTAGACACAAAAATCTTTAACAAAATATTATCAAATAGAATTTAAAATGTATAAAGATAATTTTACCCTAAAACCAAGTGGAGTTTATTCCAGGAATCCAAGGTTGGTTCAACATTAAAAAATTAATGTAATTCAGGCTAAAGGTAAGAAATTATATGATTACATAAATCAGTGCAGGGAAAGCATTTGACAAAAGTCAGCACTATTTATGATTTAAAAAAAACTCTCCATAAACTAGAAACAGAGGAGAACTTCCTCAACTTGATAAAAAGTACTTGAAACCTACAGCTAATGTACTTAATGGCAAAATACTAAATGCTTTTGCCTTAAGATCAGGAAAAAGTCAAGGACGTTGATTCTCACTGCTCTTATTTAATGGAGTGATGGAAGTTCTAGCCAGTACAACAAGGCAAGAAATGAAAATAAAAAGCATAGAGATATGAAATGAAAAATAAAACTACAGTCATGGGGGCTACATAACAACGTTTTGGGCAGTGATGGGCCACATATATGATAGTGATCTCATAAGATTATGATAGAGCTGAAAGATCCCTATCCTCTAGTGACATCATAGCTGTAGTAATGAAGCTAGTAATGACACAAGCACTTACTAATGTGTTAAAATTGCCTACAGGATTCAGTACAGTAATATGCTATACAGCTTTGTAGCCTAGGAGCTGTAGGGGAACATAATTTGTCACCCCAAAAGAAGTCTTTTTGGCATAAAGATTATTTTATGCTGGTTAATTTTAAGAAACAGTAGCCATGGGGAAAGCTCTGAAAACCAAGTAGAAGTTACCCTTTTTAAAATAAGATAATGCACATGGCATATAAGCACACGAAAAGATGTTCAACATCTTTAGCCATTAGGGAAATGTAAATTAAAACTACAATCCCTATCTACCTATCAGAATGGCTAAAATAAAAAAGTCACAGCATTAAATGCTTGCAAAAATGTGGAGAAATGCACACATTGATGGTGGGAATGTGAAATGCTATAGGCACCTTAGAAAAATTTAGAATTTTCTAAACTTTCTAATTGAACTCTTAATTTTGGAATAGCTGTGGATGTGCTTGGAATTGTGAAAAATAATACAAGGTGATCCCATGTAAAATTTAATCTGTTGAGGTACATTTTTAATTTTTAAATTGGTTTTATAAAATAATCATTAGTCAAATAAAACATGTAGGGCAAAATCTACCATTAGATTGATATTACTTCTGTTCTTGGTAGAAAAACATAAAATGCCTAATTATGTAAAATAACAACAACACAAATAGATGGTATATCCTAATATTACTGGGTGGAGAGTTTTAAAGGTAGCAGTTAACACAAATTGGTTGATAATTTCAAAGTTCTGTTGTTAGTTGCATACTTTGGGGCTGATAATTTTTGATGGATTGACTCTTGTTACTAGCTCATCTCCCTCTTTATACCTATTCATTTGTTCTGACCCTAGGAATGCAAAGTTGGTTTGATTTTTGGAAATAAATCAATACAGGCACCTAATTGCCAAATAAAGGAGAAAACCCATACAATCATCAAATAAAAGACGCAGAAAAAACATTTGTTAAATTTAGCAGACATTCATGATTTTTAAAAAAGAAACTCTCTGCAAGCAAGGAATAGAAAGAAATTTCTTTAACCTCAACTATGAAAAGCCCACAGATAACATGATATTTTATGGTGAAATATTAAATATTTTCTCCTTAGGATAGGGAGGAAAGCATGGGTATCTACTCTCACCATTTCTATTTAACGTTGTACTATAGATCTTAGCCACCATAATGTGGCAATAAAAAGATATAAAAAGGCATAATGATTAGAAACAAAGAAGGAAAACTGTCACTACTTACGTATGCCATGATTGTATATGTTGAAAACCCTATAGAATCTTTAAAGGAAATTCCTAGAATTAATATGTTAATTTATTAAAGTAATAGGATGTAAGCTCATTATATACAGCCATTGTATTTCTACGTACTATACACAAGTATTTGGAAAATTAAATTTTAAATAATGCACCAGATCATAAACAATAAAATACCTAGAATATGTTTAATGAAAGACATGCACTTCTCTCAACTGCTAAGAGAAATGAAAGCAAATCTAAATAAATGGAGCAAAATAACACATTCATTGATTTGAAGGATCAATATTTTTGAGATGTCCATTCTCTCTGAATTTATCTATAGATGAAAGACATTCTTAATCAAAACTTAACTTCTAGGTATCTGCAAACACACACACACAAACACACACACAAAATGAAAATTACGTACACAGAATTACTTGTACAATAATGTTCATAGCAGCCTTTTCATAATACAAAATATGGGAGAACCCAACTGTCTATCTACAGGAGAATGGATAAGTGTATTATAGTATATTCCTATAATGATATACAAATTCAACAATATAAATGGAGAAAATTACCAAAAGACAAAAACATGGTTGAATTTAAAAACAAACAAACAAAAACATTAAGTTGAGCAAAATAAAAAGAGTACAAATTCTATTATTTCACTTATATGAAGTCCAAGAACAGGCAAAACTAAGCTATGTTGATTGAAATCAAAAGTGGTTGCCTCTGGGATGATTGTCTCTGAAAGGACAGAAGAAGACTTTCTAGGGTAATAGAAATGTTCTATATTTTGTTTTGAGTAGACATTACATGGGTGTATGCAATTGTCAAAACTCATCAAACCGAATAGTTAAGATCTCTGTGTTTTATTTTATGTAAATTATATCTGGATAAATTAATGTTACATAGGCTATGATTGTTGACCATTTTGTTGGCCTCATGAATTTTGAATTTTGAGAAAAAATATTCTAGGAAGTTTAAAAACTAATTGATATTATCTGTGTAAGTCATAGAGATAGTAATTCAAGCTTTTCAAAAAATAACATTTTTTGGACACTGGACATTGGCAGAGAAAAGTTCATGAAAGAATGTGCCCACTGATAAACATTATATGAAGATGGTATTCTTCCCCAGGGTTGTTCCAGCTGCCTTGAGGCTGTATGGTTAGAATTGAAAATATCTGACAGGAATGTCCTTGACACAGATATAATGATCTCCATCATTGCTTCAGCAAGAGTAATGTTTTAACGTCTTTCTTCTTTCTCTTTAAATTATGCTGTCAGCTTTAAGCCGCGGGGCAGAAGTACAGTGAAGTGGATAACTAATTGAAATATTTAAAACAACCAAACAGCGTATTCATGAACCATTACAATGAAATAGCACAGAAAACTGCCTCCTCAGTATAAGTATTGGTTAGATTAGGAAAGATACTTACCTTCAGATTAAAGGTTCATCAAGGACAGGAATTTGTCTTTTATTTCACAACATGTCATCTGTCAAAATGTTAGACATACATACATGTGTTAAAACACTTCCTGTTTTACTATCCGTAGAAGCTGTGCTATCTAGAATTTCATCATGGAGGCATATCAGATAGTTAATTATTGCCACAGTGATGCTGCATAACACACCACCCCAAAACTCAATGGCTTAAAAAGCAATTATTTATTTTCATAAATCTGCTCTGCTGACTCATGCACCTGCAGGGGAAAAATTGCAAAGTCACATGGCAAAAGATTTGGATACCAGGAAGAATGAAGCACTGGAGTCAGTGATATAGTCTACTACATAGGAATCTTGAGTTTTGAAGGAAAATCTTAGGAAGCCTGTTGGTCAAGTATGGATGTGAGAGTGTATTGCTCTACTTAATCACCTTGATGATACATCAAAGTAAACCAAGAGCCTTAGAATATTACTGCTTGGAATATAAAGTCTTGTCTAGAGAATAAATCCTTCTGACTGCTTCACTGTTTTATTTTTCTATAGATCTATAGATCAATTTTGGGATAATTGACATATGAACAATATTGATTCTTTCTAGCCACGAACACAGTATATCTCTCAATTTATAGTGAGGTTCCTGTTGCCTTTTGTTTTTAACTTTAGAGTTCACTTGAATCCCAATTATATAGAGCCCACCTCTCTCTTAAAGAAGGAGCATTTTGATTATTTAGAGATGTAAATAATTCTACTTTTCAATTTATTCCCAAGGTGGGATATGGGGTCCATTGGACCATGAGCTGTCTACATTCATTTGCTTTGGTTTGAGTACACGGCAAAACATGAAAACTGTATATCACAGATCCCGAACACTAAGTCTAAACTTCAATCCCATTGCTAATGCCTACCCTACCTCAAATAATAGCTGATAGCATTAAGGGTGATAGATAAATGCCTGAAAGGGCAGAGGGATAAGGCAACTGAAGTGGTATGATGGTTTCTGATCTTACACATACATGATTAGCCTTAGAATTTACTCATAACTAAAAGTTCCTTATCAGTACACAGTACCTTATGAACCAAACTTTATACAATCTTCATTCTTCCTTGGGGTGATAAACTGCCCCCCCAACTTCCCTATTTCTCTGCCAACCCAGATTACATTCTGAAATCAGATGGGATTGCAAAGATCTAGACTTAAATTGAAGACTTTTTTAAAGCCTCAGGCTTTAGAATTTTCATAATAAGATGTGAAAACTAACATGTAGCTCAGTCTATTTCTGAAAGCTGTCAAAATAGCTGAAGGTCAAGTTATCTCTCTGTCTTGATAACTATAGGATTCTAGTGTCTAAATCAGAGAACTAGTGGGTCTAGTTCCCTTAGGACATTAGAAGTGGCAGCAATGTTCCCCAGCTACCCAAGTTTGTACTTTTACCCAGATGAGTGAAGGAATATAATTGCTACCAATGAGGAGTCTAACTTTTGCAAGTAGGAAGCCTTCATCCTACCCTAAGATTGTGATAATGGACCTGTGCCACATCACAAAGCACAGACAGAGTGGGGGCAAGATAACAATAAGTGATGTGGTAATCTTGTATGGTGTCATCGAAGATTTCCAAATGCAGCAATATAGGATTTTGAATTCCTTGTAAGGCTGTCCCAGCATAGTGACTGTCATTGGCCATCTCAATGAGAGCTCTACCAATAACTGTTCCTCAGAAGGAGGGCCAAGAGAGAAATATCAGGTGACTGAGCTACCTATGGGCATGAAACTGTTCCAGGAAGCAAGGGAGTCTCTACAATTCATAGAGGAGCATATTAGAACTACTTTCAAGAATGGCATGTGGAAACTCCCTATGCTAGGATCTTCCTGTATCCGAAAGGTCTCGGAAACAGTGACTCACTAGCAATATTGATGACAAAAGCCACTCAAAAATGAGTGAAGCTGATTTAAAAAAAAATCACAGATATTTAAACTATTACTTTGGAGAACAGTTCACTGACAGGAACTATCACCAGAATTTCTTTTTGGCAAGGACCGTCCCTGAGAGCGTAAAATGGCTTTGAACTTAGGAAACTCAAGGTCTGTGGTCTTTAAAAAGAGAGAGAGAGAGAGAGAGAGAGAGAGAGAGAGAGAGAGAGAGAGAGAGAGAGATTTAATATCTTCTTTTTAGTTTTTTATTTTTCAATTATTCTTGATATTCAATATTATTTTATATTAGTTTCAGGTGTACAGAAGTACAGTGGTTAGACATTTATATAGTTTATGAAGTGATCACCCCGATAAATTGATTATCCACCTGGCACCATACATAGTTAATCTAATATTATTGATATATTCCCTATGTTGTACTTTACATCCCCTTACTATTTTGTAACTACCAATTTGTACTTCCTAATTCCTTCCCCTTTTCCTCCCAGCCCCTCAACCCCCTTCCCATCTTGCAACCATCAGTTCTCTGTATCTATAAATCTGTTTCTGTTTTGTTTGTCCATTTACTTTGTTCCTTATTCCACATGTAAGTGAGATCATATGGTATTTCGCTTCCTCTAACTTATTTCACTTAGCATAATACCCTTTAGGTCCATTCATGTTCTTGTAGATGGTAAGATTTCATTCTTTTTTATGGCCACATGACAGTCCATTGTAGATATGGACCACATCTTCTTTATCCAATTATCATATTTTTTTCTTTTTCTTTTTTAATTAGTTTCATGGGTACAAAACACTGTAATAGTTAGGAATTTATCAATTATTCCCTTCACAAAGTGATAACTCCCCTCCCCCAATCTACTACCCCTCTGACATCACATACAGTCAAGGTCTGTGGTCTTCTCTGCTATCATTACATCTGTTAGTAGTATCTTCCCTGATGCATAAGGAGATTTGATTTTATATTAACCTATTAATAGAGTTCACAATGATAATTAATAACAATTTTTGATCAGCACAACAAAAAACAAAATTATAAGTTTTTAACCCTTTCATTGTGGACTAACTAGTTATGGTAACCCTGAATTCTAACCCACATTTTAAATCCCAGTTGAGTCTGAGAATAGAGGGTTATTTACAAAAATGGACGTGTCATGGACCTACAAAATGGGCTTGTCTTTGTCTATTTCTTTTAGATTTTTAAGGCTTTCATTGAAATGCACGTGTGAGAGTAGACAGAGTATATCAGCTGCATACTGATATTTAGCTTAATCTAATGAGAAGCAGCAGAGTAGAAGATGATAGCTATAGTCAGAGGAATTAACTTTGATAAATGTGAATGTCACTACTGCAAATTTAATTGGAATTGATGAATTTGTTGAACATGGTGTGTTGCCTGATCTCCGATAGAATGCATAGGGAAACTTGATTTTATAACACACGAATATTTTGTCCTTTTTAGATTTCAATTAATATTCTCATGTAACACTTCTATTTAAATAGAAGCCAGTGTACAAGGTCTGACAGTTAGGTTCACAAACTCATCCTAGAAAAAGTGCAACATACCTCATTGCTGCATATCACTATGGTCACCTTTGAAGTCCTCCCCTTGGGAAGCTATGCACCAATGCCAGCACCTAGTCCACCCTTCAAAGCCATTTTGGAACTTTTTCTGGAATGGCCATCAGAGTTGTCATCGTATTACCCTTGATGCCCTGAATGTCATCAAAATGTCTTCCTTTCAGTATTTCCTTTCTCTTCGGGTAAAGAAAAAAGTCATTGGGGGCCAGATCAGGTGAGTAGGGAGGGTGTTCCAATACAGTTACTTGTTTACTGGCTAAAAACTCCCTCACAGACAGTGCCGTGTGAGCTGGTGCATTATCGTGATTCAGGAGCCATGAATTGGCGAAAAGTTCAGATTGTTTTTGTCTAACTCTTTCATGCAGCCTTTTCAGCACTTCTGAATAGTAAACTTAGTTAACTGTTTGTCCAGTTGGTACAAATTCATAATGAATAATCCCTTTGATATCAAAACAGGTTAGCAATGTCGTTTTGACTCTTGATTTGGACTGATGGAACATTTTTGGTCATGGAGAATTGGCTGACTTCCACTGTGTACTTTGACACTTTGTTTCAGGGTCGTATTGGTGCACTCATGTTTCGTTACCAGTGAAAACATGGCCCAAAACATCGTATTGGCTCTCCATAAGGTCTTGGCAAACTTCGACTCTTCCTTGCTTTTGTTTATTGGTAAACTCCTTTGGGACCATTTTTACACATACCTCTCTTATGCCAAGATTTTCAGTTAAGTTTTTCTTGACTGTTTCTATATCAATGTTTATTTGGTCTGCTATACTTCTCACAGTCGGCTGATGATTTTGACACACAATTCAACACATTTTTGCAATGTTTTCTTCAGTTCTGCTCATTACTGGCCTCCCTGACCTCTCTTCATCAGTGACGCATTCTCTCCCCTCAGAAAAACGTTTATTCCATTTGTACACTGCCGTTTTCTTCATGGTGTTATCCCATAAACTTGGACTAACATGTCTCTGATTTTACTTTCACTCTTGCCAAGTTTAACAAGAAATTTAATGTTTGTTCGTTGCTCTAATTCAAGTTCAGACATTCTCACGATGACACACAGCAACAATAATACACGTCACTCAGCAAGACACTGCCACACATTGAGACGAACACAGCTGTGAGACACTTATATACCAAGGTTACGAAACCTTACTGAGCTGTTTGTACAGTGCTGCCAATGTAAGTGCACTGTGGTAAGTTTGTGAACTTAATTGTTAGACTTCGTATGTTCTGAGTAACATAAGACATTTTTGTTGTCCATGTTACATAGTGCACAACCATAGTCAATCTAGTAATTGCGATATTCTATCTGCTAAGATTATGGGTAAAGATTAAAATCCATCTTCACAAAACTAAAACCTCAACATTCAGTTTTGTTCAATCTTTTTGCTTGGGACTGGGGCACATGTTGAACCTCTGGGCACCTCTCATTGTATCCTGGGAACGTGATTAACCTGGACCTTCACAGACAGCTGTTGTTTTTCTAATCTTTTAACATTTGTTTTTGCAGTGTTCTAGGTGCCATTTTCATAGCATAACAGAAACAACGTATTTGAGTGCCGATATATTATTTTTGTACTTTGTGAATTTCTCAATTAAGATACAAATAGCCAAATAGTATATGGATAATAATTATTAACATGGTTATCTATCAGAAAGTACAGTTGAGTTCCAAAAATGTATCATCAACTACAATAGAAAAGCACTCATCTTCTCCCCATTTCTAAACCTCATCTAATGGTTTCCATGTCTTGGATATGGAGTAAACAAGAGTGAAGTGCAGAAAAACAAGGGGTCAAAATAGGAGCAACAGGGATTGAGGAGAGAAGTCTAAGGTAAGATAGGGATTATGAAGCTGAAATGAACAGGGGGACTAATAAGCACTGGTGTAAAGAAATGAGGACTGGTAGTCAAGTGTCACTTTCTATTTATTTTTACGTGAGTTATGTGGGGGTTCATAACCCTGGATTTACCCATACTTCAGTGAGATCAGCTGAGAAAAGGGAAAGGAGGAAAAGGAAACTCCTACCTGACATGCATATAGGGGCAATGTTGACACATACCTGGTAAGCAAATTAATTATATATAGGGAATTGGCTCTTAGGCATTTTGCTAATAAACATCCCATTTTCTTTTTTTAAATTAAAATGCTACTCAAACACCTTTTCTATAACTTTTTCCTCCAAATAAATTGAATTTCTAATTCTCTAAGCTGTCAAGAAATACATTTTGGAAGTTACTTGCATTTCTATAAAGCACAGTTGATACATGAAAATAAAACTAGATCACGGCTTCTTATTCTTTCATGTAAATTGTGAACATCTAGGGTTACTCATATTTATTTGGTTGGTACAAATTATTAACTCTCTCTTAAAACCACTATATTTAGTTTTCTTGAATGATCAATTATTATAACAATATGTGGTGTAATAACCAATCATAAATATCTTGGTGGCATATAATAATAAGAATTTACTGGATTTGCCATGTATACTGTGCTCCAGTGTATAATGTATACCCATGTTTTTGGCCCAAACTTTCAGGGGGAAAAAATCTTCCGTTTTAATTTTTTTATTCAAATTTTTATTTGTTTACATTTAGGTACTTGTTTTTTGTATTATAAAGGAATTTTAGTATTTATTTTTTACTATATTATGGTACAAGAAATTTTATGTAACAAATAATTGCAAAACACAAGAATCAATACAAGGTACAAGAAATTGTATGTACCAGTAACAAATTCACAATATTTACGCATCACAGAAGGCCAAGAACTCTTCATCATTGCAAGTTCGTTATAAGTTCAACAAAACCAATTATCGTATTCCAGGGTATCATTTTGCATACAGATATCGTTATTGATTTCTAGAGTTACTCTTTTAACTCATAAGCCTAAATAAAAGAATTAAAAACATTTATATAGATATGGAATTATTACTACTCACGTATAATGAGCATCCTTATGTTTTCCTCACAAATTTGGGCAAAAAAAGTGAGTATTACACATGGCATAATATGGTACTTCATTTATGTCTGAGGTTGGCTGATCTAGGCTAAGCTTGATTGTTGTGATTTTCCTCGGGCAGCTCTGCTCTACATGTCTTTCATCTCTCTCCTGAGGTCAACAGGCTAACCTGGGCATGTTTTCTCATGATAATGGCATAAGTGCATAAAAGAGTGTGTCTGGACTTGGCACACATAAATTCTGCTATAATTCTATTGGTCAAAACAAGTCGTGTTCTAATGTAAAATCAAAGGGTTGGGAAATAGACTTCAAGTGTTTAACAGGGAAAACTACAAAGTCACATTGACAATGACCTGGAATCAAAGAGGAAAGACGAATTGGGGCCATTAATGTAATCTACCACATCTTGTAATCTCAAATGTGACACATCTTCTCCATTTCTCTTTTCAGATGTACATGCATACATATGTACACATAAATATATACACATATGTACATGATATCGTTAATAAAAATAGTATTTTCTGCTAAATATACAACTTTTAGAGGAAACCGGTTGGTTAAGGGAGGAAGGCAATAGCAGACAAACTAACCTGACAACCTGAATTAATTTCTGTGATCAGTGGATTCTCTCTCTCTCTGTCTCTCTGTCTCTCTGTCTCTCTGTCTCTCTCTCTCTCTCTTTCTCTGTCTCTCTGTCTGTCTCTGTCTCTGTCTCTCTCCTCTCTCTCTCTCTCTCTCTCTCTCTCTTTCTCTCTCTCTCACACACACACACACACACACACCTACATATGCTTATTTGAAGTTGTAGTACATAAGAACAAGACGTTTAAAAGTATCCAAATAACCTTCTTGGATAAGACATTTTTCAGTAGTTTCTTTGAATATCAGTCATATAGATAACTCTCGTTTCTTTTTACAAAAAAAAAATTATAAAATGAATTTCAGTTGTTGGAGAGATGGCATTGGGAAATTGCCTTGAATAAATCAGCAGCATAGAGGGGGGCAAGCCCCCACACTCAGTAGGCATATCTTTCTCAGAATCCTATGTACTGCAGAGATAGATAAGAAAATGCCTTTAAGGAAATCTCAACCCAGCCTTGCTCAGGTACCTGAGTCACTCTTTTAACATTGCCAGTGTGACACTTTCAATTTTTCAGAGCTCAGATAAATCACCAACCTCACAGAGCTATGAGGATCATACCTTGTTCTGCAACGCCACCAGATCTCACTGCCCTCTCCAGCCCAGTCACAGAAGGCAGAAGTTACTCATCAAATAATTTTCTCTCCCTCAGTTCTGACCTCCAGTCATTGCTTTTCTTAGCTCTCAGTGCATCCCCTCTGTATTCTAGACCCCCTTTTTTTGCTTAGGTCCTCATTACCATTTCTTGAGCTATTGAAAAAATATCCCCAAAAGAACCTCTCTCCTCTCTCTCCTCTTCTAATCTAACCCATCCTGTATACTATTCCAATAGTCTAATTACCCGCCTCCGGGAAACACCTATACACATGCACATCCAAAAAGTTCTACGGTTCTGAACATCCTGGCTTTATTCTGATCCTTCTGTTTACCCAGTTATATCTCCCAACCCCTACCCATATACTTGCAGCCTAGAGTGACCAGCTCATCCAGTTTACCTGGACATTCCAGGTTTTAGCAATGAAAACCCCACATCAGTTCTAGGCAAACCTGGATGGTTGGTCACTCCAACTCACAAAAATGCACACCCCTCACCCCCCACACACAAACACCACACAATTTATTTATTGAATACTTGTTGAACACCTAATATGTGCCAAGCCTTGTTCTGGATACTGGAGGTTCAGCAGTAAACCAAAAGACCAGGTATTTTCTTATAGGTCTCAAAATTCTAATAGGAAAAAACAAATGTTACACAAATAAAAGATACATAAATATGTCAATGGTGATATCTGCTGTGAAGAAAAATAAAGCAAGGGAGTCTTTGAAGAAGTGGGTGGGCTGCTAATATTTTTACAGGGGAAGAAGGATATTTTCTCTGGTAAAACTTCTACATACATTTTACAATTAATAGCTTTCATGTCTCCTCATGTGCCCTAAAGTATTCATTCTTTCCCTCATTCATTAACGTATTTTTTCACACCGCAAGTTTTTTGTTTTTATTTATTTTTCATTACTGTCGACATACAATATTATATTAGTTTCAGGTCACAGCACAAGTTTTACTGCAGCGCCTACTATCCACTAGACATGGTGTTAGAAATTGGTGACAAAAAAGTGAATGAAACTCACTCCCCACTGTCATGGTCATTATAGTTAGGTGCAAGAAAAACCTGAACCAATAATCACACAAAAACATTTATAATTGTAAATTTTGATAAGTAATAAGAAGGAACTGAATGGGAAATGATGGGTATTTACAGCAGGATCTAATTTTGATTCTGGAGTTAAGGATTTTTTCAGAAGAATTCATAGTTGAGTCCCTCAAAAAACTGGTAGAATTAGCTAGTGGAAGCGTGTCAAGGAGGAAAAATGTTCTAGGCAGAGGGAGGAATACATGTGAAGCTCTGAGGAAGGGAAAATAAAAGCTTATTCTGGATCAGAAAGCCCATCTGCACGAAGCACAATGAGTGATAGGAGTGGTGGGTGACTACCTTTGATTGAGGAAAGAGTAGAGGCTAAATCAGGGAGGGCCTTATAGTTCAAAGTATCTTGGTCTTGGGTGCGCGTTGGAATTGCTTAGGGTTTTATAAAATCTCATTGACTGGTTCCCTTCTCAGAGATTCTGGTTTGGGGTACCGATTGGTCATTAGATTTTTAAAAGTTTCCTGTTGTTGAATATTTTTCTCATATGAGTATTTAACCTTTCACCTGTTTCCTCAGATAGGAAAATACTCCATTCCAGGTTTTACTTACTGGAACCCTACATATTTTTCCCAGGTTCAAGTGCTATCTTTTCTTGGAGGTTTTTCCTCCTTCCCCAGCTGAAGATAGCCTCTTGTTTCTCTTTGCCCTTTGATGTCTTGTTTAGATACAGTGCTAAAGAGCATCAGAAACTAACATTCTAATTAACTTTGCAGACAACATTGAACTGTCTTTTTCACCCATCAATTTCCTTGTTTGTCTTTGCCTCATTTCCATCCTCCTTCCTGCCCCTCAAAAACTTAGTACATAGACTTGACTGCTATAAATATTAGGTATGAGTTTATTAAATTGAATAGACTACCACCTTTAGAGGAGACAAATGCACAAGACAGTACAATATCTCTAAATCTTGGATTTACATTCATGAGGTTGAATAAGTTTACATTCAGTCACATTATTTAGCTGTCTTTGAGATAAGCACAGGCAAATGTAATTGTCATTTTTGATTTAGTGTTCTAAGCAGAGATGAAAAAATATGCTATTCTGCAGACTCTAAATTTGATCTTACTTTAATGGTTTTATTTTCCATTATAACTTTTTAAAAGTTGGGAATAAACATGCCAAACTCTTCTTTATTCATATTTTTCTGATGAACCATACATCTAAATAGTGTTCATTTGCTTTAGATGTTCTGGTGTCATTTTTAGTTAGCGCCTCTGATCTTGTTAAAGGCAGAATCCATTTTTATTTTTTAATCGAGAATTCTGTCTTTGATAGTGAATTACTGAGAAAGGAATAGATAAAACCTGAACTATCCAGAGGGAATTTCCCGGGTCTGCTTTGTGGAGATAGCCCAACATTAGGCAGGGTTATTAATCATGCCTTTCTTTATGGACCTCAAGTTTTTATTCTTGCTCCTATTGTTGAAGAAAAGCAAAATCACTTAAATGAAAACTCAGTTATTTTATATCAGACATTTTTTCATGAAAATTTGACATGTATTATTAACTCAGTAACCTATAAGCACAGATGAGGAGAGAAAGGCAGAATAATATTTCCATTCTAAAATTGCTGTATCAATTTGACTACCTTTGATTGTAAGTAGAACAAAAATAAACACAAAGAAATGTTTAAGTATGGAAATATTTTATTTCACTGACCAAAAAGGTAGCTCCAGAGTTGGTTATTTCAGACGCTCAAAGATACCTTTAAGGATCAGGCTTTCCAATATCCTTTAGCCATCCTTCCTGTTTCAAGGAGGTCCTCAGGCTAATTCCCTTCATAAGATGGCCGCCACAGTTTCAAGCATCATATCCAAACATGACAATATCCAGAGAAACATTCTGTAGCCTTCTTCACTCTCCTTTAAAAAAGCAAGGAAACACTTCTTCCAAAGTTGCATTCTCCTTTGCCACTCAGAAGGCCTCCTCTCCCTGTTTCACTCACTAGAATTATGCAACAAGTCCATGTCCAAAGCAAAGGAAGTGGTACCACCACTATGGATTCTATCCAAACAAGGACCGTCTCGGGGCTCCCAAAACACATGGCCCTGTGGAGGACAGTAGAGACTTGACCAAAACTGAGGAAAAGTAAGAGAATGAGAACAGACAGAGAGGACCAACTAACAGCTGCATGGGGTTCAAGAGGTATGAACCGTGGACCATGATATGTCTTCTTTAAACCAAGAGGTTTTAACATTCAAATCAGAAGCTTTAAAAAGGCTACTTTAAAATTTCATTGACTTCAAAAATATGAGGAAAAGCCTCTATCAAGAAAAGGCAGCTTTCACATTAGTTTGTTCATTTGTTGTACTAAAACATTGGAAACAGTCCTGGCCTAGAGAGTTTTAAATAACCAAGTCTTAAAAAAAAAAAGTTAGCAGTGGTCTCTGGGTTCCTTTCTCCTACTGTTGTTGTGCAATTTTTTTATTGAAAGAAATCTTAGCATTGTGGACATTCTTTATTTTTTACTTTTTCATTTGTTTCAGGTGTATAAAGCAACGTACTAGTTAGACATTTAAATCCCTCATAAAGTGATAACCCATCCCCTTAAACCATGTGTGTCTGCAGTATGAAAAGGTGATATTGATGGTAAGTTGGGGAACTGGAGGCATGGCATGAGTCAGGACTTAGGATCAGGGTTTAGAGTTGAGATTTGGGTGAAGGGAGATGAGGTGTTAGAGTAAGAGAGAATGACTCGGACGGGGAAAATGAGTGAACCTAAAATTGGGGGAGAGGTAGGGTTGGAGCTGATTGAGTTGTGGAGCTTCAGGAGGGGAGCAATGCCCAGATTTGACAGTTTACTTCTAAAGGGTTATTGTTACCAAAAAGATTGGTAACTCTATAAAATACTAAAATAGAAAAATCCCTGTCCAGGAGACGATATAGCACATAGTGAGGAAAGGGTTATTCTACCCATTTGCACAAGGAATCGAAAATAACTGTGATGTTTTGGCACCTCAAAAAGTTAAGCACGCTAGCCCAAAGGTGGCTGGATAACGTGGTATGAGCAGCAGTGCCCAGGGAGAGAGACCACTGGGCAGCAGGAGTGGGCATTCTTCTTTCAGTATGTTTTACAGAAGGGGCTGCAAGTCATAAATGTTATGTTTATCCTCTCAGCTAAATAGAAGTTTTTGTTTTAACATTACATCTAGTCAGACATTTTCCCCCCAGTGCTAAATTCTCTTTGCTAGAAATATATTTAGGATTTTTGTGCCAATGTTTATATAATTTTTCTCTTACTGTCCTTGTTCAGTTTTGCTATCAAGGTTATATTAGCCTCATCAAATGAAATAATTAGCTTTGTCTCATTTTTTCTTCTGTGAAACATTTGTGTAATATAGAACATGTAAGTTTGTTGAATATTCAGTAAAGGTTTGCCTGCCCACTCATCTCACCAGTATCACTATTTTATGAAATAGAAAATGCTATTGTTCTGTTTTTCCTACAATTCAGTTTTCTTTTAAATGTTACTGCTATTTTTTCTGTTTCTTCTTGAGTCACTTTTGGCATTTATAATTTTTAGATTATTTATCCCTTTTATTTAATTTTTCCACAATGTTGGGAATATTATTTATATCAGTGTTAAGTTTGAGAATGTTTCATTGCGGGATTATACAAGCCTAATTATTTCTCCAAAGGTAAGATAATGAGCTCTGACATAATGGATGAATAATATAAAGCCATACAATTAATCTGGAAGATGAATCAATGTGGATATATTTTGAGGATCAGGTTTAGTATAGAAGGTTTTAGGGGAGGGAGTGTCAAGAATGATAGTGAGAGTGAAGCATGCTACTATTTGGAAAATACTATAGCTGCTGGTCTAACAAGTGGCAGAAGTCTGTGTGGAGCAGTCATATGCACTAGCCAGCCTTTACCTCATCTCTTGCACCCCCAAGGGTGAATTGCAATTTTTATTCATTTAAATAGGAATTTATATGTATTGAAAGAGAGAAGCATTTAAACAGTAATATAGTACAAGGGAAATTCATGGTGAAAGTGAGCTATGTGAAGGCAAGGATTTTTGTCCTTTTTATTTCCTGTTCTGTTCCCAGAGACTGAAATGTGCCTGGCACTTAGTAGGTGCTGAATAACTATTGGAATGAAGGAAAAATTGAAAATCTAATTTAATACTCATACCAACTTCATAGCAAACATTTTCTGTGTGCTTACTCTATATCAGAAACCATTCTAAGTCTTTACATGTGTTAATTTATCTAAATCCCTATGAAGTAGGAAATATTAGATAATAATCACAATTGTGTCTATCTTTATACCAGTTCCATACTGTTTTGATTACTGTGGCTTTGTAATATATTTAGAAATCAAGAAGTATTATATTTCCAGCTTTGTTCTTGTTTCTCAAGATTGATTTGGATATTTGTGGTATTTTGTGGTTCCATATGAATTTTAGATTTTTTTTCTATTTCTGTAAAAAATGACATTGAGGTTTCTATGGGGATTATACTAATGTAGATTGCTTTATGTTGTATGGGCATTTAAAAAGTATTAAGTCTTCCAGTCCATGACATAAATGCCATTCCGTTTATTTGTATCTCTTTCATTTCTTTTATCAATTTTTTGATAGTTTTCAGTATACAAGTCTTTCATCTCCTTAATTAAATTTATTCCTAAGTATGTTATTCTCTTTGGTGGTATTATAAATACGATTATTTTTTAAATTTCCTTTTCAGCTAGTTCATAAAGTGGTTTTTTGCATGTTGGTTTTGTACCCTGCAACTTTACTAAAATGGTTTAAGATGGTGCAAAAGTAATTGCAGTTTTTGCAATTATTCTAACCTTTTAAATCGCAATTACTTTTGCACCAACCTAATAGTATTTCTAACAATGTTTTATGGAGTCTTTAGGGCTTTCTATATAAAAGATCATGTCTTCTGCAAATGGGCAGTTTTACTGCTTCCTTTCCTATTTGGATGCCTTTTATTTCTTTTTCTTGCCTAATTTTTCTGCCTAGGACTTCCAGTACTGTGCTGAATAGATGTGGTGAGAGCGGGCATCCTTGCCTTGTTCCTGATCTTAGAGGAAAAGCTTTCAGGTTTGTTTTTGTTTCTGTTTTTGTTTTTAACATTGTACGTGATGTTAGCTGTGGGCTTTTTATATATGACCTTTATTATGTTGAGGTATTTTATTTATGTTCCTAAATTTTTGAGAGTTTTTATCATGAAAGGGTGCTGAAATTTGTCATCTACATTTTCTGCACCTATTGGGATGATCATGTGGTTTTCATTCTTTGTTTTGTTAATGTGATATACCACATTGATTGATTTTCACATTTGAACCATCTTTGTATCCTAGGGATAAATCCCATTTGGTCATGTTGTGTGATCCTTTTAATGTGCTGTTGATTTCAGTTTGCTAGTATTTTGTTGAGGATTTTTGCATCTGTATTCACCAGGGATATTTTCCTGTAGTTTTATTTTCTTGTGGTATCTTTATCTGGCTGTAGTTTCTGGGTAATGCTGGACTAATAAAATGAGTTTGGAAGTTTCCCTCCTCTCAACTTTTTGGAAAAGCTTGAAAAGGATTTGGCTTTAATTCTCCTTCAAACATTTGGTAGAATTCACCAGTGAAGCCATTTGGTCTGTATCAGTCACAAAAAGATAAAAAATCATTCCACTTATATGTTGTATCTAGAGTATTCAAATTCATGGAGATAGAAAGTAGAATAGTGGTTGCTAGATGCTAGGGGGTGGAGGGAATGGGTGGTTGATGTATAATGGATATAGAGTTTTAGTTTTGCAAGATAAAAAGATTGGCTGCACAACAATGTGAATGTACTGAACACTACTGAATTATACACTTAAACATAATTAAGATGGTAAATTTTGTGTTATGTCTATCTTACCACAGTTAATGTTTTAATATGTATGACTCTGCTAATGAGACATAGGTGAGATTTCTTTGCAAAATTTATTCTGATAATAAAAAATAAAAACAAGTAGTTAGTTATGTCACTGTTTCTTCCAGCTTTATTTCAGATGTGAAAATTAGCTAGAATATGTACTAGAATTACTCTGTCTTTATTTTAACTATGAATTCAGCCTTAATAAACCTGTCCAGTGATACTCTAAGCCCAAATCAATTAATGTTTCCTGTGATACCCATCTCAGAAGAATCCCTTTTTTTTAGTAGAATTCTGTAACTATTGCTACGCTAATCCAGGTAGCTATACATGTGTTTACCTCTAGAGTTTAATGTCAAGGATTATCTTTTAGATAACTTTGTTTCCTTTGTTCTTAGGATTGTGTCAGACACAGTGCAGGCAGGTAATAAAAGTTTACTGAAGTCATTGAACAAACATTCCTTAAGCAATTAATATATAGAAAGACCAAACATAGATGCATTTTTAAAATGTTTCCTTTATTTAGTACAAGTAAAGGCTTCACACAGAAAATAATCTAAAACTTAACCACAATGTTATTATTGATCAACTAGCTTTAATATGTTTTATTCAAAAAAGTTTGATATTTAGTAGAAGACAAAGTAATGATTTAGATTATGAGAAAAGAATGCATCATTTTGTAATTGCAAGTCTCTGAAAGATAGAGGTGCATGTTTTAGACACATTCTTCCTGGTGCCTTTGGATATACACCATACTTGGTAGTACTGATTTTTACAATTCAACCTGGAAAGTGTCTTTTCTGCCTAGAAAAATGTTCTTGTAACTTGTAGGACAGTTACAAATACGTTAATGGTTGTAGCTAAGTGTAGCTGCTAAGTTAGCTATACGGGAATATAAAGTTTATAGTAATTGCTGATGTCACATTGGCTTATACACAATAACAGCAATGAAGTTATTGTCTATAAACCAGTGTGGCATCAGCAATTAGAAAAAACTGTAATGTACATCTAAGAAACTGTTACAAATAGGCACATATCACTATTTTTACACTGAGTTTGAGTCCAAGCATCCTTAATAATTGTATGTTACCTTATGTCCCCATCTATATTGTATTAATTGAATATGTGTTCTATTGTTTATGGAAGTTTAAGTGGTATCAGCATTTCTTAAATTTACATCTTTGGGAAAACATCCAATTTATTGAGAAATATAATTCTTAATTTTAGTTCTTAAAAAAATGTCTGTGAGCACAGTGTTTTAAAAAGATGAGGGCCAAGAGGAACCCATGTCAGGGTTTAATGAAAGGGAGATGCATCAGCTGATCAGATTCAGAATTGTGAGATTGTCCTTTTACATTTTACCAGCTAACACAAAAAAACTACGGAACTTATCACTTGAACATCAAGCAAATGTTTTTTTTTTATTAATTAAAGTTTATTGGGGCGACAATTGTTAGTAATGTTACATAGATTTCAGGTGTACAATTCTGTATTACATCATCTATAAATCCCCTTGTGTGTTCACCACCCAGAGTCAGTTCTTCTTCCATCACCATATATTTCATCCCTTTTACCCTCATCTCCCCCCCACTTACCCTGTGGTAACCGTTAAACTATTGTTTGTGTCTATGAGTTTTTGTTTCTTCATTTGCTTGTCTTGTTCCTTTGTTGTTTTCAGTTTTATATCCCACACATCAGTGAAATCATATGGTTCTCGACTTTTTCTGTCTGAGTTATTTCACTTAGCATTATAATCTCAAGATCAATTCATGTTGTTGCAAATGACACTATTTCATCTTTTCTTATGGCAGAATGGTCAAGCAAAAATTAAAGCTTAAAATTGTTATTTGGATTTTTCATGTTCAATAAATATACAATAATTATAGTGATCAGAAACACTGAATTTATGATAAGAGAATAATTTATAGAACGCTGTGGGTCCCTACTTGGAGAAGCTAGTAGGACCCCTTTCATGATCTCTGATTCATTTAAAATATGCGTAGTAAGAGGTAGTCATGAGGATCATCTGTCCTTATGAGTAGTAGATTAATTATCCTATGACATGTTTTGACTTAAGCTCTCACTGAATTCAGAACCAGGGTTGGAATTGGGGATTGTCCATGATAACTTAATTGAGTATATAAGAGGTTTAAAAAACTGCTTAGAAGCATTTTTAAAACATCATGACGTTTGTGTAACTTTATGAAGTGATGGATTGTATGGTTGAGGTTGTTCTAATCACATAAACCCAGAGAATATGGAAAAGAGACATAGAGTGTTGGGAGAGTGGTACTGCATTGATTGAAAACAGACAGCTATAATTATTTCAGTGGCAGAAACTGAGTAATTTGGAAGGAAACATAAGAAATATTCACAGATCTAGAATCAGGCAGTGTGTTCTCTCCCCATTACCTACCACCAGGAAAGAGTTTGAGACAAGAGTATTGGCTAGAATTGAAAACCCAGACACTAGTGCCTATGGTTGCCAGCTTCTTACTGTAAGATTAGCGTGGAGAAGGTATCTGGGGCTGTGATTATTATGCTATTACTTCCATACCCTAAAAAGAGCAGAAAGCTTCTTGGACTTTACTTTAGCCCTATTATAAATGTTACTATAATGTAAGTTTCAGGTAGGTGGGGCCTTTATTTTATTCACCGTTGTGTCTTCGGCAAATGCAACACTCCTGGGAACATAATTGGTAGACCCACATTTTTGTTGAGTGAATTAATAAATTAACATGGACTTACTTACTCCTTGTTGGTAGCTCTTTCAAGAGAGGAATGTAAACTAACTGGTCAGCATTTGCAAGTGGGAATTCTGAGTGAGAGAACCCAAAGTCATTTATATAACTTGCAAATACATATGAGTGATGGAACACCCCAATGCTGCAAAATATATCAGAAACAAGCATTTTAGAGAGACTATGTATTAGATTAGGATTCATGTAATTTGGTGACTAATGAGAAAAAAGGCTTGAATCCAAATTAAACAATTATTTCCTTTTTTTTCTTTTGTACCTCTAACCTGGATTATGCTGGGTATCATCAGCCCACAGAGGGAAATCTGTTGCTTTCTGCCTCTTTTTCCAAAGTCAAAAAACAAAGTCTATGTATAAATTACAGTAAATCCATATCATGGTCTTAATGATGTTGTAAAGGAATCTTATTGTATTCCTGGAAATTGTGTGTGTGTGTGTGTTTATTTGATGAGGAAGGAGGTGGTACTCAAATTTCTGTTTCACTGGCTACCTTCGTCTGTTGCCTGTCTCTGTTATTATCCTTAATTGATCAGTTCTCATCAACTTCTACTATAGGACCCTTGTCCCTTATTCCCTGGACATTATTTGTGATTTCATCTCTGCTATATTCTTCACTACTTGTTGCCAAAATTTCCATCATTAAATGATGCTGCTGAATATTGACAAAATAAAATTCATTATAAACAAAACCACTATGTCAGAATCTCATGAGCAACTTATGAAAAATAGAAATGAAAATATTGTTTTCAGTACAATTTTAGAGAAAACCTTGGGAGAAACTTTAGTAATTAAATTAGGGGAGAAATGTAATATGTTTATAAATTAGAAGAAACAGTAATATATTTTAGACACCTATTGAATATTTTGTTTTTTCTCTATTTCCATTTCTGTTGCTTATCAACAGAAACAATGGAGCTTAAAAATATTAGCTTAAGCATTTGAGTATGGAAATGATAACATGAACAGAATTATTAAGTAGGGCTGATTTGGCTGAAGACAAAAGATTTATGTGCAAAAAGAGTAAAAATAAAGTCATAATATTGTATTAGAAGTTGTAGGAGATGAATTTATATTATGCAATATGTGTATTTTCTAAGGATTACATGTATCTTATAGCTGTTATACATTTGGAAAATAAACTACAGAAAAGTAAATTTAATCTGAAGTGTATTCCCAGTACCAGTGACAGATATGGTACATTGATCAGTTCATTTGATATTTGTTTCACAATTAAATTTTCATAGCAGCGACAGGCAAAAATGATCCCAGATCTCTTGACTTCCAGTGTAGCGTCCCTCCTAATACCCAAGTTGCTTTACTAACATTATCACTTGTGATAACTTTTGTCCAAGACGAAGTTAGAGCATTTCCGTGTCTAGGGGAGAAGGCCAAGAAGAACAACTCTAACACAGGATGTCGGGTACCAGCAGCATCAACATCCCCTGGGGACTTGTTAAAAAGGCAGAAATCTGAGGCTCCACCCCAGACCTAGTGAATCTGACTGCATTTTTAAAAAGATCTGCAGGTGACTAATATGCGCACTAAAGCTTCTTAAGCAATAGTATAGAAGATTATGGGAAGGCACTCAGTAAAATCTGCCTGTGTGTAAGATGTGCAGGAGAGTGAAAGGATGCATATGGAAAGTGCCAGACAAAGTAAAGCAAACATAGGCAATAATACAGAAGAATTAAAATATATGGCAAATTTAGAGACCTCAAGATAGTAGGAAGTGGCTATACTAAAACAGGGTGCATAGGTGAAAATGTGTAAAAATATTTGTAAATATTGACATGTACATGTACACACATAATTGTCATTGTTTTTATTATTTATAAAGGAGTGTTGGACATTTATCACTTATGAGCACTAGTTGGATGATTTATTCAACAAATATTATTGAGCACCTACAATATGTCAGGCAGCGTTCTAGGTAAATATGACCAGTATTTGGGAACAAGTAGCATGGACAACAGATGAAGAAATGACAAAAAAGAAAGCAGAGAGATGAGTTTAAGATCTGTAGTAATCCAAGTAAAAAACAATGAAAGTTAGAACCAAGTAATTGACTAAGGAAATGGAGGAACGAAGAATAAATTTAAGAGATATTTGAGATACGGACTCACTATGACTTCTTGACTGATCGACTTAGAGGAGAATGGTGTCCAGACAAGTTTTGGGTTTCTGCATTGAAGAACAAAGATCAATTTATATTTATATTTTTAAATAAAATCAATGATAATAATAAAAATACTTAACCTAGCATTAATTAATTCCTGCCAAATCAAGAACTGTGTTAAATGTTCATTTAAATCTCACAACAGCTTTTTGAGTTAATACAAATTTATTTCCTTTGTACAGATGAAGAAAGTAAGACTCAGTGATTACCTTGTTACTAAGCTAAGAAAAGCAAAGCAATGCAAAGCTAAACATAGTCATACCATGCCATCTAGCAATCAGACCTCTAGATACTCACCCAACTGATTTGAAAACTTCTACCACACAAAAACCTGCACATAAATATTTAGATCAGCTTTATTCATAATTGCCAAAAACCAAAAGCAACCAAGATATCCTTCAACAGGTAAATGGATAAACAAACCATGATTCATCCATACAATTGAATAATATTTAGTGATAAAAAAGAATGAGCCATCAGGCAAACAAAGACTGGGCGATTCTTAATTTTATATTCCTAAGTAAAAGAAGCCAATCTGAAAAGGCTACATATTGTATGATTCCATTTAATGGCATTCTGTAAAAAGCAAAACTGTAGAGAGAGTAAACAGATCAGTGATTGCCAGGGGTTTTGCAACTGCCCCTCACTGAGGAATTTTTGTTTTTTGATTTTTTTTTTTTTAGAATGGCTTCACTTGAATAATTTTAATACTTTACTTCCAGTTTCAAGTCTCCTTAACTCACAAGGTTACACTTCTTTCTGCACTCTCCTAAGCTAGGCATTATCAATAAATAAGTAGGCCACTTACTAGACACTTTAGCACAATGGACAACACAGAAATGATATCAGTGAGTATCCCCCATTTCCCCTTTCATCAATTCTCCCACCCTTGACTCCTATGTGACTCTCATGGCAAGATGAGCTTCTCCTGGGAGTGGCCGTGGCTTGGTGCAGGTAGATTTGGTACCCAGAGCTCCTCCCCAGTTGTAGCTCAGCTGTCTGTACTAGTTCAGTGCTCTGGGAGGACTTACTGAATCTCAGCAAAATGGAGATAACAATAATAGTTACTTGATTTTTTAATAAAGACTAAAGAAGTTAATATGTATGCAACATTTGGAACAGTGCCTTGTATATTGTAAGTGCTCAGTATATATTAACTGTTATCCAAAATCATCAATTCCAAACCCCACATTTTATCACATTTGACTTCTTTAAAATTGGGTATATTTTATAATTGCTGGCATCTTTGATTCAAAATAATGTGTTATTATCTAAACAGTGTTCTTCTGTTTTTTTCTACATATGAGAGAAACTGTGTGAAGAGAGGAGAGGCCTATACACAGGCCCATACCTGACTCAGTTTTAATTCTTCTTTTAGACAGTCATTAAATGATAAATACATTCACCACAAATCAAATGTTTTCTCACTGAATGCTCACAACAATCCAATAAGGTCAGATATTTTTACAGCCCCATTTCACAGGAATAAACCAAGTTTCAGGGACGTCAACTAATGTGACCATACTCACCCACTGAATAAATCATTGAACCAGCAGCATTCAAACCCAATTAGTCACTAAAGCATTTGCTAATTCCACCATACCTCTAGACCCTGCAGCATTTCATAAAATAACAACAGAGCCTCCCTGGGGGAATTATAAGCATAAATGTCAATTAGAGCAAACCCAATAAAAGGTTTCCATATTACGTTTACAAAACAGAAAACTACTAATTTCTATTAAATTGAGCTGATTTGTTTTCCTGTTGAAAGTGACTGGGGAGCTAAATAATGCTGTTTTATTCATTGGGATGCTTTATGCTTCAGTAGCTGTAAATATTAACAGAATTAAAGACTTTAACAAGAGTCTAATGTGAGTACTCCAAAAAGCTATTCTATCAGGTTCTTAGGCTAGGCAGGTTTTTTTATTTTATTAAAACCTTGTTAGTTTAAAATTTATGGGAAGTATTGATTCTACCTGTTTTTCTAAGCATTCATATGATTTTAGCTTCATTATCTGTTTACTGCAGTTTATACATGCTTAAAACAGATAAAGGTAGAGGTAAACTATTATAATTTAATAGATATAAGCATACTGCAATATACTTAATATTTATCTTTTTAACTCCTCAAAGTCATACTTTGTGATTTTTTTTTTAATTTAAGTATACGAGGTAGGATAATTAAGTTCGCGAACTCATCATACAAAAAGTGCTACATACCTCATTGCTGAATATCACTACGGTCATCTTCCAAGTACTCCTCTTGGGAAGCTTTGCACTGACGCCAGCGCCTAGTCCACCCTTCAAAACAATTTTGGAATTCTTTTTCTGGAATGGCCATCAGAGCTGTCATTGTATTACCCTTGATGTCCTGAATGTCATCAAAATGTCTTTCAATATTTACTTTATCTTTGGGTAAAGAAAGAAGTCACTGGGGGCCAGATCAGGTGAGTAGGGAGGGTGTTCCAATACAGTTATTTGTTTATTTGCTAAAAACTTCCTCACAGACACTGCCCTGTGAGCTGGTACATTGTCGTGATGCAAGAGCCATGAATTGTTGGCAAAAAGTTCAGGTCGTCTAACTTTTTCATGCAGCCTTTTCAGCACTTCCAAATAGTTAACTACTTGTCCAGTTGGTACAAATTCAAAATGAATAATCCATCTGATATCAAAAAAGGTTAGCAACATTGTTTCAACAAGTTCACGAACTTCATTGTCAGAACTTGTAGTTGGTATACAATCTTATATTGGTTATATTAGTTTCCGGTGCACAATGTAGTGATTCGACACTTTTATACCTTACAATGTGATCAATCACCCCACTAATTCTAGTAATTTGTCACCATGCACACTTATCACAATATTATTGACTATATCCCCTTCTCCTTTTCACCCATCCCCCATTCCCTCCCTCTGGTAATCATCCCTTTGGTCTCTGTTTCTTTGAGTCCGTTTTTGTTTTGTTCTGTTTTTTCTCTGCCTGATTTATTGCACTTAGCGTAATTTAAATGAGGGCTTGCCTAGGTCTTTTAAATTTGTCTAATGATAAAAATGTATTCCTGAATAAATAAATAGTATACAAAGATTACAGGGAGTATCTTTTAACCTGCTCAAGATATCAGTTTGTTTCAAGCATCTTACTAATGCCATTCACATGTTTTATTCATATATATATGTATTAATGCAAGGGCCTGCAACCTTTTAATTACCCTCGCGTTGGTTGCCTCATTAAAGTCAGCACCATAACATTTGACTGTGCTGTTTGTTTTCAAAACTTATGTTCCACTATTTTTAGAAATCCAAACCTACTTTCCCACCAGTTAGTACAAGTTAGTAAAATTGATCTTTAATTTCCTTTATTTTCACACATGATGGCCATAGAATATAATGAAATGAAATGTTCCAGATGGAACTTAGGAATAATGGAATACAGAAGTAAGAAAATGACCGTAGAGGCTAATTCTTATGTAAGAAAAATACCTGAGTCCTAGGATTTCAGAGAACTCTGAACTGATTAAGAAGATGCCTAATTACCCAATGACTGGGCCACTTCTAGTCATAACTGAGAGCATATGGTTTATGGAGAAATCAAATGCATGTGCTGAATTCCAGTCATAATGCTATTACTGTGTAAATATCCTTGGTAATTTACTAAAGTCTTTATACTGGTTATGAAACACTTGTACTACATGAACAAGTAAATAATCCACATTTCAGAGACAATCATTTTAATGGAAACTATTTTCCTGATTATAGTTATTCAGCATGAATTAAGAAAGGAATAAAATTTAATACATCAGCTAAGTTTAAAGTCTATGAAATAATATTAAATGCATCATTTACATAGTTATATAAAGAGAAAGTTTACTGGAAAAGCATATTATTTATGCATAGCATAGTAAATGCATTGACTGACTCCTTGGTGGCCTAAAAGAGCTATACTTAGGAATCACAAACTAGAAATTGCATGATCCTTAGTATCAAGGAGTTCAAAGCCTAATGAGGACATCACTGTGAGAAAAGCATTATTGCATTGCAATGTGAAAAATATAATAGTAACAATGATAATGATGGTATCAAAATCATAAAGGAGCATCCAACTACCAGGAAAATCAGAAAGGTCTTCAGAAAAGAGGCAACACTTAGGATTGGCATTAGGATTTAAATTTCATCAGAAAGAAAGAGATAAGATGGTTATATTGAGAACACAATAAGAACAAGTATAGAAGGTATTTGATCAAATAGCATACTAGGCTAATTAAGCTATCTTTCCACTCATTAAAAATCCCAAACACTATTTATAGATGATGCAATACAGAATTGTACACCTGAAATCTATGTAATTTTACTAACAATTGTCACCCCAATAAATTTAAAAAAATCCCAAACACTGAAAAGACTATATAAAATATATGCCACTGAATATATATATATATATATATATGTGTGTGTGTATATATATATATATATATATATATACATATATATATATATATATATATTCAGTGACATATATTATACATAGACACACACACACACACACACATATATATATATATGTGTGTATATATATATATACATATATATATGTATGTGTATATATATATATATATATACATATATATATATATATTCAGTGACATATATTATACATAGACACACACACACACACACACACACATATATATATATACACACACACACACACATATGCATATCTGTGTGTGTGTGTGTGTGTGTGTGTGTATACACCTATAACTTAAATGGTCACCAGTGGACAAGAAAATTTAGAGAAAGCTGAAAAATGGAAAGTAGGATAGGACTGAATCAATACCTTTTCTAGGAAAGCATAAAATACCCAAATTGACAGACGATATAGGAATACTAATAGATGAAAACCATAAAAGAAAGTGCAAAGGTAGTAAAATTTCTGACCCTTAAAATGACACCAACTAAAACTTGCTCAAGATGAGATAAATAATTTTAGTCCAATAACTATTAAAGAAAATGAATTCATAGTTTAATACCTCCTGAAAAACAAATCTTCGGGCCCAGACACTTTTACTGGGAAATTCTCCCAAACATTTAAAGAATAATCAATGCCAATTCAACATTCTAGAAAGTAGAAGAGGAGGAAATACCTCCATTTCACTTTATGAGACCAGTATTACTCTGATACCCAAACATGACAGAGTCAAAAGCCAAAAACAAAAACAAAAACAAAAACAAAACAAAAAATCAAGATCAGATTTCTTCATGACCATGGATCCAAAAATCCTCAACATGATATTAGAAATTTAAATCCAGCAATGTATTTTAAAATATACAAAGTGACAAAGTGAGGTTTATTCCACAAATGTGCTGGACTGGTTCAATATTCAAAAATCAGTCAGTGTCACCTGCATATTAACAGACCAAAGAAGAAAAATCACATGATTATATCAAATGATACAGAACAATAATTTGGAAAAATTTAATACCCATACATGATATTTTTAAAATCTCAGCAAAATAGGATTAGAAAGGAATTTCCTCAAGGTCGTAAAGAGCATCTACCTAAAACCTAAAGCCAATATCTTATTTAATGGCAAAAGATTGGACGTTTTGCCCCTAAAATGGGAAATAAGAAGAGAATGTCCTCTCCATTTTTATTCAGCATACCGTGTTCCCCCGAAAATGAGACCTAACTGGAAAATAAGCCCTAGCATGATTTTTTAGGATGATGTCCCCTGAACATAAGCCCTAATGCGTCTTTTGGAGCAAAAATTGATATAAGAACCGGTCTTATTTTGGGGGAAACACGGTAGTACAGGAAATCCTAGAGAGCAAAATTAGACAAGAAAAGGAAAGTGAATAGCATGCAGTTGGGAAATAAAGAGGTAAAACTGTCCCTATTTGCAGATGACATGATTGTCTACATGAAAAAATCCCAGGGACTCTACTCCTACCCACCCGCAACAAAACATTAGAATAGGCCACTTCAGCAAGGTCCCAGGATACAAGATCAACACACAAAAATCAGTTGTATTTCTATAGGTGAGCAATGAACATGTAGAAACTGAAATTTAAAACAATACCATTTACATTCACTTAATAATAAAATATGTATAAATTTAACAATAAATAAGCAAGACATGTATGATGAAAGCTACACAATTCTGATGAAATAAATCAAAGAAAAGCTACTTAGATGGAGAGATATACCACTTTGATAAATTGGAATATTTAAAATAATAAAGTCAATTCTCTCCAAATTTATTTACAGGTTTAATGCAATTTCTTTCAAAACCCCTGTGTGGTTTTTTTTTTTGAAGATATAGGCAAGATAATTTTAAACTTTATATGAAAAGTCAAAGTCAATAATAGTATAGTTAAAACAAATTTGAAAGCAAAAATATACTTTCAGATATTTCTTGAAGTCCCTTCAGATATTTTTTTCTGTACCATTCTTTCTATCCTGTCACACTAGGCCTGCATATCCACATATTAAGTAGCTAATGATACTGGAAAATTCCTAGTCATCTATCTCTGAATTTGCTCGCTCTTTTTCTGTTATCTCCAATCTTAAGTGAATTTTTTAGCTCATATATTATAATTTTCAGTTCTAGAATTCCTGTTTGGATCTGCTTTAAGTAGTTTTCATTTCTCTGTTGAAATTTCCTTTTTGCCTATTTGCTATGATCATGTTTTCATTTATTTCTTTGAATACAGTTATAGGAGCTGCTATATTTTTACATGCCTTGTAATTTTGAATAGCAGCATGAAAATTTTACTGATACATTTTATAGACTACAGATTCTTTCATGTTCCCCTGAACAGCAGTTGAGTTTTTTCTTTGAACCAGGCAGTGAACTTGATTTAACTCAAATTTCAAACTCTGCCTCCCCTGTGGTAGGCAGAAGCTGAAATCTTTGTCACTTATTTTAGCCTTAGCTTTGCTGCTTGTAGTCTGCCTTGCACATACGCAGTCAGGCAATTAAGTTCGCGAACTTGTTGCAATGATGTTGCTAACCTTTTTTGATACCAGAGGGCTTATTCATTATGAATTTGTACCAACTGGACAAACAGTTAACTAAGTTTACTATTTGGAAGTGCTGAAAACGCAGCATGAAAAAATTAGGTGAGCTGAACCTTTTGGCAACAATTCATGGCTCTTGCATCAGGACAACACACCAGCTCACACGGCACTGTCTGTGAGGAAGTTTTTATCCAGTAAACAAATAACTGTATTGGAACACCCTCCCTACTCACCTGATCTGGCCCCCAATGACTTCTTTCTTTACCCGAAGATAAAGACATTTGAAATATTGAAAGACATTTCGATAACATTCAGGACATTAAGGGTAATATGATGACAGCTCTGATGGACATTCCAGAAAATGAGCTCCAAAATTGCTTTGAGGTGTGGACTAGGTGCTGGCATCAGTGCATAGCTTCCCAAGGGAAGAACTTCAAAGGTGACTGTAGTGATATTCAGCAATGAGGTATGTAGCACTTTTTCTAGGATGAGTTCGCGAACTTAATTGTCGGACCTCATATATAGTATATGTAATTCAAGAATCAATCTGAAATTAATGCAAATATTATATGCAAAATTTGGGCCTTCCCTATTATGACCCTCTCTTTTCCAAGAATTGAACTTTTATTTTTCCGGCTCCTGTGGTTTTCCAAAACTCTGTCCTCTGATTTATTAAGCCAGTAAATTGTGGCATTTTGTCCAGTACTGTGTCTGAGACCTCTCCTTATAGAAAAAAACATAAAAATTGAACACTGTGACATCCTGTCTTACTAATGAATCTACCTAGGCATAAAGCTTCTTTCTAAGAAAGTTTTTAATTAGGTTTATTTAACAGTAAATTTTTTAAAGTAATCCCTTTAATCTCTTTAACTCTACACAAGGCATTTCTATAATTAGTTTGCATTTTCCTTACCAGTATGTTGCAGTTTGTTCATATTTCTTCTTAATCCTTTGCTAAAACTGTAACTTTGTGATATTATAAAGTTAAAAAAATGAATAGATTATTTTTGCTTTCCTATAGCTCAGATCATTTTAACTCTTATTTTAGTAATTCATTGTCCATTTGTATCATGTTACATTTTATTTTTATGTGGTCTAAATTAGGAAGTAAATAGAACTATATTGTATTTTAAATTTTGTTTCTAATAGCACCTTTAAACACTAAACTACAATTCTTTAATCTTCATCTTCAAATTTACATAGGACATATTTTTCAAATACTTTACCTACAATCTAATCCTCATGTAACCTAATGGTCATTGATGCTTGATTATAGATAAATAAGCAGAGAAAATGTTGATCTGGCTTTAAAATTCTATATTCATATAGTTATGATAACTTTTGTGGCAGATGACAGAAACTCAACTCTAAAATGCTTAAGCCAAACAGAGAATTTATTAGCTACCATAACTTGGAACATCCTAGGATGAATTAACTTCAGGTATGACTCAATCCAAGGTTTGATCAGTGTCACAAGATATGTGACCCTTTTTTTTTAAAGTTTATTGCGGTGACAATTGTTAGTAAAATTATATAGATTAAAGGTGTACAATTCTGTATTACATCATCTATAAATCCCATTGTGTTTTCACCACCCAGAGTCACTTCTGCTTCCATCACCATATATTTGATCCCCTTTACCCTCATCTCCCACCCCACCACCCCTTACCCTCTGGTAACCACTAAACTATTGTCTATGTCTATGAGTTTTTGTTTCTCATTTGTTTGTCTTCTTCTTTTGTTGTTTTTGGTTTATGTACCACATATCAGTGAAATCACATGGTTCTCTGCTTTTTCTGACTTATTTTGCATAGCATTATACTCTCAAGATCCATCCATGTTGTCACAAATGGTCCTATTTCACCTTTTCTTACCGCCGAATAGTATTCCATTGTGTATATATACCGCAACTTCTTTATCCATTCATCTATCGAAGGATATTTTGATTGTTTCCATGTCTTGACCACCATAAATAAAGCTGCAATGAACATTGGAGCACACGTGTCTTTATGTATAAATGTTTTCATATTTTTTGGGTAGATACCCAGGAGAGGGATTGCTGGGTCATATGGTAATTCTATTCGTAATTTTTTGAGGAAGCTCCACACTGCCTTCCATAGAGGCTGCACCAGTCTGCATTCCCACCAACATTGTATGAAGGTTCCTTTTTCTCCACAGCCTCTCCAACACTTGTTACTATTTGTCTTGTTGATGGTAGCCATTCTGACTGGGGTGAGGTGATATCTCATTGTGGTTTTTATTTGCATTTCTCTGATTATTAGTGATGTTGAGCATTTTTTCATATGTGTATTTGCCATTTGTATGTCCTCTTTGGAGAAATGTCTCTTCAGGTCCTCTGCCCATTTTTCAATTGGGTTGTTTGTTTTTTTGTGGTTGAGTTGCGTGAGTTCCTTATATACTTTGAATATTAGCCCTTTATCAGAGGCACTGTTTCCAAAAATCTTCTCCCATTCAGTTGGTTTCCTCTCTAGTTTGTCGATGGTTTCTTTTGCTGTGCAGAAGCATTTAAGTTTGATATAGTCCCATTCATTTATTTTAGATTTTACTTCCCTTGCCTTTGGAGTCAAATTCATAAAATGCTCTTTGAACCCAAGGTCCATAAGTTTAGTACCTAAGTTTTCTTCTATGCAGTTTATTGTGTAAGTTCTTATGCTTAAGTCATTGATCCATTTTGAATTAATTTGGTACATGGTGACAGATAGCGGTCCAGTTTCATTCTTTTGCATGTGGCTTTCCAATTCTGCCAGCACCATTTATTGAAGAGGATGTCTTTTCTCCATTGTATGTTTTTGGCTTCTTTGTCAAAAATTATCTGTCCATATTTATGTGGTTTTATTTCTGGGTTCTCAATTCTATTCCATTGGTCCATGTTTCTGCTTTTCTGCCAATACCATGCTGTTTTGATTATTGTAGCCCTGCAGTACAAGCTAAAGTCAGGGAGTGTGATACCTCCAGTATTGTTCTTTTTTCTTAAGATTGCTTTGGCTATTTGGGGTCTTTTGTGGTTCCAAACAAATCTGATGATTCTTTGTTCTATTTCTTTAAAAAATGACATTGGGATTTTGATGGGGATTGCATTAAACCTGTATATTGCTTTGGGTAATATGGCCATTTGAACTATATTGATTCTTCACCATGAGCACGGAATGTCTTTCCATTTCTTTGTTTCCTCTTTACTTTCTTTTGAAAATGTCTTGTAGTTTTCAGCATGTAGATCTTTCACATTCTTGGTTAAGTTTTTTCCTAGATATTTTATTCTTTTTGTTGCAATTGCAAAAGGAATTGTTTTTTGTATTTCTTTTTCTGAGATTTCATTGTTAGTATATAGGAATGCAATGGACTTTTGTACATTGATTTTGTAGCCGGCAACTTTATTGTATTTGTTGATTGTTTCTAATAGCTTTTTGGTGGGGTCTTTAGGGTTTTCTATATATAGCATAATTTCCTCTACAAAGAGTGACAGTTTAACTTCTTCATTCCCAATTTCGATGCCTTTTATTTCTTTCTCTTCCCTGATTGCTCTGGCAAGGACTTCCAACACTATGTTGAAAAGCAGAGGTGATAGGGGACAGCCCTGTCGTGTTCCTGAACATAGAGCAAAGGGCTTCAGATTTCAATATTAATTATGAGATTAGCTGAGTGTTTGTCATATATGGCCTTTATTATGTTAAGGTATTTTCCTTGTATACCTATTTTATTAAGTGTTTTAATCATAAATGGATGTTGTATCTTGTCAAATGCTTTTTCTGCATCAATTGATATAATCATATGATTTTTGTCCTTTATTTTGTTATGTGATGTATCACATTGATGGATTTGCAGATGTTGAACCATCCTTGTGCCCCGGGGATGAACCCCACTTAGTCGTGATGAATAATCTTTTTAATGCATTGTTGTATTCGATTTGGTAGAATTCTATTTAGGATTTTTACATCTCTATGCATCAGAGATATTGGTCTGGAGTTTTCTTTTTTAATGTTCTCCTTACCAGGTTTTGGTATCAGGGTAATGTTGGCCTCATAAAATGAGTTGGGGAGTACTGTCTCTTCTTCAATTTTCTGGAAGAGTTTGAGCAGGATTGTTATTAGAGCCTCTTTGACGGTTTGGTAGAATTCACTAGTGAAGCCATCTGGTCCCGGACTTTTGCTTTTGGGAAGGTTTTGGATGACTGATTCAATTTCGTTACTGGTGATCGGTCAGTTTAGATATTCCAAATCTTCATGGTTCTGCCCTGGAAGGCTATACATTTCTAAGAACTTGTCCATTTCTTCTAGGTTATTGAATTTGGTGGCATATAGTCCTTCATAGTATTCTTGGATGATCCTTTGTATTTCTGTGGCGTCCATGATAACTTCCACTTTTTCAGTTCTGATTTTGTTAATTAGTGTCTTCTCTCTTTTTATCTTAGTGAGTCTAGCCAAGAGTTTGTCAATTTTGTTACTCTTTTCAAACAACCAGCTCTTTGTCACATTAGTTCTTTCTATTGTCTTTTTGTTTTCTATTTCATTTAGTTAAACTGCTCTGAATTTCATTATTTCGTTTCTTCTCCTGACCTTGGGTTTCATTTGTTCTTCTCTTTCTAGTTCTTTAAGGTGTAACATGAGGTTATTTATTTGGGATATTTCTTGTTTCTTGAGATAGGCCTGTAATGATATAAATTTCCCTCTTAAAACTGCTTTCGCTGCATCCCAAAAGTTTTGGTAGGATGTATTTTCATTGTCATTTGTTTCTATGTGTCTTTTGATCTCTCCTCTAATTTCTTCTTTGACCTGGTCGTTCTTTAAAAGTACGTTGTTTAATCTCCATGTATTAGTGTTTTTTCCTGCTTTCTTTTTGCAGTTGATATCCAATTTGAAAGCCTTGTGATCGGAGAATATGCTTGGTATGATTTCAATCTTCTTAAATTTTCTGAGGCTGATTTTATGTCCCAATATATGGTCTATCCTTGAGAATGTTCCATGTACACTAGAAAAGAATGTATAGTCTGATGTTTTAGGATGGAATGCTCTATATTTGTCAACTATGTCCATTTCATCTAATATGTCATTTAGGGCTGCTATTTCCTTTTTTATTTTCCGTTTGGATGATCTATCCATAGCTGTCAATGATATACTTAAGTCCCCAAGTATAATTGTGTTTGGTCAAATTCTCCCTTCAGTTCTGTTAGTAGTTGCTTGGTATATTTCGGTGCTCCCTAATTGGGGGCATAAATATTGATGACTGTTATGTCTTCTTGTTGTATAGTCCCCTTTACCATTATGAAATGTCTGTCTTTGTCTCTTGTTACCTTTTTCACCCTGAAGTCTGTTTCATCTGATATCAGAATGGCTACACCTGATATTCTCTGGGTACCATTTGCTTGGAGTGTCAATTTCCACCCTTTCACTTTGAGTCTATGCTTGTCCTTGTAGCTGAGATGTGTCTCTTGGAGACAGCATATGGTTGGGTTTAGTTTTTTGATCCAATTTGCTACTCTGTGCCTTTTTATTGGTGAGTTCAGTCCATTTACTTTTATGGTGATTATTGATATGTGGGGATTTCCTGTCATTCTATCTTTAGTTTCTGGTAAGGCTGTGTCTCCATTGTTTCTTTGCCTTTTTGTTGTTGTCTATTATTTCTGTGTGGTGGTATTCTATGATGTTTCCCTCTGTTTCTTCTTTTATTACAGTGTATATTTCAGTTCTGGATTTTTTTTGAGTGGTTACCCTTAAGTTTATGTAAAAGAAAGTTTGATATTTAGAGTATTCCATTTTCTTCAGCACGCTTACTTTCTCCTTTCCCATATTGCGGTCCAGGCCTTACTCTCCCCCTTTTTATGTTTTGGTTGCCACAAATTGTCCCTGTTGATGGTGGTCGAATAGCATCCTTTAGTATTTCTTGTAGTGCAGGTTGTGTATTAGAAAATTCCCTCAGCTTCTGTATGTCTGGAAAGGTCTTAATTCCTCCTTCATATCTAAAGGATATCTTTGCTGGATATATGATTCTTGGCTCATAATTTCTCTCTTTCAATAGTTTGAATATTTGGTTCCACTCCCTCCTGGCTTGTAGAGTTTCTGCTGAGAAATCTGATGATAATCTAGTAGTTACCGTCTTCTTTTCCCTGGCTGCCTTGAGGATTCTTTCTTTGTCATTGATTGTAGACAACTTCAGTACAATGTGCCTTGGCGAAGGCCTCTTGGGATTGTGGTAATTAGGTGTTCTATTTGCTTCTTGGATTCGAGGATCCAATTCTGTCTACAAGTTTGGGAAGTTCTCTTCGACAATTTGTTTGAATATATTCTCTGTTCCCTTCTCTCTTTCTTCTCCTTCTGGTATGCCCATTATTCTTATATTGCACTTTCTGATGGAGTCAGAAAGTTCTTTTAGAGTTCTTTCATTTAAATATCAAGTCCCTTTCTTCTTCCATCCGTGTCATTTCCATGTTTCTATCTTCGATGTCACTGATTCTTTCCTCCATCTGGTCAACTCTACTACCTAAACTGGCTATTTCATTCTTAATTTCTTCTATTGAGTTCTTAATCTCCAGAAATTCTATTTGGTTCTTCTTTAACATTTCATTCTCTTTTGTAAAATGCTCATGTTGTCCTTTGATTGTGTTTCTGAGTTCATTAAATTGCCTTTCTGTGTTTCTTTGCATCTCGTTGAGTTTTTTCAGAACTGCAATCTTGAATTCTCTGTCATTTAAGTCACATATTTCCATATCTTTAAGTTCCTTTTCTGGAGACTTTTCACTTTCTTTCTGAGCTGTCTTGTTGCCTTGGTTATTCATGGCAATTACTGATTTATTATTTCTCTTCCTAGACATCTACAGGAGTGGCTTCTGCAACAGGTTGTTAGGAAGATGTCTTTCTTTTGTTTTCCAGTACTTGTTGTTAGAATGTTTTTTTTTCCTCTCCGACTGCAGCCTTTTTTTGTCTCTCACACTGTAGTGCTATATTTTCTCTGCACTATTCCAGCTTCTCACACAATGGGGGGATTCCCTGGGAGACGGCTTCTCCTCTGTTAATAGTTCGCCTGAGTCACAGGGCGCAGTGTCTCTGTGGGTATGCAGAGAGCTTTCCAAGCTCTTCCTGCACCAGTTCAGAGCCCATGTGTTTCAGCAGTTCTGTTACTCCTGCAGTTATCCGCCCAGATAGGTGGGGCCAGGGGCGGGGTGAGTTGTGAGAGGTGGCCCAGAGCAATGGCGGCGACCACCACCACAGCCGGTCCAGCTTCCACAGCTCCCTCCCCTTTGCCGGAACTAGTTGGGCTGCGAATCTGTGTCTGCGGTCCACAGTTCTCAGAACAGCAAATTTTCTGTTCCTTTGATCTGACACTGCCACTGTTCCTCTTCTAGCTCCGGGCAGGTGGGGGCAGGGTGAGCTCTGGGAGGGTAGGGAGGGGGCAACTATTCTCAGTGCCTAAGGCTTCCATTCTCTGCTCGCGAGTGAGGGCTTAAACCACTGTTTTCAGCCTTCTTCCCTCAGTCTTTTCTCCGAGGTCTCTGCCGTGAGCCTTGGGTTCAGCTGTGTTATATGCTGTCCCCTCAGCCCTGTGGGCCATAAGCGGAGCCCTAGCAGTCCAAGTTCTTCCCTCTCCCGCAGCTGCGGTAGTTCCGGGAAGCAGTGAGCTCGAAGCACTGAGCTAGGTCTGCATCCTGCGTGTGCGCGACTCCATCTCCGCACTTCTCGCTTCTGTCCTACCCTGCTAGCGGGATTCGCCCACCTTTAGGTGAGTTCAGTATTGGGCCTCTTCGTCTTGCCTGTCTACTGTGGAGGGAGTCCTTTGTGGAGTTGTAGTTGTTCCATTTGTTGTAAATTCTAGGTGAGATTTACAGAGGCTCACCTCACGCCACCATTTTGATGATGTCTCCTGATATGTGACTCTTTTTATGCCCTTAGCTCTGCATTCCTCCTTTATGTGTGCTTCACTCTCAGGTGTGCTTTTCCCATGCAAAGTTAGTACCAAAGATTATCACATTCAGAAACTCTGGTTTGTATAAGCCTTTTTCATCCTGCAATCTCTTTTTCCCAAATTGATTTAGCCAAAGTAAAAGAGAGCTCTTATTGTTCCAATGTACGGAATGAGCAAAATCTCTATAGCTATGTTTAGCACGCTAATTGGCCATGTTTAGGGTCACTGTCTCATTCCTGGTTTGAAAGGGTGGGGTCAATCCTGAGGATACACAAATTGGATCCTCAAAAGAAAATAAGTGTAAATATATACTGTGTATAAACAATTAAAGTCCAGTATAATATCAGATGCCTTAAGATTAACTTGTTTCACTGTTAATACGCTTTCGTTTCACTTATTTCTTTAAATGGCTAAATAAATTTGGTGATTATTATATGTTGGGTTTTTTAAAATTATCTTCTACCAGAAATAGAACATATGGAATACTCCTGTTCATGTCAGGGCATTTCTTAAGCTTCTCATTGTTTTTTTTCTTACCTTGCGAGTTGGGCTAAACACAGAGAGTAAATCGTTATTCTATATTCCAAAATATTTCCTGACATATTGTTATTATTCTCTTATTTAAATTAGATGCATAAAAACCAAGTTTTGCTCTTGGCATTTTTTTCAAAACATATAATTAAATATAAATAAATTTATGATGATAAGTATATCCTGGCTAAAAAGAAGTTTTGACATTCTAAATAAGTCTCCATAAATAATATAATTAGACCCAAATTCTCCTGGTCTTATAAATAGGATAAGCAATTCTTCTAAACTTTCAAAGAATTAATAGTAGTTCTTCGCAAACTTTTCCAAAAATAGGTGATGAGTGAACATTCTATGAAGTCAGCATTCCCTGATACCAAAACAAGAGAAAAACATCACAAGGAAAAAAACTAAAGACTACTAAGTTTTATGAATATAGATGCAAAATCCTCAACAAAATATTAGCAGACTGAATAAAGTAACCTATAAAAACAATTATGCACCATGACCAAAAGAGATTTATCCCAGGAATGTAAGGCTGGCTTAGCATCCAACAATTAATTAATGTAATATACCATATTAATAGAATAAAGGATAAAAACACATAATCATCTTTAAAAATGCAGAAAATGCATCAACAAGATCTAACATCTTTTCTTAATTAAACATTCAACAAACTAGGAATAGAAGGGTACTCCTTCAACATGAGAAAGCATTTATTAAAAAACTGAATGATGAAAGGTTGAAATCTTTCCTCCTAAGATAGGAATAAGATGTGAGTTCTCACTACTTCTATTCAAAATTCTACTGGAGGGTTTGACCAGGGTATTTAGGCAAAACAAAACCAAAGAAAAGTAAGTCAAAGATGTCAGATTGGAAACATAAAAGTAAAAACTGTTTCTATTTGCAGATGCCATGATCCTGTATATAAAATATCCTATGAAATTCACTAAAATGGTAAAGCTTATAAACAAGATTCAGCAAGGTTACATGATAAAATATCAATATACGAAAAGCAATTGTATTTCTACACACTAACAACAAACAATTTGAAAATGAAATTGAGAAAATGATTCCATTTATAATAGCATCAAAAAGAATAAAATACTTAGGTATAAATTTAACAAAGATATGTGAGACTTGTACAATACCGTGTTTCCCCGAAAATAAGACCTAACCAGAAAATAAGCCCTACCATGATTTTTCAGTATGACATCCCCTGAACATAAACCCTAATGCGTCTTTTAGAGCACAACTTAATATAAGACCCCGTCTTATTTTCAGGGAAACACGGTACATCTTCCAAAATATTGCTAGAATAAATTATTTTATTTTATTGGGGAAGGGGAACAGGACTTTATTGAGGAACAGTGTGTACTTCCAGGCTTTTTTTTTCCCAAGTCAAGTTGTTGTCCTTTCAGTCTTAGTTGTGAGGGCGCAGCTCAGCTCCAGGTCCAGTCGCTGTTTTCTAGTTGCAGGGGGCACAGCCCACCATCCCTTGCGGGAGTCGAACCGGCAACCTTGTGGTTGAGAGGACGCTTTCCAACCAACTGAGCCATCTGGGAGCTCAGCAGCAGCTCAGCTCAAGGTGCCGTGTTCAATCTTAGTTGCAGGGGGCGCTGCCCACCACCCCTTGTGGGACACGAGGAATTGAACTGGCAACTTTGTGGTTGAGAGCCTGTGCTCCAACCAACTGAGCCATCCGGGAGGCAGCTCAGCTCAAGGTGTCATGTTCAATCTTAGTTGCAGGGGCAGAGCCCACCATCCCTTGTGGGACTCGAGTAGTTGAACCGACAACCTTATGGTTGAGAGCCCACTGGCCCATGTGGGAATCGAACCGGCAGCCTTTGGAGTTAGGAGCATGGAGCTCTAACCGCCTGAGCCACTGGGCCGGCTGTAGAATAAATTTTTTTTTTTAATTAAATTTATTGGGGTGACAATTGTTAGTAAAATTACATAGATTTCAGGTGTACAATTCTGTATTACATCATCTATAAATCCCATTGTGTGTTCACCACCCAGAGTCAGTTCTCTTTCCATCACCATATATTCGATCCCCCTTACCCTCATCTCCCACCCCCCACCCCCCGCCCAAGTTACCCTCTGGCAACCACTATACTATTGTCTGTGTCTTTTAAATTAAAATTTATTAGGGTGACAATGGTTAGTAAAATTACATGGAATAAATTTGAGGGAAAAAAAGTAAATGGAAAAACAGCCAATGCTTATGGATCAGAAGACCATGCTGTTAGATGGTAATACTCCCCCAAACTGATCTATATATTTAATGCAATTCCTATAAAAATTCCAGGTGGCCTTTTTGCAAGAATTGACATGGTCATCTTACCATTTATATGAGACTGCTAAGGACCTGGAATAGTCCAAGCAATTTTGAAAACTAAGAACAAAGTTAGAGGACTCACACTTTGTGATTTCAAAACTTATTGCAAAACTACACTAATTAAGACAGTATACACTGATATAAGTATAGATATGTAAATCACTAGAATACAATTGAGAGTATATGAATGAACTGTTTTATTTATAGTCAATTAATTATATTTGACAAAGGTACCAAGAAAATAAAAGAGGGGACGACTAGTCTTCAACAATGGTACTTAGCACAACTAGATATCTACATGCAAAAGAATAAATTTGGACCTTTACCTCACAGCATACCCCAAAATTAACTCAAAATGGATCATAGAATTAAATATAAGAGATAATGCTATAAAAGTCTAAGAGGAAAACATTTTCTTGGTTTCAGCAATATTTGTTAGATATGACTCAAAAAGCACAGGTGACAAAAGAAAAAAATAGATAAATTATACAGCTTCAAAAACTGTTTTTGTTGCAAGTGACATATACATACCATCAAACAAGTGAAAAGATACCAACAGAAGGGGAGAAAATATTTGCAAATTATATTTGAAAAGTATACTTTTATCTAGAATATATAAAGAATTCTTACAACTCGATAATAAAAGAGAAATAATCCAACTTAAGAGTGGGCAAAGGATTTGAAAAGATATTTCTCCAAAGAAGATATACAAATAGCCAATAAGTACATAAAAGTATTCTCAACATCATTAATCGTAAGGGAAATTAAGTCTGAACCACATGGATACCACTTCACACCCATTAGGATGGCTATAATAAAAAATGACAGATGATAGCAAGTGTTGTTGAGGATGTGGAAAAATTGGAACCATCACACATCACTGGTAGAAATGTAAAATGGTGCAGCCACTTTGGAAAACAGTCTGACAGTATACCAGAGTATGGTACAGTATTATTGCTTCCTATATAGTATAAAGCATGAAAGATTTTGAAAAGCACTTATCTATCCAAGTCTTTATTTGCCAAGAGTGGATACAGTTTCCTTTGCTCATTGGCTGGTTGGTCTCAGTCAAATCTCAGACCGTAGAAGGCAAAGCTCAATCTAATTCCAAGTGTCTAGATTAGAACATACTAGCCTACTGTAACATCAGCGGAACGAGGTGGAATTATTTTCTTCTGCATAATTCCCCAGAGTTTTTCAAGATGGGAATTCGGTGTTGAGGAAAGGTAGTGCTCCCAGCATGTACCGCTACCAGAGCTTTCCTGTTTCTACCCCATCCTTCCGTAGTATATTTGTAATTGCTGCACACTCTGGGCGTAAAAGGCACGCTTACCTGTATTCCATCTATTCCCTTTTCTCTCTTTTTTTCCTGGTTGCTACTATTTTGATCACATAAAGAAAAGTGGGAGTGTGGGCAGAGGTAAAGGGAAGATTCAATTACATTGGTTATCTAAAAGGAGAATGGATTCATTTCTAGGCCTGCTATAATAAAATACCACACACATGGTAGCCTAAAGCAAGAGAAATTTATTTTCTGGTAGTTATGGAGGCTAGAAGTCTAAAATCAAGTTTTTGACAAGGCTGTGGTCCCTCTGAAGGGAATGATCTGAACCATGACTTTCTCCTAGCTTCTGGCTGTTGTCGGCAATCCATGATGTTCTTGGCTTGTAGATGCATAATTCTAGTTTCTGCATACATCTTCACATGACATTCTCCTTTCTGTGTCTCTATGTCCAAAATTCCTTCTTTTTATAAGGACACCAGTCATACTGGATTTAGGGCCCATCCTTATCCAGTATGACCTCATCATAATTTAAACTAATTACATATGTAAAAGCTCTTATTTCCTAATAAGGCCACATTCTCAGATTCCAGTGGGGGACTCACTATTTAACCCACCACAGACAGTAATAGTGTAGTACAAAAGACTGCCTAGGTGTGTGTGTGTGTGTGTGTGTGTGTGTGTGTGTGTGTGTGTGTGTGTGTGTGTGTGTGGTGGTGGTGTAGAATCTAGGGACAGATTGACAGGGAGGGAGTAGGTATAGCTTGAGAATGTATATCACTGAGCACTTTCTTTGTTCTAGGCTCTGCACTGGTGGGCAAACAATATTTCATTTAACCTTTGCAACAATCCTGTGCCATGGATATTGTTATTTCAACTCTGCAGATGAGAAAGTTGATGTTTGGCAACGGTGTTTAGCAAGGTCACACTTTTATTAAGAGTTCAACTTGGATTCAATGATGCATGTCTGCCTCTAAAACCCATGAAGTTAAATGCTAATCTATACTGCTTTAACATTTTTCAGGAAAAGTGTTAGGTTTTAGTGATTCAAAGGATACGAGGGAAAGGGAAAGTATAAGATGATACAAGTCCAAGATTGGATAATTTGGAGACTAGCTGGTACCACTAATGAATATTAAAATGAGATCATCAGTAAGCGTGATACAGATTTCTCTATTGTTTTGGTTGAGAAATGCGTAGGGATGGTAAATGGTGATCCACATTAAAATACACATTGATTCTCCTTCAATCACCGTATAATTTTACTAACCAATGTCACCCCAATAAATTTAATAAAAAATTTAAAAACACTAAAAAATTTCAAAAAATACACATTGATGTAAAGAATCTAAGAATTTTATTGAGGGTAACCAATTTGTGGTCTATGTTCTCTCTCAGTTCTACACAGCATCATTTTTAAGTATCTGGTGACTATGTGCTTTTCATTTGTTTCAGAGCCTAAAGTCAGGCATGAAGCCACCTGCCTCAAGTGCTCCATACCACCAAAAAAAAAAAAAAATCTCTTTTTCACTCAAACAGTATTTTATTTGTTCAAATTCATTTAAACTGTATTAATTGTAAGAGGACAAAAAAAGGCATCCCCCATGTTTATGTTTGCTTTTCCTAGTGAAATATATGTGCAGCTGGATCTAGCTTCAGCCATTTGTTCGTGTCAAATCAGAAGCCACTGTACTCAATTTAGCTTTGTTTTGACCATTACATGGTTCTCTGCAGCATTTTAGCTGATTGTGGGCCTGGGTGAGTCACTCCCAGGTGACTTCTTTTTATTAAGGCTATTTGTAAAAACCAATAACCACCACAAAAGAGAGTACAGAATTGGGTGGGTACATTTTAAAAAAGTTATTTTCAAATTGGGATGCAATGACTCTAGCAAAAAAATGCTAATGGAAACATTACACGAATTCTTCATGTTACTTAAAATTAAACTAAGGTATCCTTAACAACTATAAAAACTATAGATGATGGATTTTTTTAATGCTTTCAAATATATTTAATTTTTCTTGGTGGTACTTTTATTTTACTCTTTATAGGTTTAATGTGTATTATTAGAACATATTAAAAGTAGTATTTGACTATGTAAAATTGCTTGCAATTCAGAATATTAAGTGATTCCATTACCATTCTTCGAAAGGCAGGACTATTATTTTTATATAAAATATGCTTCAGATAATGATCATTTATTTAAGATTCCTTACTTTATATATGTTACAATTCAAGAATTCCTTTGGGGGGCATAAGGAAGTATTAGTGAAATATAGACTATAGTATATTCACATACTATTTTTTTGGAGGAAGTAGATTTGAAAAAAACTATTTTATATAGATGTGATTACAAGGCCTATCTTTTCCCCTATAATCTCTGCTTATTTCATAATATTTCCTATTTGCTACTTTCTTTTTCTTTTAATTACCAATTTACATTGAGCTCCTGGAGAAAACATGCTGATAGTTTTTTCCAACCATGATATTAGATGCACTTTGCAGTAGCTAGGAACCTTATCAAATACGTGTTCTGTCTCTAAAATGTGGGGGTTATATATGATTTGAATTTCTTCTCCAAGAAAATAAAGTTTCATTGAGCCAGATGTATATCAGTTATAGAATCAGTTAAAACGATTTGGTATATTGGTTTATGTATTCCTTAACCATTTTATACAAATTTGTAAATTTATTATATATGTAATTGTTTCTTATTTTTATCAGTATGTGAGAAAATACTGAAACTCATATTGAATATGTAATCTTATGAATGGTGACATTTAGAAATAGGTTTTTAAACTGAACATTTTCTTTGTACAAGAATGTAATTGATTAGGCTTATTGTATTCTGGTTGGTTATGCAAATTGCTATGAGGTAAATTACACTTGGGAATAGTTTATATTTCCAGTATAAAGCTGACTAAACTATTCACTATCGTGATAAGTTTATTTCCACCTTCTGGAATTCTATTTAATGAGCAGAAGAGTTGTGGACATAAGAATAAATAATGTTAAAACAAATAGGGGTTAGTTTCCAACTGCCTGATATATGTGCAGAAATTTTCTTACTGTGGTTCTCAGTTTTTGAGAAGGACTCATGGTGTGTTCCAGGATGTGGAATACTTTCCCTCTGAATTTTCTTTAGCCCCTCTCCTCCTTCCTTTACATGGTTACATGAATAGGGACTTGAGTCTCAACCTTCCTTCAACCAGCTCCAGCCCATATTCCCCCAGAAAATGTTCCTCATTCATTCACCCATAGTTTATTTTATGGAGAGACACTATGCTAGGGGCTAGATAACCAAGATGAATATGAGCGAGTCCTAACTCTTGGTGCTCAAAGATACAGAGAGTAAATGACGATGATGATTATAATAATGTAACAGGCACTCTTCAGAGGTTCTGAGCAAGGTCCCAATGAGCGCACACACAAAGGTGCTTAATTCTTCCAACAGAGATACAGTATAACTTAGTAGGTGAGATCTTGAGTTTTGAAGTCAAAAATATTCAGGTTTGAATCTTATTTCCACCACTAGTCGGCTGCATAGTAGCCATGGGCAAGGTACAGAATCTTCTCAAGCTTCCCGTTCCTCATCTCCAAAATGTAGGTACTGCTACTAGATATGTCATATGTCTGTTCTGAGAATTGAATGAATCCAGCTGGGCAGTATTGAGGAGAGCACCTAACATATGGTAAGTACTCAAAATTAGTAGCTACTTTGATTGCTGTTGTTTTCACCAGCTATGTCCAAGCAATCTTTTGTACTTCAAACAGGGCGACTGGAATGAACCCCTCGATCACTGCTTTTTCCATTCCAACCGTTGGGGTATTAGATACAGCACCCTACCTACCAACACTATATCCTCTACTCAGTGAAAAACACTTGTACTCAAAGTGTTGGAGAGGCTGTGGAGAAAAGGGAACCCTTATACACTGCTGGTGGGAACGTAAACGGTACAGCCACTATGGAAAATAGAACAGAACTTCCTCAAAAAATTAAGAATAGAATTATCATATGACCCAGCAATCGCTCTTCTGGCCAAGATATGGAAATAACCAATGTGTACTTCGATAGATGATTGGATAAAGATGTGGTACATACAGATGGTGCCAAAAAAAATGTATACGCATTTTAAGAAAGGAAGAAACTGTATTAAAATTGTAATACTCAATATCTACCGATAACAAAAGATGAATACAAGTCACATTTGTCTTCTGCAATGACAAGAGGTACTCAAAGTGGTTACCATCAGCGTAACTTTAATACAGTTTTTTCCTTTCTTAAAATGTGTATACATTTTTGGTGTCCTCTGTATATACAATGGAATATTACTCTGCCATAAGAAAAGATGAATACTGTCATTTGTGACAACATGGGTGGATCTTGAGATTATCATACTAAGTGAAATAAGGCAGAAAAAGTCAAGAATCATATGACTTCACTCATATGTGGGATATAAAACTGAAAGCAACAAAGGACAAATGAAGAAACAAAAACTCATAGACACAGACAATAGTTTAGTGGTTACCAGAGGGTAAGGGAGAGAGGAAGATGGAAGAAAAGGGTAAAGGGGGTCAAATATATGGTGATGGAAGGAGAACTGACTCTGGCTGGTGAATACACAATAAAATATATAGGTGATGTATTATAGAAATGTACACTTCAAACCTACATAATTTTACTAACCCAGTCACCCCCAGTAAATTTAATAAATAAATAAATAAATAAATACAAACAAACAAAAACACTTTTACTTAATCTTGAACATGTGAGATGAAGACTAAGACCCAGCAGTTATTGTCTAGTCAGGTTACTAAGAGTTGGTTTTCACTGTTTCCAGGGATGAAAGTATATATACACCAACAAATGCCTATAGATCAGGGCTCTACAAAACTTTTCTGTGAAGAGTCAGATAGTAAATATTTTAGGCTTTGTGGGCCATAAGATCTGTGTCAACCACTATCTGTTGTTGCCAAAGTAATCATAGACAGCATGCAAATAAAAGGGTTTGGCTATTTTCTAATAAAGCTTTATTTATAGAAAAACCCACTTACGCTATAGTTTGCTGACCCTTGTTAAAGAGCATATATAGTGGTTGCATATCATTTACATATTATATTAAACTAATCTGTGAACTCACTAAGATCTCACTGAGGCCAAGTCTTACTGATCTCTGTAAAATATATAAACACACATATAGTTGGGATTTAAAAATATTTTTCTGAACAAATAAGTTGATGGTGAAAAAATATAACTAAAATATCTTGATAAATTATATATATGTATATATGTGTGTGTGTGTGTGTGTGTGTGTGTGTATAACAGATACATTTGTATAATATTAAAACTGGTAGGATGAATTAATTTAATATAAATGAATCTAATTTTCAAAAATAGTGAAGGTTAACTAAAAATAAGTAACCTTTTATTATGTTTCTAGAAAGAGATATTGAAAGTGTGTTTTTGTGTGTGTGTTGGGGTGGGGAGAGAGAGAGAGAGAGAACGAACCCTGGGCTAATATAGATATCATAACAGAGCATTAGATTGTGTTCTGAATTTGCAGGCAGTTATAGCAAAAAGCAAACCACAATAGAATATATAATCTAATCAAAAGAAACATACCATTTTTCTATACAAGCAAACATTTTTCCTGCTACTGAAAGAAATATAATAGAAGTCCTTATACAAGGACTATTGAGCAATATAATAGATAATATTTCCGCTGATGGATCTAGAAAAAGTCCAAAATGTTCCTCGTTTCACTGTTTCATATGTGGCTATTTGACTAAAGCCGGGAACAGCATTAAAACATACCTTATTAAAAATGTGGTTTTAGGAGAAATTTTATGTCAGAACAATTTCTACCCCGTATACTATAAATAAGAAAGGTCTCAAAGGATGGACTGAATATTGTAATTCATTACTGGCCCTCATTATGTCTAGGTCTGTAAGGAACCACTGACTTATTATTAGTCAATGATGAAAAGCCTTTCACCTAGACAGTAGTTATGATAAATTCCATTACATATATATCAAACAAAGCACTTTTCCATGTACTATCTTGTTAGACCTCTCAACAACCCTGGACAAGCATTATTTTCACTATTTTATGAATGAAGATATTGCAGTGATGAGGTATGGGGTATGACAAACCCTGGTAAAAGATAGAATAAAGGCTAGATTTCATGCTCTAGACAGAAGAGTAGCATCTTCTGAGACTCATTACTTCAGTTTAAAATTTCCAAACTTCTTTTTTGAAGCGTAAACCATTCTTAACACATGGAAACTCAATATATGGAAAAAACAAACAAACAAACAACAAAACCCAGAGAATTGTTCTGGTTAAATAAGAATGTTATATGTCCAGACACCACCTTATTTTCATTCCACCTTACCCCAGCACTCTTCCAGAGTGGCCCTTAAAGAACCAATGTCCATAAGGTGCTGACGTTGAAAACCACTGGTCTATATCAGTGAAGATGCAAAGACTTTCATTTAGGAGATGAATGAGCACAATTTTAAAAAAGTTTTTGTTGTACCTAGGGTATTATTTCCTTTGCTTATTAGTATAAGACCCTAAAGGATGGAAATACATGGCCTCTGTATATAAATACACCTAATGATTCTTGATTGAAACTTATGCAAATATATTTAAAAGATAAAACACTTATTAGTAAAATACTACTTTCATTTTCCAAATTCTTGAAAACCAAAAGGATATAGCCATGATAGAAAGGCCACATCAACGTGTGTGTATACACACACACACACACACACACAGACACACACTCGGCACAACTAACACACTCTCTGTAGACTGATTACCTATTTGCCTTTACTGAAACTCAGGGGATGTGGATCACTATAATACTCTGAAACAAAGCTATGTTACCTTCTTCCAGTATATTTCAGGACCGGTCTCTCCCTTTTCATTTGCAATTACGGCTCATGATGCTCCTCCTAGGTTTTCGTTAAATTTTGATAATTTAAAAAGGAAAGTAAAAATTTTCAAAACCTTAATGGGTAGTTCTTATTGGTTCAGAAATCTAACCTCAGCCTAGTCAGTCATGAAATATCTCTTTGGTCTTCCTAATGGAAGTCCAACTGCAATTACTTCCTTTTCCTCACTAAATATACATATATTTATACACATATATATTTGTTTCTTTGGGGAGTCCACCATAAGGCCTTCTCTACCTTCTCTTTGCTACTCCTTTAGATTTTTTTGTCACTCCCTTTCATTTACTGAAGAATTTATCACTTGGTTTATATTCTTTCTGCACATTCAAACTGCCCTTATCGTTCCTGGCAATTTCAACATCCATGTGGTGAAAAACTCACTCTAAGTTCTTTGACCTATTTCTCCACTCCACATCAGCCTGAACCAAGTCCTCAAAAACTGCACTAACTCCAACATCCAAAGTGCAAACATCCCACTCCCTCAGCATAGCCTTTCCTTTCAAGTTCTTCTCTCTAATGCACCAGAACAATCATTACGTCCAACCCACTATTTCTACTGATGGCTCTTTCTTTGCCATTCCTCTTTTCAGCACATTCCCTCATGATTAGCCTAATCCCACTGGTCCTTTTTTATGTGTACTCCCTTGAAAACACCCTCCAGTATCTTGCTCCATCTCATTCCATTATATTTCCCTTGATAAAATCCCTCCTCTGTTTAAACTAGCCATCTGCCTTTTCCTTTCCTGCATCCCATCCACTTAACATTGCCAGAAAGAATCACAAAACCTGGCAAGTTGTTTTTACCTTGACTTCATTAGCAAAACCTAAATAGATCCTTAGCACTGCCCAGTAACTTGATAGTTTCCGGTCTCCAAAATAAGTAGTTTAACCTTTCTCCTCTCTTTTTAAACCTCCTTATTTGGATCCTTTCTCCTTACACTGAGCACATGATCTCACCTCACACTTTACTGAAGAAAAGAGTACATATCAAGTGGGAATTCCCTCCTCTTCCCACTACTAAGTTATGATCTCACTCTATCTGCTCTCCCCTCCTGTTAGGTGTTAGGAAGAGCCTTGCCTCCTACTGAAGGGCTGTCCATCTGTATGCGTTCTTTCTTTCATCTACTAGAAAATAGGCTCAATGAAGGCAGATATCATCTATTCTGTTTTTACCATCAGTGTGCCTCATACCTTGTACAATGTTTGGTATAATATATACTTATGCATATTATTTATATTTGCACATCTGTGCTTGTGAGAAACAGACAGAAACAAAGGAGGTGCAAGGCATGCTATATCTCTTGGCTTATATCCAAAAATTTAACAACCAAATCCTTTTTCATTGCCCTCTGATATTTTAGCAGAACAGATCTTAAAAGATTATGGCATCCCAAGTACAGTGATACCTTTTCATTTCAGGAAAAGTGCCAGGTCATCAGGTTATTATGCAAAATAGACAGAAAATTATTTCTACTTTTCTATAGAAATCAAAACTGCTGAATATAGCATCCCATACAGAATAAGAATAATAAGCCTATAACGTAGTCACCGAACTCTGAAATTGCATTCATTTGGAGCATTAGTTTCCCAGAATTATTTCAGTTGGTTCTCACATTAATAAAAGTGCATTACCTGTTTTAATAATTTGGGAGGAAAGAAGAATTAGCCTGGCTCCTAATCTGCACATGGAGAGTGTGAGCACCGCAGAGCATATAAGTGAATCTCACAATGATTAAGTGCTCCTCTTACATGTAATCCAAATAGAAATGAAAATCTGAGGCAACTAGATTTTCATTAAATATGAACACTGTGCTTTAAGAATACGTTATGATTTTTTAATATTAAATTGGAGCTGTTTAGATGACCTATTCTGTTTCCAGAAACCTACTTAAAGATTTGACTGGAGAGCTGAGGTCAACAAAAAACCAAAAACAAAGTAGATGATGGTGGATTATAAACACATGTAGAAGATAGCCAAGTTCTGGGACACCAAAACAATAGGTTCTAAGAAGAGGCAAGAAATGGACCTTGGAGGGCCCCAAAAAACAGTGGTTAAAAATGGAGCTGGAATACATACAGGTCAATATCAATCTAAATCAAGCTATCTCTTATTTCTCAAAAATGGGCATGGTAGAGAGGGAAGTATTTGGTTTGCAAAGGGCTTCCTGTCAGACTGTATCCCAAATTAACAGACCGTAATGATGTCAAGAAAGTAATTAAACAGAAGGTGATTTGATAATTTAAAAAGGAAAGTAAAAATTTTCAAAACCTTAATGGGTAGTTCTCATTGGTTCAGAAATCTAACCTCAGCCTAGTCAGTCATGAAATAGCTCTTGGGTCTTCCTCATGAAAGTCCAACTGCAATTACTTTCTTTTCCTCACTAAACATCTTTGTGAATATTGTGTTAGATATCTAACTGTATTCCTTATTCATTTAAGCTTCATTAATGCCATTAAACCTGAGATGTACTTTAAGTGAAAGAAATATATATTCTAAACAGAAATATCCTTCTGGCCTATGATTGTCATTTCTTCTTCATAGTCTCAAGCATAATACCATTTTTCTTTATAGTAGTGGTTCATGGAGGGATACAATGTTCTATAATTACCCTAAACTGATAGTAAAATTTTGTGTGCATATGCATTTTCCTGGCTGGGAAAAAAGTTCATAACTTTTATCAAATTCTCAAAGGGGTCCATGACCTGAAAAAGATTAAGGATCATTACTCCATAGCATCCATTAAGACTCTCTAAGACAACATGGGGAAATTAACCACATCTGTCTTTACTACACCTACTTCCCCTGTGCTTGGCTTTCAAGTCCACAATTCTCTGGTAATCTCTGCTGGATTTCCTTTTTAAAAACACGTTCTTTAGTCTTGCTTCTTTATAAGGAGCATTGTGGGGACAGAGCCAGGAGTGCAGTTTCCAGGCCCTTGGCGTCATGTGGAAAGGTGCTCACTTGGGTAGTAAATGGTCATCAACTGTGATTGCATGGCCATCAGCTGTGGCTAGTTGGCCGTCAGCTGTAACCAGTGAGCCACTGGCCACTAATATAACTGCTGTGGCTATGCTAGCAGCAAATGGGGGCTAGCAAGAAGATGGTGGCTGAGCTAGCAAGAGCGGATTGCAGTTAGCACGGCGGATTGCAGCTAGCAAGTGGGGTTGGTTGTCAGAGAAGTGGACGGCAGGTTGCAGATAGTGTGGCTCCTGCTTCCTGTGTCTTGAACCCAGCCACCCGCAAGCCTATAGTGGTATGACTCCCCTATCTATGGCTCCGTGGGTGTTCCTTTCTGTCCTCACCATATCCTGGGAGCAGGACCAGAGATCCCGCATGCCACCCTGCATGACAAGCATGCTACTAACAACAGTCTAAAATGTTATTTGTACTATTTTTAATAAGTCATGTGAATGTTGAAGAATTAATCTCTATGTTATGTTTGAAATAGTCTATTTGAGGACTGGCAGAAACCTATTATCTCAACCACTGAGAGAACACTTTTATTTTTTAAACAAAAATAATTATCATTAGTCTTATGTAAGCTCTGCTTTGTGTTCAAGTTGTAATAAACTATCCTTATCCAGTCAGGATTCAGTCAGGTCTAAATGTAATATGAATTCCTGTAACAAGGTCATTTGATAAAAGTAAAATAAAATTCCAGAGTATTTTAATTTCAATTTTACTCACATGTACAAGCCATTTTTGATGTTAAATCTTCATTCTCCATTAAAGACTAAAGAACTCATTTAGGTATTTTGTCCAAGAAGACTTAATTGTTGATGTTGAGTTCCATTTTCTGCATTTTCATCGAATAGCCATTTCATACGCTGTACTATCTAAATTAAATCTAACAAAAAATAAGTTTATAGCTATACAAGCTTTTGCTTTTTGTAAAACATAATAACCAGTCTTTTTATGTGTATTTGTTAAATGCCTGTTATGTGAAAAATTATTAAGGTCCAATAAGATAAATGATGCAAATGTTCTGTAACCTAGTAATGCCGTTTTAATATAAAAATTAGACTGAGTAAAGAAGAAATAGTATTTAACGGATGCCATTGGTACCCCATTCAAATTCCCTTTACCAGGCCACACCAGCCACCCCTTGGCTGCTGTGATACTGTCTGCTACAGCTCACAACCCCTTCTCCAGAGGTTTGCCCCACCCAGAAAAGCCTGGAAGTTAAGCCTCCATTTCCCAAAGTGGCTGTTGGCCAATGTCTTACTAACATGGAGATATAAAAGCTCAGGCTCCTTGCTTCAAGGTGGGAAAAACTCGGTGGTACAGTTTCTGTTCCAGAACTCCCAGCAGGAGCAGGCTGAGACTAGACTTCTCCTGAAACTGTATTTTTGCTTAACTCTTTTTATCTGTCATCTTGCTTCCCTCACTCCCTTACAGGATTCTCCTGAGAACACTCCTTCAGGAAATCACTTGCTAAAGAATCCTCATCTTAGTCTCTGTTTCTAGAGAACCTGCATTAATATAGGGTAGAAGCACTGTTTTGATATCTGTTCTTTTATAAACTATTCTTTTTTGTTATTATATAGCAATCATAGGATCACCAAACTATAGCGTTGCGAAAGACCTTGGAATTTACCAACTTTGCCTCTTTCAAACGGATAATGAGGTCAACTAAGTGACTTAAACAAATGCCAAAAAATAGCTTGGGACAGAACTTAAACACAGGTTTTCTGGTTTTTAGTCCTGTGGTTTTCATATAATTATTAATAGTTAAGAGGACTAATAGTTACGGGTTCCTTTTATGAACCCATGAATGAAGAGAATGGCTTTTTATATAAATATAAATGAATTTGTTAGGTGTTCATGCAGGAAAGAATTATGAAACAAAGCCAAACCACTCACATTTGGAATGTTTAGCAATACTCTTGAAAACCCACATCATTGATTATTGCAGTACTCTGTCCCTCCCTCTCCCAAATAAAGATCTCATTCCATCAGTCTCAGAAATTTTAAGTTTTTTAAAAGAATATATACGTTCTCTTAGATTGAGTCAGGGCTGATTTCCTACATAATGGGAAGATACTGAGTCCAGTAGAAATGCAATTATATGTAAAGCATGCCTACTTGTGTACCAGTATACAACCTTTAGAATTTGTCCTTCTGTGATCCTTCTTAAAACCACTTCAGAGAAACCTAAAATGTTGCCAGTGTTGATACCTATTAATATCACGTTTGTTTATTAAATAAGTATGTGAGATAAAGCAAGCAGAAAGCAAAATGTTTGACTTTGTTGGGTACAGATACTAAAGGAAAAGCTTTTTATATCCTGCAAGGCAACGTTTCTGTGCCTCAGCAATCCCCTGAAATGTACCTGGACTGCGTCTTTTTGTTCTGAGTGTTGGCGATGCAGTCTATTATGGCAAGTTAAGAGCTGAATGCTAAATTGCTGCTCGTGTCTTTTATAAATGTGAACATGTGACTGGAGCCTAAGGAATCACAGAGGGTGCTCCTGAGCCAGAGGTAAAGTGGTTTCAGTAGCTGAAGACCTAGAGCGGCCAACAGACTCTTTGAAAAGGTTTGTCAGCAGGGGAAGCTCTTAAAAGTAGGCCTGGACAAAAAAAGAAGGTAGTGAAGGGAAGGAGAATGAGGGGAGGAGAGAAGGTGCTTTTCAAATTCAGGCAAAGTATACATTTATGAAGAGCCAGAAACGCAAGTCAGAGTGGACCAGTGAATGCTAAGGGTGCAAAAGATCCTCAGTAGTCATTAGTCACAGAGAGCCCACCTGGGAATTCTCAGGCTGTCCTGAGTTCAGATTAAAGCACAGCTAGTCTGGTTGAACTGGGTAGGAGTAGGGAATTGAAACGATAGAATTTCTAAGATTTTATAATATCTCTCCAAGTAAAATCCTTAAGTCATCAGGTACTCCATTTATAGGAAGAGCTTTCCTTCAGTACCTATACCTAGCCAAGTCAAAGCCTTGTTCTCCTTTGCTTTATCTCACACGTTTAAACAGTTTCTCTAACAGACTCCGAAGTTCATAGGTGTCAGGTGTTGATTTTAACTTTAGGTTTTTGTGAACTGAGTAAAAGCAAGCATCCCATCAAAAATACAAATGCTAAAGCTTTTATTGTAGCACAGAGTCATGACTACTTAGGTTTTAGTACACAACATTTCAAAATTTCTGAGGCTGATGGAATACAAAAAGATTTTTTTTTGAGGGTTGATATCAAAAATTGAAAGGACTGAGTCAGGATTGATCTCCTACATTCTGGGATTATACTGAGTCCTGTAGAAATTCAGTTATTATGCAAAGCATGCCTACATTTGCTATGTTCTTTTTGTTGTTCTTTGCTAGTTCATTGCTATATCAGAACTGATGTGCTCCAAGGTATGTCACTCATAAACCAATATGCTCCAAGGTATGTTACTCATAAACCAATAATGTAATATAGTCACCTCCTAAAAAGGAAGATGGTCATCTACAGTGATTTGATTAGGTGTTGCTTAGTTGCTGCAAATATGAAGTCGATACTCTTCTGAACTTCTTAATTTCTCCTAACATAGTATAAAGAATATACTGTGAAGTTGATTCTAGCCTGAAGTCCCAGGATTCCTCCACACCACGTTTACAAAAAAAAAAAAAAAAAAAAAAAAAAAAAGGCAAGACAATAGTGAGCTCAGACAAGTATTTTATGAGTGAAATATTTCTTTTAGGGGCCACTCTTGAATCTTGTAATCTTTCAGCTTTCTCTTCTAACTGTCCAGTTATGGATATGTAAATGGACCAGAAAAGGGCCAGGAAGCTTTCTGGTTTTATAACTTCACACTAAAGATAAATGATAAAGGTATGATAGTATTTTCTCCTGGGATCTATAACCATTTAGATACTAGATCTTCTGCCATCTTAATATATATACATAAGCACAATAAAAGTACTATAAATGAATTTCTTATATGTTCATTCATTCAAGAACATTTTATTGACCACTTAGTAAGTACAAGGTACTGTGTTAGGAACTAGCAGTGTTGTGGTAAATAAAAAAGTATGAGGTATGATCACAAAATACAGTAAATGTTTACATTTTAAAAAATTATTACAGTAAAAGACACATTGCCATTAATTCCCCTCAAAATACCACCCCTTGATTCGAACACACTTATCCCATCATTCTTGCCACTTTCTGAAGCAGTTCTGGAAGACCTCTTTCATGAGTGTCTAGTTGCACTGTCGTGGCTGCCTCGATATCCTGAATTGATTCAAAACATTTTCCTTTCATGGTCATTTTGACTTTGGGGAAAAACCAGAGGTCGCACGGTGCCAGATCCAGTGAATAAGGTGGATGGAGACACACTGTAATGTCTTTATTTGACACAAATTGCCATACCAGAAGCGATGTGTGACACGGAGCCTTTCCGTTGTGATCACAAAATATGGTAAATGCTGCTGCCAAGTGCCATCCAATGGAAAGGCAGGGATCTTCAATACGGGAAGTGGCACGTTGAACCTTAGTAACAGTGTGTGACAAGTTTCAACTTGTTCGATGCAGTCAGTTGGGTGTGAGCTATAGGTGAGAGAAGGTGTGTTTTAAAGTATGCTGTAAATCATCCTTCATCATGGCAATATTCCGTGTCACACATAGCTTCTGGTATACGGCAATTTCTGTCAAATAAAAACATTACAGTGTGTCCTCATCCACCTTATTCACCAGATCTGGCACCGTGCAACTTCTGGCTCTTCCCCAAAATCAAAATGACCATGAGAGGAAAATATTTTGAATTGATTCAAGACATGGAGGCAGCCACGACAGTACAACTAAATACACTCACGAAAAAAGACTTTCAGAACTGCTTCAGAAAGTAGCAAGAATGATGGGGTAAACGTGATCAAAGCAATGGGGAGTATTTTAAGGAGGATTAATGGAAATGTCTCTTTTACTGTAATACATTTTTTTATTTAAACATTCACCGTATTATTTGATCACACCTCGTATAGCTCTTTTTCTCACTGAGGTCATGGTCTAGTATCCTTACTAATTCAGTATCTAAAATAGCTAATTACATGGGTTACACAGTTTAGCATCTATTGGAAGCACTCCAAGAAGTTTGGATGAGGGACGTTTGTAGGTTACTCCTAGGCTTTATTTGGCAAGTTAAACTTAAAACCTTCAATATAGGCAATTAGGAATCAAAAGGAGGTAAAGGACATTTAGGCACAAAGTCATCTATCAAATTAAATTGCTTAATCTATTCAACTCACTGCTTTTAACGTAAATGACCCTCACGAGTTAGTGGGCATTGGTATGCCCTAGTGTTCAAATAGAGTTTAAAATCAAAATATTAATCTTCTAAACAGATCATACTTTCCTTCCTAGGGAATGTATCCTTGATTTTGGTCTTTTTGCTTTAGGAGATAGCTATTTCCTCTTTCTGTAGAGGACAGGTCCCTAATTATTTTTGTTTTCTTTTTTTTTGTAAATGTTGGCATTTATTATTCATAAGTTTGATTTTTTCCCCATGTTTTTTTTTTTTGCATGTTTTTTATTAGTTTCAGGATTGTTTTTAGACTGGATACCATTGTGTCGTTAGTAATGAAAATTGTACATTATGAACGAGACAATTCCAGGAATCCTATATCAAAATTTGTGATTCCCCAAAAGTACGTTGGGAGACATGAAGTGAGTGCAGGTAGTTAATTTGGGAGATAATTATAAGATGTACATAAAAGAAAGTAGGGAACATGAGACAGGGAAAGGGGAAATCTACCAAAAGGGTTTGAATGAGCATGTTATGGTAGGCAATGTGGGGGTCAATCCTACTGGAGACCCTCTGAGGAACAATGTGGAACATGCTTCAGAATTATTCCATTAAAGGACAAGGTTAGATAAAACAGTTGTCCACCAACTCATTGGCTTAGGGTAGTGCCTGGGGGACGGTTAAGCTTCAGATACTTCTAGTCTTCCCAGCAAGCAGGCTGAGCAAGCTCTCACAGTTCCAGAGAAAGCCCTTAGGTGGAGAAGCAGTGAGAACAGGCACTTGAAGTGGGAAATTGTCAGTGCACCGAGAATGGTCACCACAGCTGCAGGTTCATTTAGAGGTGGGAAAGAGATATGAGGCAGAGCATCCAGAACATTGGTATATGCTATGAGCAAATTGCTATAAACTGTATTTACTTGGAAAAAGAACCATGGACAGTCAATATTTCACAAAATGATCCATAGGCTGGTCCAAAATTCACCTTAAACAATATTTTCTGCAACACATCCAAAGAAAAATTGTGTGCATGTTTAGAGCATTTAAACTGTCTGATCAAAATAATGGTTATTTCACCAGGACAAAAAAATTGTATACTATCATTTCTTCTTTCCCCCACCAATGACTTTTCCAAGGACAAAAGGGAGAGAGATACTCCACTGTGCAGTTTGCCCCTATAAAGGTAACCCCCTGATAGAACAATAAAGGGATGATGAATTCAGAGGGGCATTCATGCCACATTCTTTTATTGATGAAAAGAATGCCCTGTGCTTCTTTACTAATTTGTCCCATTTGCCATATGACACCCTTGGGATGTCAGAGCAATTATCATTGCCTTTATTTTACAACTGAAGAAACTTAGTTTTGTTAAAAGCATGAATTGCACACCTGGGATGTGCCAAATATTGGGTTAGATACTCTTCCTCAGGATATTTCAGTTAATCCTACTCATAACCCTGGGGGTATTACTGTCTTTATTTTACTGATGAGGCACCAAATTTGTTGACTGAGTAAATTCCACACAATTATAACACACTGAAGATATTAATGTTTTTATCTGTGTTAGCTTGATCCCCATTCAGATGAGAGTTAATTTGATTATAAGCTTCTTGGGACAACAGTCACTGGTGGATTTATGTCTCATGTGATTCATCTCGTTCTTCTGCTGTCTACAAAATTTCACTTGAGTTTTATGCCTGGAAATTCTACTTATTGACATAGGTTATAAGACAGTGTGTGGATTCACCCTTATTTACATCTATAGCCACATCTCACACAACATTCCCTCTCATTCTCTCAGGTCTAGCCACACTAGCCTCATGTTCACCTCTCAGACTTGCCATGCTCTGTCTCATCAGTGTACCTTTGTACATGCTGTTCCCTCTCCTGAGAATGTTTTTACCTTTCATCAGCACCAAGTAAACTCATGCTGCAGCTCTCAGCTTAAGCTCAAGATTCCTTGCAAAACCTACCCTAACTAATCTAAGCGAATCTTCCTGTTGGAGACTCTAATAATATCATATGTCCCTTTGTTGCTATTATCAAAGTTCTAAATTTATATATTTATGTGTATGTATATGTGTGTGAAGATTTAATCAATATGTATCTCTCACACCATCATACATGCTCCATTACAGCAAAATCCTTATCTTTTTGAACTCATGGATTACCGTCCAGCAACTAGCACAAAGCCTTGCACATGGCAGACACTCAATAAATAAGTCTTGAAGAAAATTTATGAATCTATAATATTAATAATTTCTTTGAGTTGGACCGAGAGTGTTGTTTCCAGTTCCAGTATTCCTTAATTGGGGATGTTTTGACCCACCCCATGGGGGATTTTGAAATGCCTAAGGGTATTTTCAGGTTGTCATAATGACTAAGTGCAACTACTGGGATTTGGTGGCAGAAGGCAGAGGTGTTGCGAATCATGAAATGTGTGGGATAATCTATCCAAGGAATAATTGTTTCACTCAAAATGCCAGTAGCACCCTGAGAAACAGTGCGAGAAAGACTATGCATTTCAATAGTTTGCCTCTAAAGTGTTTAAATAATTGTTAACATGACTTGATATGTAGTGTAGAGGTATAAATGTATATATGTATGTGTGTGTACATGTGTACATGTAATTGCCCTTTTACATGTAATTTTGTGTCAATTAGTAATCAGTTTACAGATTCTTTTTCCCATCGGTGTCAGAAAGAAGGGCTGTAGGGAGATAGCAGAAATGCAGGTAGGAAAACTGGCTGATTTATCACATTTTAGAAATGTGAAACCTAAAAATGGCCAGGGGGGCCTGTATTAATCTAATTTATACAGCTGATATTTTCCTTTCTATTTCCTATGTTCCTTCTTGCTTTCCATTTCTGTCTGGCTTTTTATTTCTTCTCCAGGTTAAATCCCCAGTCTGACACATTCATGTGTTTGCTTTCTTACTTTTAGTTCAAACAGAAAATCGAGATTGGTTTTCAGGACTGTTTGTGTCCAGTGTCACAGTTAGCCTGTGGTTGCAGTAGAGAAGCTCAGTAAAGCCTCTTTTATTGTTTCTATAGCATGAGAGCAGTCCAAATGCCGGTGGTAAACCTCCCTTTACTGAGACTAGAAAATGATTTTCATGATACCTTTCTTGTATCAGGTGGCTGGGAAAACATGGGGCAGAGGTGGAAGATACTGTAACATAATAGAAAAAAGCACTAGATGAGGATTTCAGACATTGAGGAGGCCTACGAACCAATTATAAACCTCTTTGGGCCCTGGTTTTATCATTTTAAAATAATGGTCAGACTACATGAAATAGCCTTTAGGGCCTTTTTCTGATCTAAAGTTGATTTTTCAAGTTCAAGGAAAAAGAGGGAGGAGGGAAAGAAGAGGAACAGATGTTATTTTAGAAACTAGATAAGAAGATGCCTCCCATGTATTAAATTATAAATCATGCATTATTCCTTTGGAATGGTAGAGAAGTTTATTCTCTAGAATAGAACAGCAAGTATATGACCAGGACTTTTCCAGGAGCAGGACTGGAACTCCCTAGAGAATCGATTCTAGGGTTTCAGAGGTAGTACCCACATAAGTAACCACATAATTGGTTAAGTGTTTGGGCCCTGGGGAAAAATCTATGATTCAATCCCAACTCTCCCACTCTCTGACTGGTCCTGTAAATTGGGCATGCACTTAACTACTCTAAGCCATTGTTTCCTCATCAATAAAATGGGAATAATAAAAATACCTATTTCACAGGTTGTTATGGTAATTAAATGAACAAATGCCATGTGAAAGCAGGTCTTAGTCTGTGGTAAGTGCTCATAAATTTTTGGTGTGATTACTATAAACAAGCTAAGCCAATCAAGAATGGAACAGTTTATTCAGTTATCCTCTGGTTAGCAGAATTCTCCCCTCCCAACCCTCAAAACCCACCTCTTCCAGAATGGCTGATGAATCCTTGTATGAACTAGCTGGTCACATGACTACTACCAGTTGAAGGCTAATGAAAGAAGCATTTAAAAAGGTATTATTTATTACTTTTTTTTTTATAAATTTACTTCCCTTCAAAATTACTGCAGATGGTTAAGATGTTTAAATTAATCATATTTACCTAGGAAAGGACTAGATTTAGTGTTTGTCTTGTGAATTATAGACCTTCATATTAAACTCACTGATAATTTTCTTTCAATGCTCCTTCCAAAGACATAGAGACATCAGTGCCTTAACTTTTACTGTATTTTGGCTTTGGTCCAGTCTACATTTGTGAATAGTTGGGAAGTAGTTTCACCACAAGGCTGCAGGATAGGTTTGTGTTTGACTTCCCTATTAGTTAATATCATGAGCTGGGAAGTCAGCTGCTAAAGAGACTTTCTCCACCCTCCCCTGGGTTGGTCACAGAGATGCCACTGTAATTTTATATTCCTCACTATGATTAATTGCTGCACTAATTTCATCATTTCTCCTGGGTATTGTTAACCCCTAGCTAGGTATAAACACTGTGAGATTTTGTCAAATACCTCCATTCTAAGATTGGAATATTCTTGCATCCTCCTTTAAGAGGATTCAGGATTTTAATTGTTCAGAGTACCCTAATATTCAGATAATTTGATGTGCATGGTTTTCTATCCTCTATTCCCTTAATTCATGGTTCTCATTTATCATATTTCTTTGCTTCATTCATAGTTTCTTAAACATGAAGATACTCTAACTAGTTGCAAGGTAACATTTCAATGGAACTTGTCATTTCTTGGCAAAACCTTCGAACAATATTTCACATGTGTACTTTAACACATTATATTTTGCTATAATATTCATTTCACAGGTTTTCTTATAAGTTTAATTTTGTTGTGATATAGGGTTAAATTCTGTTATGTGCCAGGATTGTGCATTTGACAACTTTAGATTGAATTGTTTCAAATAGAAAAATGAATAAAAATTCATAGTATAGCCTCAGTGTTAATATTCTTAATAGATATGCTCATTTTAAGTAAAGATACATTCCCTGACTTAAATAGTTAGGCAGTAAATGAGACAGGTAGAGTAAAATCAGTGTTTCTATTTTCTTGTTTTCCAAATGTTTTTTAATTTATTTTTTATTGGAGTAACATTGTTTAATGACATTACATAAATTTCAGACGTACAACATTATAATTCAGTGTCTGTATACTCTATTGAGTGCTCACCACCAAAAGTCTAGTTTTTATCCATCACTATATATTTTACCCATTTTCCCATTTCACCCGCCCCCAGATACCCTTTCCCCTCTGGTAACCTCCAATCTGTTGTGTGTATCTATTAGTTTATTTTTGTTTTATTTGTTTTGTTTGTTCATTTGTTATTCTTTTGTTTTATATTCCACATGTAAGTGAAATCATACAGTTTTTGTCCTTTCTCATCTGAGTTATTTCACTTAGCATAATACCTTCAAGATCCATTTATGTTGCTGCAAATAGCAATATTTCATCTTTTTATGGCTGAGTAGTATTCCATTGTTTATATATACCACATCTTCTTTATCCGTTCATCCATGGATGGACACTTAGGTTTTTGGTAAGTAATGCTGCAATGAACATAGAGGTACATATACCTTTTCAAATTACTGTTTTCCTTTTCTTTGGATAAATACCCAGGAGTGGGATTGCTGGATCATACATTGTAGTTCTATTCTTAACTTTTTTAGGACCTTCCATACTGTTTTCCATAGTGGCTGTTCCAAGTTACAATCCCACCAACAGTGCACAGGGTTCCCTTTTCTCTATATTCTCTCCAACACTTGTCATTTTTTGTCTTTTTGATGATAGCCATTCTAACAGGTGTGAAGTGATAGTTCATTGTGATTTTGATTTGCATTTCCCTGATGATTAGTGAAGTTGAACATCTTTTTATGTACCTGTATGTCTTCCTTGGAAAAAATGTTTATCCAGAACCTCTGCCCATTTTTTTAATTCGATTGTTTGGTTTCTTGTTGAATTATGTGAGTTCTTTACATATTTTGGATATTAACCCTTTATCAGAAATGTCATTTGCAAATATCTATTCCCATTTATTTGGTTGCCTTTTTGTTTCATTGATGATTTCCTTTGCTGTGCGGAATCTTTTTAGTTCAATGTAGTTCCATTCATTTATTTTTGGTTTTGTTTCCCTTTCCTTTGGAATTGAATTCAGAAAAACATCACTGAGACTGATGCCCAGAAGCATAATGCTCTACTTTCTTTTAAGACTTTATTGTGACTTGAAATGATATAAGAAAATACAACTCTAATGCTCTATTGCTAATTTTGCCAGTTCTGTCAGCTTTTTAATAGTGAGTTTACACTTTGTTGAATAATGACTTCAGAGCCACTCATTCTCCATCAATGTAAAAGTGCTCTTCAATTTTACCGTGCCATGTTCATGTTTATTGAAAGTGATTGATATAGCAGATACCTCTGCTGTATCAATCACTTTCAATACATTCATCTGACATTTAGTTTAAAATACAAATTAAAATGTATATTTAATAGCTGTGTATGTAAATTGTTCTTAATTAGATGAATTTATGCCCATCTCAGTATAAATAAGGATCTGAAGTGGCTTTTATTATAAAAATAAATAGATAAAATAAAATATAAATTGACAAACAGATCAAGGAGAAGGGACATAAGAGGAGACTTATAAGATGAAAGTAGAAGATACAGTTAGTTTACAGAAATATCTTTTATAAAATCCCATTAGGTCACTAGAAATAGAATGGAGTTTGGCTCGAAGTTTCCCGGTGACCAAAGCAAAGAAAATGGCATTATTTGCAAGATTTACAGTTTGATAATATTTTTTAAAGGTTGGGTCCAGGAAAAGCCTATATTTAGCTGGTGTGAGCATTAAGATATATATTCTTCTTGAGGGTTCTGATAACGGAGTTGTTACTGTATATGAAACACATTGCCCTCAGCATCATCCTGACATCTTACCATATGGTTGCTTTTCCAAGGATATGAATTGTGGCAGTAATGCCAAAATATTCAATAAAACCAATTTTACATGTAGCCAAAACAATGAAATCCAAGTTTTTGAACAATAAAATGATTGTGTTTTGTCTAAGAATAATAGTTGACCACTCCAAAAAAGTGAATGACCTTTATAACCTTTACTCACGCAAATATATATTTATATACATATGACACAGTTACAAATATATTTCTTATATGCACATGTATATATCCTGTAGCCCCCTAACCAAACTGTAAATCTCACATGTGTTTGTAGAACATGTTACATCCTCAGTGCTTGTCACAATGCTGCATAAATGAGGAACTCACAATAAATGCTATTTGTGGCTGACAATTATATCGGACATCTCTTATATACATCTCAAATCCTCTCAGCCCACCACATACTCTCGTCATTGCTGGAGTGACCAGTTCATCAGAGGCTTCAAACAGTCTGACAGAGGTAACCTGAGTGTGCCTTGCCTCAGGCTCGCTTCCTGCCCTGGGGCTTCTCTGACACCACAGCAAGTGACGGTCAACAAGAAACAGCTCAGCATTTAGGAATGTACAATCCAGAAAGTCTTGACCAACTGAACCACATTAAGGAATGGCAGGCAGGAGCCAAAGGGTAATTTCCTCCTCCTTTTATCCTCAAAAAGAAGGTTCTGAGATGGATTTCGTAAGCCTTCTCAGAAGTCCATTGGACTCAAGTTCAAGTCACCCTACTGGTGGACAACTTGACAATGCATCCCTAAATTGGCTTTCCTTCCTTTCTAGGAGAGAGACACTCGCCTGTCATTTAACCACTGCTCCATGAGATTACATTCCCAAATAAACTATTGGCATGTAAGTCTTTCTCTCAGATTCTGCTTTTATGGGAACCAGACTAAAAGAGTTGGTGCCAAAATGGAGTAATGATAATAGTCAGCTTGCTTCTAGAAGCATCACGATTACTAAGACTTTAACCTATAATGGATTGGGACAAGGTGCAGGTGGAAGGTGAAATATTTGGTTGTGTGATAGCAATGTCACAGGAAAAATATGAGGGCAAATGATAATTATAATGACATGATAAAGGTGAATAGATAATGTAATTACTTCAGAACTATGTAAAAAAAATGACAGGGTCAGGTCAGCCAACTATCAACTCAAGAAACACTGAAAGCCAGAGGGTCTCTATGGAAGCAAGTAAGGAGAACCTTATCTCCTACAACTTCTGGGAACACCGTGCTACAAATCAGACCCAAGATCTAATTTTGAAGATGGCAGAGATGCGAAGAAAATTGAAAGCACAGCCTTGACAGGTCTCCTATCTAAAAGTCAGTACGCTGAGAGGAAATGAGTGTGACCACGATACTTGGATGGATACATACAGATAGATCAGCCTCTGAGAATATTGAACCCCAGATCTCACTAAATCTTCCAACTGGTAGAATTAGCTCGCTGCTCTTTGCTGGAAGGAAGAACCCCCTATTGCTTGGATACACTGGGAAGACCTCATCTGAGGCAACATATAATACTTGAATGCAACGTCTGTCTTTCTCAGACACTGCTCCTGCCACCTTCATACCTCAAGACTGAGAACCAGAGTCAGATCGTACATAGCTCAGCCCAAGCATAGAAACACAGTCCCTCTTGTGTGAGTAAATAGCTTACACCTTGAAGGAATTGTAGGACTGGGTGATTGGTATTAGCAGGGACCAGGGGAACTAATGTGGGAGTGAGAAATGAGGGTATTGGACCAGGGAATCATTGACCTATAGGCACACACCAGTGATTCGGGATTCAAAGTATTGTCAAAGACACCTGAATTTTGCTCTGATATACTCTTGGATGGCTCTTTGAAGCTTTGACACAATAATGGCCTGCAGTAAATGAGATAGTAATACAGGAATACCTGGTCATGATAGTGATGAAGGGAGCAGAAGACTTAGGGAGGTGAAATGTTAGAATGGATTTATTTTGTGAGACCAGTGAACCCACCACTAGACCATATTCTTCAGGAGGGCTGTAGAATAGCCCCTTCACTAAGGCAATACGGAATGTCCTGGCATTTAAGCAATGACATCTTTGAGAGGCTCAGGGGTATCCTCTGAAGGCCAGGGTTGACAGAAAGAGATATTGCCATGGAATTGGGGTTCCTAATGCCAGTGGGGAAAAGAGGGGAATTCTGGAATGGCAGAGGCCAATAACAGCACTTAACCTTCAGAAGCAAGGTGATCTTTGTCTCAGACTATGATTTGGGGGGAATCCCAGCATTAAGACAATGATAAAGGCAAAAATCAACTCATTTTAATGAATCATTAATGCTTCCCTTTCTGGTCAATGAAATATAAGATTTCTGGATACTTTACTTATTTATTTGTCCTTGCAAGTTTGAATTCAGTTAATATTTTATAACCTAGAAAAGTGTACATATTTTCATTATGATATTGGAGCACTTTATCATTAAGTCTTTCTTTGTCTGGTTTCTTCTCTCTGCCTCCCCATTTTTAGTAATTGAACCCACTTTACTTTTGATTATCCCAAGCACTTAACTAACATAAATGTTTCAGCTTTTAGATGAATAATTTATTTACAATATGTATAACTGAGTGTAAAATAAACAGCTTATTTGTTTCTTTTAATGTAGTCATTTTGAAGCCTGTTCTTCATCTCTGATTCTTTTGCCAGTTTAGAAAGTGAAAGTATATAGAGAAATTGATTCAGTCTAAATGCCTCTTACTTAATTCTTCGTACTTGGAAGCAGCTGGATAAATGACTCACCATGCCTTTAGCATTAGAAATGCTCTTCAGCTATACTCAGTGAAGTATTTTTATAAAGCACCTAACATGTGCCCAGCATAATGCTAAACAAGGAAAAGCTCTTATCCTTAAAACTATTCATGGTTGGCTATAGATTTTACATTAATGTGTCCCAAGATTTAAGCACTGATATTTGATTCTTCCAAAACGTTCTTAGATGCATTCATTTGTTTTTTTTTTAAAAAAAAAGTACTTGGCAATCTTGGTTCTGGACTTAGATAGATCTATAAGAAAACTTTCAAAATAAACCCAAAGTAAGAATAAATAAGGTAATGTGCATTGGAAGGGCTAGCCCTGGGAAAGTTGAGCAGGAATTAATGTTTATCTTTAGTTCATCTCCCTCTTCCTCTTTCTGTCTCTTCCAGAATCTGAGACCCCTGCTATCCACCAAAAGCCTGTTTATTATCTCATTACAGACCACTTACCTCTTCACTAAGGCTTTAGATTATAATGAGTGTATTGGGGGCTTGGTGCCAGGGGATCTTAAAAACGAAGAGACCTTTAAGTCCCAAAGTCATACCTCTCTAAAGGAGGATGTCAGGCATTGCAGCAAGTCAGTTTTTAAGGTAGGAAGATATTTTATTTTCCAAGATTTATCAAACACATTTTATTGTATAGCTGGAATGAAAAGAGTCCTAAAATTACTTCTTTGTGAATCTTTCTTTGACACAGGAAACTTACCATTGTCCTGTTAACTCTTTTTCTTAATCTTTCTTAAAAATCTTTTTGTAGATTATTTTTTAAATTTATATTTCAGTTATAGTTGACATACAATATTATATTAGTTTAACTGTTAACAGCTGATAGAGATTTTCTGGTAGCTGTCTTGTTTTCCTATACAATATAGCTTTTAGAGGATTGTGTGAGTTTTCCAAATGTCTTTGCCATTATTTAATTATTTTATTTTGTGGGTCAAAGGAGAGGAAAGCTCTGAGTCCTACAGGATCTGTCAAATTTATTTTTAAAAGGAATATATGTAAGAAAACCAGAAAAGGATTTTTTTCTTTTCTTTTTACAATAATGTATGGCATACTGAGTTTAAAATAAGGAGTAGTGAGTATATTTGGGGTAATATTTTTATATACATATGTATAAGGAAATTAGCGCCTATTTCAAATAGGTTGCTTCAAAAAAAATCTCCTTTCCTGGAGCAGTTCAAGGATGACATAGAGACTAATAGATGGATATATTTTAGAAGGGAGTCAAGCACTGGCCAAATGGTTGGACTAGCTGATCTGTAAGACCATTTCCAAACCAGGTATTCTATGATTTATGAAACCATATATGCAGCCTGTTATTAAGTGCTTCATGATTCCCTACTCAAAATTAATTGCATTAAGTCCATAAATAAGTAGCCTAGCCTGTTTCGCACTGTCTCCTGTCATGATATATAGGGAAACGTTTAATTGAGTTTAATTAGGGAACAGATTTTTAAAAATATACCTAAAACTATTAGAAAAAACACTAATGACTGGAATTTTCACTCATTAATATCTTTACTACAAACAGTAAGTGTTATAAGGAGTTAGAAAAAGATCGGACATGTATTTGCTAATGGACTAAAGGGGTCAAGCTAACCCAAGACCTCTACCCAGTCTGTCATATGAGAGACACTAGAGAAGGGTTATGATAAGGACACCATAGGTTATAAAATCATACTGCCTATCTCAAATCTAAATATCAAAATTGGATATTGTGTTATAATGAATAAGGCTGGCAAGATGTTGTTTATTTAATCAATGTGATGTCGTCAACCACCATTTTTGATATATCTATAAATTTGATTGTTATACTTCATGCCTACAGATAGTTCATAAAATTCCAATCAGTAATTGGCATGTTTTAGTAAATGCCATCTTCACAACAGGTCTTGATATTGCTGGACTGCGGCACAGCCAAATGAGTTGTCCTCTCTGACATTGAGCATCAAAAGTCTTTGTACTTGCCACTCATTTTGCAAGGTCTCAGGGGACAGACATTTTGCAAACTCCAAGAAATCTTAATCGCCTAAAGGAGAAACTGCAGATGAAAACGAACAGCCACTATTTCTTTAAACATGACTATATCACACAGGTACTATTCATAGCAACTGAAAGCTGAATAATGGTTCTGAACAGAACATGACTGGGAGATTGAGGTCACCTTTGGCAGCTGTATAAGCAAGTTCATATTCTAATGGACTCCTGAAATCCTTCTATGACATAATTGTTGCAAGAGGTGATACTCTCATTGGCTCATGGGGCATTTTCTTCTTTTTGCCTTTTAGTCACATCTCTGAATTTTTATTTGGAGTTTCTCTTTTGAGAGGATCCAATTACTGATGAAATGATTCAGTATAGAATCTGCTCTAGATCTTGATTGAAGATATTGCCATTTTTCCAAGTTATTTACTGCTTATTGTTGGCTATATATTTTTTCTTCAGACTATATTTCTATTGAACTCGAAAATAAAATAAAAAAAAAGAAGAAAATGAGCACCTCTAATCTTATGATCAAATGACACTAGTATTTTCTCCTAATTCCTTTCAGAACCTTTTCTATGCATATATACATATAAAAACAAAGCTTTACTGCAAATAATTTTATGTCTTGCTTTTGCATTTTATGATGAATTATTTCATATACACTAAGAATATAATCCACATGCAGGATATACAAATAATGGTAATATAAATACCCTTGAACTATCATCCTTGAGAAATGCAACATTTGCAGTTCTCCGTGGGCTCGCTCTATGGCCCTTTTTACTCCCTAGTACTTGCTACAACAGGTGTAAAGTGCAGGATATCAATATACAGTGTTGGCTAGAAAACAATGGATGATACCCTGTTTCAATTATAAATAAGGGTGAAGAAAGACTTGCATTATCACTCAGTGTCAGCGCAAGAAATAAGTGGTATGCTCTAATGGGAGAATTGAGGCTAGTTTAATGAAGGGACTATCTGCAAATGTGTGAGCACACTTAAGGGAAACTAACAAGGCACTATAAAGTACCCCAAGACTAGCGACAGTAAGGAACCATTACCACCACTTGGCCTGAAGATACAGAGGCAGAGAATGGTTACTAGCACACAAGAGTGGAAGCCTTCAGGAGAGAAATGGAGCCCCTATCAATTTTGTCAAAAAAGGGAGGAGTCAGGGAAATAAATACCTTCACCTCACACTCCTTGCTGATCTCCATTTGGTTCTTTCCATTGGCTCTACCCAACTGAAAGTCAGAGGACAAGGAAACTCATTTGATGCAGTCCCTAAAGGTCTTTCCCCAGGACATAAAGCAGGATGGGGAAAGTTGGAGAATAGATCTAGAACTCCTAGGAAAGTAAACACATAGTAGTTAATCTATGCAGGTCATTTGGTTCATCTTAAGTCTCAATTTGTATGTACTTTCTTTCAGTACTGACAGGTAGATGATAATGAAAGATATTAGAAGCACTGACTTTCAAATATTGCCTTGAAAAAAATTTCTTTCGATTTTTACAGGTACTAAAACCAGCTCATAATGTAATGGCTCAGTCATTTTGTTTCACTTAGCACATATTATCTGACATTATGCATATGTTATAACATGACCACTCTGGAATTAAACGTTTTGTGTGTTTTTTTGTTGTTGTTGTCTTGTTTATTTTTTTTTTTAAAAACTGCAGTACTGAATTTTATATTATCTTTTTAAAATTTAAGTATAGTTGGTATACAATCTTATATTGATTAGTTTCAGGTGTACAATAGTGATTTGACATTTTTTGGTACCTTACAATGTGATCACCCCACTAATTCTAGTAATCATCTGTCACTGTGCAAACTTATCACAATATTATTGATTTCTTTTTTCACCCATCCCCCAGCCCCTCCCTTCCAGTAAGTATCCTTTTGGTCTCTGTTTCTATGAGTCTATTTTCTGTATGTAATTGAAACCATATGATATTTGTCTTTCTCTGCCTGACTTATTTCACTTAGTATAATATTCTCTAGACCCATCCATGTTGTCGCAAATGGCAAAATTTCATTCTTTTTTATTGCTGTATAATATTCCATTGTGTGTGTGTGTGTGTGTGTGTGTGTGTGTGTGTGTGTGTGTGTGTGTACACAGTGGAATTATATATATATTGCTTCCATATCTTGGCTATTGTAAATAATGCTGCAATGAACATAGGGGTACATATGTCTTTTCAAATTATTTTGTTTCAAAATACTTTCTTTTCGAAAGTACTTTTCGAACACTTTCTTTTCGAAAGTGTTTTCATTTTCTGTGTATAAATACCCATAAGTGGAATTGCTGGGTTATATGTTATATTCATTTTTAGTTTTTTGAGGACTCTCCATACTGTTTCCCATAGAGGCTGCATCAGTTTGCAGTCCCACTGGACAGATGCATGCATAAAAATGAAACTGGACCACTCTCTTATATCATATACAAAAATAAGCTCAGAATGGGCTAAAGACTTACATGTAAGGCCTGAAACCATAAAACTCCTAGAAGAAAACATAGTAAGTAAACTATTTGACATCAGTCTTAGAATATCTTTTTGGATATGTCCCCTCAAGCAAGTGAAACAAAAGCAAAAATAAACACAAGGGACCACATCAAACTAAAAAGCTTCTGCACAGTGCAGGAAACCTTCAACAAAACAAAAAAGCAACCCACTGAATGGGAGAATGTGTTTGCAAATGATATATCCTATAAGAGGTTAATATCCAAAGTATATGAGAAGGTCATACAACTCAATAACATAAAAATGAACAATTCAATTGAAAAATGGGCAGAAGACATGAAAAGACATTTCTCCAAAGAGGACATACAGCTGGACAATAGACATATGAAAAGATGCTCAATATCACTAATCATCAGGGAAATGAAAATCAAAACCACAATGAGATACCACCTCACTCTTGTCAGAATAGCTATCATCAATAAATCAACAAATAACAAGTGTTGGCGAGGATGTGGAGAAAAGGCAACCCTGGTGCACTATTGGTGGGATTGCAAATTGGTGCAACCCCTATGGAAAAGAGTATGGAGGTTCCTCCAAAAACTAAAAATGGCTTGTTTATTTTCAGACCAAAAGATAGCATCTTGAATTGCTCCATTATAACAGGTCCCCACCATGCAGTTTGGATTATATGCACAGGAAAGCCTATTTATCACCTGGCATTAGTGAGAGAGGATGAGCTTTATAACATATTTGCGTTTTTCTTTTCAATGTCTATATTGGTTTTTGCACTAGAAATAGTCTGGTTTTCCCAGATGCCAGTGGAAGCCTTTAGTAGCTTTCCAGAAAGGCTTTTTCTTGGATCTGTTTCTTCTCCAGGTATCTATCCTGGCTAGAAAATGTGTCTTTAGATTTCCATGGAAGGAATTCATACTTAACCTAAAGGGGGAGGACTTATAAGCACCACTCATTTTAGCTTTTTTTCTTAAGATTGGACTGCACTTTATACCATTCCTAAAAAGCTTGTCGTTTTTTCTTAATTCTAGAATGAATGATTAGCACAGCACTGGGCACACAGCAGACTTAACTAAATGTTTGTTTTCTGCTTTACGTCCTTTATCAATGTAGTCTGACATTTGATAGCTCTCCATGGATATCTGTACAGGGGTTTTGCTTTGATGGATTTCCTTCCCACTGAATTGATTAGACTAGAGGGCATTTTTCATAACTCAGATCTGGCTTTTGTGGTCAGGAATCTGTGACAGCAGGGTGACTGAGAACTACATGTGCCATATGCCCGGGACCAAAGCAGAGGCCAAATTCTAATAACAGAGACCAGTACAGCCAAGAAAAGAGAGAGGATCAAACCATCATGCAGACAAGAGAGATAATCTACAGTGTTCAACTAAAGGAGATTCTCCTCAAATGAGAAAAAGATTCAGTGGAGAGACCAGTGTCTGAAAGCATAAATGAGTCTAATGTGGAAAAACCAAACTTGAAGGATGTGTAGACTTTGGAGGGCTCTCTTAATTACTGTTTCCTGCCCTTTTCATACTTGAATCTTGTTTGCCTTAAAGAGTGTCAAATAGTGCAAAACTGTCAGTATTTCTCTTTGATGCTTCATTGTAAAACTTCCAAAAGTGTCCCATAAAATGTCTTAAGGAGATTGTGTGTGTGTGTGTGTGTGTGTGTGTGTGTGACAGAGAGGGAGAGAGAGAGAGAGAGAGAGAGAGAGGGAGGAGAGGAGAGGAGGGGAGGGGAGGGGAGGGGAGGGGAGGGGAGGGGAGGGGAGGGGAGGGGAGGAGAGGAGAGACGGAGAGAATGGTGATGGAAAGGTAGGTTCTTCAAGGAATGGGAGACATGCTAGATTCCTATCCTCACAGAAACTCTGGAATCAAGTGGTTTTCATGCAAGATTTTCTTTGAACAAAGGATTTCAAGGTTTAAAAATATGTTTCAAGAATATTGCCCTATGATAGTTTATTTCTGAAGTATAAGATAAGAGTTGGGGTCAGCAAACTACAATCTACAGGTAAAATCCAGGCTTCTACATGCTTTTTAAAATGTTTTTTTATTATTTTTTATGAAATGTATTGGGGTGACACTGGTTAGTAAAATTATATAGGTTTCAAGTGTACAATTCTATAATGCATCAACTATATAGCATTGTGTGTTCACCACCCAGAGTCAGTTCTCTTTCCATGATGTGTGAGCTAAGAATGGTTGTTACATTTTTAACTGTTTGAAAAAAATCAAAAGAATATTCATAACATATGGACCACAACGCCTATAATATTTACTGTCTATCCCTTTACAGATTGTTTGCCACCCCAGGATTAGAGCTTCCCAATGGTGTGAAAAAAGAGAAGTGTTGAGAAACTTCCTAATACATCTAGGTCTTCTGACTTCTACTATGAACAAGGCACTAGACTTGATGCTTTAAACTGCGTAATCTTGAGTAATTTTCACAGCTACTCTAAGAGATAAGCATTTCCATTGCCATATTATAGCTTGGGAAATAAGTTCAGAGAGGTAATGTGACTTGTACGGTATCCTTTAGTGGATAAGGGGAGATAGAATACAAACTCCACCCTTTTTTTCACTGTATAGATGCACCTAAGAGCCAGTTATAGTCTGTATTCTCATTATTCTTAGTGATTCCTAGGTTCTTGATCCATCTAAGTTTTTGAAGACTGAAGGTATACCCAGTAGCCTAATTAAGCACAGAATAAACAAATATGGTGTACTGAGTTCAACAGAAGAGTAACCAGTGGTATAGGAGAACCTGCCAGTATCATCTCCATTCATTTCCTTACAGTTGTGATTCGGCCTCATTAATACGGATGAAACCTGTTTGTTAAGCTAAAAGAAAGATATTTTCTTACTGTTTTACCTTTGAAATCTGTCTTTAATCTTGCCACTCTTAGATCTACCATTTAAATCTTCCTTATTTTTATTTCTTGGATTCAACTTTCAAGATAATATTGGTACTAGACATAATTTTGAATTAGGCAAAATTTGTCTCCAACTTTCCTGACCTTACATCCACTCTTTATTTCATTTTCCTTCCTTCCTACCACCTAGTGATGTGCTGGTAAATATTTAAGAAATGGCTCTTAGGAGGGAAAAAAGAGTTCTGATTAGTAGCTTTTACAGATGTCCATGGTATAAGCACTCCCATAATATCCCATTTCAAGCGACCAATGTAATGGCTGGCAAAATTCCTGAATTTTAACCAGCATATCTTGTGGACTAGTATGAGCTAGCTTCAACCTACCACATACCTTATCCATTATTTAAGAATTTAATGCAGCTCACACATTCTGCCTCCCAGGTAGTACTCCATGCTCTTCCTCAGCAATTTTCCTGCTGTATGTTTGTTTTTTTCCCCTGATCCTACCAAGTGACTGACAAACCAAGCCGAAAAGTTGATGCAAGATGAGATGTTAATGAATGACTGATGCGATGGGGTAGCATATGTCTCAAAAGAGCAGTTTTCAGAAACAAAAAGAATAATGGTTTAGAAATAGCAATGGTGACTACAGAGTAGGGCTAGGAGGTAGAGGGGACATCTGATGAAGATGTTCAGGCTTTTGCCAGGAAATAGGAGTTCCCAGAGGACCCAGTAGGAAGGATTGAGAGGAAGAAGAAATGTAGGAGTATGGACAAGGCAGGCCTATGTGGTGCAATATGGAAATAAGAATTTGAAAGTATTTGGATGATCAAGATTATACAAACTAGGCAGTGATCAAGGATAACAAAGATGTGACTATGGCAAGTTGATCTGATTTCAAGGCTTCCAAAAGAACCAGGGACAGCCATGTCCCAGTATACTAGGAATAGATTAGATAGCGGGTTGTGCACCAGTCTACTCAGAATAAATTAGCAGTGAACTGGGTTGATTTTGTTGCTGAGGGAGTCCTAACTCAGGGGAATAAGCCTGATAGGGGATTTTTTAATTATTATTTCTAGGGATCTCATTGAGTGAGAAACAAGATCAGCCTGTGATCACTATGTTGTATGCCTGAAACGAATATAATATTGTACGTGAACTATAACTGAAAAATGCATTTTAAAAACATCTGAAATAAAAAAAGGATTTTAAAAAAGATCAGCCTCTGTGGAAAAGTTCAGTTTTAGTATAGAAAGAGTCCATAGTCTGGATTTATTGCGAGCTTCTTTGGAATAAGCTGAGTCCCATAATTCTCAGAGGCCTGGTCTCTGTACATGGAGGCTGAATTGCTAGCTATTTTTGTCCTTGAATTTATCTCTTCCTGACTCTTGAGAAATTTGTTCCAGCATTTACCTGTCCCCTTTCTAGCTTCTCCTTCTGAGCTTTTTCTTTGATGTCAAGATTTTCCTTATTGGGGAAATAAAGAATCTCCATGTAGTTGTATTTACAAGCTGGCAATAGCCCTGTGTATTTCTTTTTCCTATCTTTCAAACATACAGCTTCACAAGGTTTTTATGCTGTCTTTCTCCATTTACTTTCCACTCAATCCCTTATTACTCTTTGAAATTCTGCTTTCCTCCTTCAAATAAACTTACCTCTCTGAAATTAAAAACAAAAACAAAAAAACTTCATTATTGACAAATCCAATAGCTTTACCTCTGTCCATTTTTACCAAGATTTTTCTGCTGAGACTTTGGCAATGATGACCATTCCCTCTTGGCACACTCTTTTCTTGTGTTTATTAAAAAACGAAATGAAAACAAAAAACAAACAAACAAACTTCATATTAATCTCTTTTGGCCAACTCAGTGAAATATTTTAAATTATTCTACTTTCTCCTCGAACTTACTAATGTGAATATTTCCAAGTCTTGACCCACAACTTTCCTACAAAGATTAAACTTTAACATCTGAGTCCAAGTTTTTCACCCTTAATTCCCAGTTCTATCTTCTCTCTCAAATTGTGTGTCTAAATATTTATAGGAAGAAAAGGGAGGAAATAGACATGCTAGAAGCTGGCTAGACTTCTTATTTTGCAGGTGTGACTTTCGAACCAAGTAAATATTCTGCATAAGTATAAAGAATTTTTGAAAAGGCAATCCATAAGCATCAAAACAAAAACAAAATGAAAGAAATGGATGTAACAATGTTGGTGACATGTTTTTACTACTATTCTGAGACTTTCATGTAGTGTTGTGGAGTAAAGCAAATTAATAATTATATGAATGTTGTTGAGAACCCAGATATCTGTCATGAGAAAAGGGAGAAACCCACGTAAGTTTGATGAAGTAAAAAAAAAAAATGCATCAGTGGTAAATCTGAATTGGAAATATCTGTGTGAATGCATGATCTATTTTATCTTAACAAAAAAACATTTCCTAGCTCTGTAACAAGAGTCTAGAAACAATGAAGAACCAGTAACAAAGAGCATTTAAGTACTTTACGTACCGAAACTGTGATCTTAAAATACCTCTCCTTATTAAAGGAACCAGGACTACTTGGAGAAGTGCCTGATCCCTGGCTTGGGACAGAAAATGTAACAGATAAGCCTGAACATCTTTTCAAGGCAGAAAGCAAGGAAACTATCAACACTATTAGGGTTATATCAAAAAGAGTCAATTTGAAGTGTTTCCCACTGACCCCCCAAAATGGAAAAACTTACAAGGGGTTTAAATATAGCAAATATGTTTAATACATGAGTCCATAATCATAATAAAAAATTTGCTCACCTTTGGAGCATGCTAAAAATCTTAACACATAATTTTAAATGCTGTTACAAAGGGGAAGAACCAAGCATTTATTCTGCCTTTCCTATATGAACTGGGTTTCAGAGTGATCAAAGAGATGATAGAGTTTCTCTTTATAGAAGAATTCTACCTAATCCCTGAAAGTGGTAAAATTTGCTATAGCGCTTAGGAAGTATTCTTGACAAAAAAAAAAATCTGAGTCTGATGAAACCTCTTGTTCTAACTACTAATTTACCATAAATTCAGCAAAGGAGAGGAACATGTTAAACAATAATACAGGGATGCAATCAGCAAAACTGTGAAAAACTATACAGGACAAATGATCCACTTTCTTCGAGAAATAAAGTACAAGTGGAAAAAAAGGTGATGGAAAGGGAACCTATAGATTAAAAGAGACTTATCAATTGCAAATGTGTGGCCATCATTTGTATACTGATTGGAATAAACAAACTTTAAAAAAAGTGATGAGACAATTGTGGAAATTTAATTATTGACTAGGTATTTGACAATAAGGAATTATTGTAGTTTTGGTTGTATAATGGCATTGAATATTATCCCACCAAAAAGAGTACTTTTAGAAGTATATGCTACAATACGTATGGAATAAGTAATATGATATCTTGGATTTACTTCAATATAACCTAGGAAAGAGGAAGTCGATTGGGTTTTAGATGAGATAAGATTAGTAATGAAGTGATAATTGTTGCATCTGGGCACATGGGAGTTTATCATTCATGTGTCTCAATTTTGTATATTTTACAGATTTTTCATAAAATAATTGTAAAATAAATTTTAATTAGTAATTACTTAATAAAGCAAGGAACTTAAATGACACCCAGTTATAAAATTGTATGAGAGCAGATTTCATTTATAATCGGTTAAAATAAAAAAAAAACCTAAATAAAAACATCACAAAAATGCACAAACCCATATAAAGGTATATAACAAAATATTCCTGAAAGGCAGGTCTGAACATATAAAAGGATACCATATTCATAGAAAGGCAAACACAACATAATAAAGATACCAGTTTTTCCTAAGTTGATTTATGTCTGTTTTCCCTAAGTTGATCTATGAATCTAATGGAATCTAAATAAAAAGACCATATTTTTTTCCAGAGTTGGACAAGTTGGTTATAAAATGTATTTAGAAAAAAAAATACCTAGAAAACCCTAAAAATAAAAAAAGCAGTGGACAGTGGAAAGTAGATCAGATCATATTTTAAAACATTAAAATGCCTCAATAATTAAAATGATGTATTAGCACATGAACAGACAGACTAATAAGAACAAAAAAGAATTCCAGAAACAGACCTAAATACACATACATGGAAATTTAGACTTTTAGAAGAACGATAACTTTTCAAATCCGCAGGAAAATTGTCTTTTTAATATATGTTACTGGGACAACTGAACAAATATAAAAACATAACATTGGCTCAATTTCTCACACCATTTCAAATGGATCAGAGGTATTAGTATAATATACCAAATAAAACTATTCAACTGGTATAAGAAGTCATAGGTGAATACCGAATTAATTGTGTTGCTTTATTCCTTTATTTAATTTCTTAAAGTGGACAGAATTTCCCATGGTAAAGTCTTTGATGTGCCACCCATATCCTCTTCAGAATTGAAGAGCTCGTTTCCCTAGCATTGAGAGTCTTCTGATCCACAGCTGTTAGTCCCAAGGATTCCATTATGGACTGAATGTTTGTCTCTCCTCCATTTCCCCCATAATTCACATGTTGAAGCCCTAACCTCCAATATGGTCAGGGCCTCTGGGAAGTAATTAGGTTTAGATGAGGTCATGAAGGTAAAGCCCCCATAATGGTATTGGCATCCTTCTAAGAGGAAGCTAGACCAGAGCTTTGTCTCTACATGCACATGAAGAGGCCGTCTGCAAGCCAGGAAGAAGGCTCTCACTAAGGTCCAACTCTGCTGGCACCTTGATCTTGGACTTCCCAGCTTCCAGGCCTGTGAGAAATAAGTGTTGTTTAAGCCACCTAGTCTTTTGTTATAGCAGCCTGAGCTAAGACAGACCCCTTAGTAAACTTTAGTACAATAATCCCATCTCAGAGTCAGCTTCCTGGGACAATGTAAACTATGAATTTCCAATGATTAAAAATAAAGAAGCAGAAAGTAAAAGCTAAAATAAATGAACGGGACTATATCAAACTTAAAAGCTTCTGCACAGCAAAAGAAACCATCAACAAAATAAAGAGGCAACCAACTGAATGGGAGAAGATTTTTGCAAACAGTGCCTCCGATAAGGGGCTAATATCCAGAATATACAAGGAACTCATGCAACTCAACAACGAAAAACCAACCCAATTGAAAAATGGGCAGAGGACCTGAAGAGATATTTCTCCAAAGAGGACATACAAATGGCAAATACACATATGAAAAAATGCTCAACATCACTAATCATCAGAGAAATGCCAATAAAAACCACAATGAGATATCACCTCACCCCAGTCAGAATGGCTACCATCAACAAGACAAATAGTAACAAGTGTTGGAGAGGCTGTGGAGAAAAAGGAACCCTCATACACTGTTGGTGGGAATGCAGACTGGTGCAGCCATTATGGAAGGCGGTGTGGAGGTTCCTCAAAAAATTATAAATAGAATTACCATATGACCCAGCAATCCCTCTCCTGGGTATCTACCCCCAAAAATCTGAAAACATTTATTCATAAAGACACGTGTGCTCCAATGTTTACTGCAGCTTTATTTATGGTGGCCAAGACATGGAAACAACCAAAATGTCCTTCAATAGATGAATGGATAAAGAAGTTGTGATATATATACACAATGGAATATTATTTGGCGGTAAGAAAAGATGAAATAGTACCTTTTGTGACAACATGGATGGATCTTGAGATTATAATGCTAAGTGAAGTAAGTCAGACAGAAAAAGCAGAGAACCATATGATTTCACTGATATGTGGTATATGAACTAAAAACAACAAAAGAACAAGACAAACAAATGAGAAACAAAAACTCATAGACACAGACAATAGTTTAGTGGTTACCAGAGGGTAAAGGGGGAGGGTGGTGGTAGATGAGGGTAAAGGGGATCAAATATATGGTGATGGAAGGAGAACTGACTCTGGGTGGTGAACACACAATGGGATTTATAGATGATGTAATACAGAATTATACATCTGAAATCTATGTAACTTTACTAACAATTGTCACCCCAATAAACTTTAATTAAAAAGAAAAAGAAAAAAAAGAAATACGGACTCTGTAATGTATGGACCTCATTTGAATTTCAATTTGAACAAATCAACTGGAAAACAGTTTTGAGACTGTGGAAATTTGAGCATAAACGGGGTTTTTGATGATATATCAATTCTGTTTTTAATTTTATTGGGTGGGGTAACATGATTGTAATGCAAACGATATATTACAGATTTATAGTGAAGTATTACAGAAAAAGTATATCACTAAAATATATAATAATGATGATGATGATAATAATAATGATAATAATAATAGGAGAGAAATGAGGAGGAAGAAGAATGCAATGAGGAATGAGTAGGCTAAGTAGCCTCTTGTCGTCAAAATTGATTAAACAAAATTTGCAATGTGTTAACTGTATTCATATCTGTGAAGCTGGGTGAAGGGTGCAGGGGAGTTAATTACACTCTGCTCTCCACTGTTGTGCGATTTTGGAAATTTCTGTACTAAAAAGTTTTGTATGTGAGTTAGCTAAATGAATATTTGACTAGAAGCCTATGAAGAGCAGGGCAGGCACTCTAGCATCCTGACTTTTTAAGGGTTTTCTCAAAGGACATCTCCTTCTAGGGTGCTCCTTCCCGGGCTCTCTTCTGGAAGGTCCCCCACTGACCAGGCAGCCATGTTCAGCCAGAGCGCCATGTGGAGCACTCATACCACTAGCCAGCCCACAGCTGAGTCTCCTTATAATTATTTATAATTATCCTCAGTTGTACTTTGCTATTTTAATATAGTAAATGTATAGCTCTGCCTTTTCTAGTAATATCCCTTATCCTAAAACCTTATTACCTTGAAACAAAGACTTTAATTTCTTATCTCTATAGTTTTAAAATTTTTTATTTTTACGGATGCTCTTATAACTATATTTCTGGCATTTTTATCTTAAATTTCAGATTTCTAAATATCATTCGAAAGTCACCATTTTATGTTTGAAGTTGTGTAGCTCTTACTTTGACCTTTCATATTTTTCTTTTTGTTTTAATTTCATCTTATATCAGTCTTACTTTTAATTTTAATATCTTCTTAATCTTACATTTCCAAGTTATCAGATGTTTGCCTTCTTTGCCTAGTTTTCATTTTTCTTCATGATTTTTTATACTGCCCAACAATAGTGGCGCCACAAGGAAAGTAGGATTGAAGAAAGCCCGTGCTACAAAAAATGGTAAATTATTATTATTTCTTCCCTTCAGGTGTCTATCCCTACAGTAGTTCTCAGCACCCAGTAATAATAATAATAGATCCCTCATTGTTTTCAAGGATGTCTCTCCCAAGGCACTTTTTTTGTGCAACTCAGTAGAGAAGCTCTTACATCTTACAAGGCAAACATTCTCTGTGAAGACTGAATGCTTTTGGTCCTGGAAGCCTTCTGATGTTACTTGGCAACCAAGTTCTTATATGAGGAGCTGCATGTTTCAATATCTACAGTTTCCAACATAAATCCATAGAATATGGAACAAACAATGCTATAAACTAGAGAAATGGGAGACAGGCAGTTATACCTGTGCGAGGATTTGTCGTATGTCTCCCCTCATGTGACCCTGTTGAGGGAATCAGGGAATGTTGAACATCCTGAAAGACCATCAAGCTCAATTTCAGGATCAGTATAATTCTCATGTTTCCGTTTCTTTATGTTGAATTAACGTAGGTGGAATCATTTATTATATGTATTATCATTGATTGTAGCTGATTTCTTACTACAAATCTGTAATCAGAAAGAAATCTGTTCAGTTATAAGTGTTTTTAACTGTCATGAAATCAAGCTTTTCTCAGATTTGCCTTTCTACTTTGGTGTATCTTGGTTCCTTACTATGAACCTTGTGTTTGTTAATTTTATGTGATTAGTGACTTATTTTCCTATAAACGACATACAGAATTTACATACAAAGGAACTAGAAATTCTAACAAAAAAGATTGATTAATTTGGCCCTTAAAATCATATATAATAAGAGTATATCTTGTAGGCAGAATGAAAGATTATGCTAGAGCGACCAAATTTTATTCGAAACTTTCCACAGATATTCAGAAGATCAGATACCCTGAAGAAACGGCTCATGTCATGGTGTTTTATTTGCAATTATAGTTTAATTATGTTTTATAAATACTTTTATTAATAAAATGATTTATAGGCATTTTAAGAATGATTGTAGGAAAACAAACTAACTTTAAAAGCTTAGATGCTTTCCTGATATTATGACAAAGAGGAATACAAGAATATTATTTGGAATGGAACTCTAATGATGTTTTATCTGAACTATACATTGAAGTGTTCAAAGCATCCCAATTAATCGGTCTTTTGTTTTAACTCCTGGTTATCCTTGTGGAAAAGGATCTCAAAACCACTAGTTTTCATTCCTGATCTGACCTTTTGGTTGTAGTACTGACACACTAAAACACTGGAATCATCATGGTGACCTCAGAAAATTAGCACTATATTTTTGTTTTCACACCTTTAATGAAGCACATATGCTACACTTTGCTTTCTTTTTTCAAGGAAATAGTCATAGAGAAAAGTCATGTAAGCCTTAAAATTGTTAATACCCTATAAAACAAAAATTCTACCTCTAGGAATTTATCATGATAAAAAATTGGACAACTGTATAGATATATGTATATGATTATAATATATGCTATTATAGTCATGCTTACATATTACCATAGCACCATTTATAATGCAAAAAGGGGAAAGAACCTAAATGTCCAACAAGAGGGGATTGTTAAATAATTTAGGATAACTCGTGCAATTGTATATAATGAAGTCATTGAAAATAAAGGTATCAATATATAGTGGTAAGAAAAGAAGTTGCTAATCAATGGGTATAAAGTTTCAGTTATGCAAGATGAATCAGTTCCAGAAATCCATGCAAAATAGGCCTATATTTAATGATACTGTATTGTACACATAAAAATCTGTTAAGAAGGTAGACTTCGTGTTGTGTCTTTACCACAATATTTTTTTAAAAGATCACAGTAATATGTAATGCTAAAATGCAGGCTAAAATAATATGTATAGAATGACACCATGTTTCTGCCTGTGTGTATATGTGTGTATGTGTGAACACTATATGTACATATATCTAAATAGTTGAAGGCTATACAGCAAAATGTTAAAGGTTGCTGTAAAGTCCATGAGGACAGGAAATTTTGTATATTATGTTTACTGATGAATCTGTAGTGTCTAAAACATTCCCTGGCACATAGAACACATTCAATAGATATTTGCAGAATTAATGAATAAATAAACAACTGCATCTAAATGTGGAATTACAAATTATTTTTGCTTCTCCTTATTTTCTAATTATGGCATAATGTTAAGTAGTTCCTCAATAAAAGTATACTAGTTTTTATGTTTTGTTTTATTTTGAGAAAAACGTCTTAGAGTTATTATTAATATTTTTCAGGAGTCTCAGAAGTGTTTACACACACACACACACACACAGACAAGCAAAATCACAATTACTCAAAGAAGTATATATCAAAAAATTTTCGCAATGAGATTTATAGATGATGTAATACAAAATTGTACACCTGAAATCTACGTAACTTTACTAACAATTGTCACCCCAATAAAATTGAATTAAAAATATTTTTTGGAAACATTTACTTTCTGAAAGATACATTACACTCATGTTGATATTTAAATTTTTGAATGAATGTATCTATTGACAAATCACTGTGACTTTTTATTTTGAAAAGAAAAAAATCTTTGAGGCCAAAGTGTGTATCCTCTTGCTATTGTTAACTAATTTAAATCCATACTCTTTATTTAACAAATCGACTCTTCCAAGAGCCTCGATTTTATGTGGCATCTCAGAGATCTATCATGCACCATTACTCTTTAAACATCTCCTTTAATTTTGCTTTTAATTTTGCAGACTTTACATAGAGACCCAGATCTGTTGACAGAGGAAATGGACTATAAATTCTGTCCTTTGTACTTTGTCACTTTAACTGCTTGGTAAATTAGGTTCAGGTTTGCAGTGGGGTAATGTCTTTTCCAAAGTTTTTGAATCCTGAACTATAACATGGATGAATGTATATATTTTTAATGTACAATAACAAGTTTTATCTCCTTTATTCCCAAAGTAGTATCCTTGCTAACAATGCTCTGTTCTAAAGGAGATGTATCACATTGTAAACCCTTCATTTAGACTTCTTTAGTGACAGGAGAGATGCCAGATACTGGGTCCTTAAGTTTGCTTGTAATTTTCCAATAGTCAACACTATCACTGTATATGGTGCAATTTTAAATATTAGCAAAGTCAATATTTACTCCTCCCCAAACCTATGTATTTTAATAGCTAAAATGCCAAAAGCACTTTATTGTCTGGGGGCGTGGTTTAAGAATGCAGTTCTGCAGTAAGGCTTCAGGGTGTGCGAGAGTGAGGAAGTTTTAAGACATGAGCCATTGAAGTTAATGCTCAGGTGCAGATTGGGAAAGCAAATCCTGAATTTAGAACATACCAGAGAAGTAAGTATGGAATTCCTGAGTTCACTCATGGGATGAAATTTTAAAAAATGATTCACGATACTACCATGAAAGAAAAATTAATGGAGGGAAATTATGTCTGATCACTGAAGCATTGGGTATAGAATGAAACTATGCCTCGATTAGGTACTCAAGAAAGAGGTTCATGAATGCATAATAAATTCAGAGGAAATTCATAAATGTTTAGAGATAGAGTTTTCTTCAGAGCAATTATCTTTTTAAAGTTAGGTTTATTGAGGTATAATTTAGATACAGTTAAACTCATTCTTTTTAGATGCACACTTCAATCGGTTTTGACACACATATCCAGTTGTATAACCACTACCATATTCCAGATATAGAATATTTTTATCACTCCAAGAAGTTCTCATTTTCTTTTGTACTCTGTTCCCTCCTCCTACCCATAGCCCCAGGCAACCAGTGATCTGGTTTCTGTCCTTATATTTTTTACCTTTACCAAAATGTCATATAAATGGAATCATAGTTATATAACCTTTTGTATTTTCACTTAGTAGAATGTTTTTGAGATCCACCCATGTTGTCACATGCATCAGTAGTTCATTCCTTTTAATTGCTGAGTATTAGTCCATTATATGAATGTATCCATTCACTGATGGGTAGACATCAGGTTGCTTCCAGTATTTTGCAATTATGAATAAAGGTGCTCTAAACATTTGCATACAAATCTTTGTGTAGACACAGGTTTTCATTTTTCTGGGTAAATACCTAGGAGTGGGGTCACTGGGTTGTATAGTGAATGTATGTTTAACTTTATAAGAAACTACCAAATTGTTTTCTAAAGTAATTGTGCCGTTTTTGCATTTCTGTTACCAAAGCATAAGAATTCTAGTTGCTCCACATCCTTGTCAACACTTGGTATTCAGTTGGTTTTTTTTTTTTTTTTTTTTTTTTTTTTTTTTTTTATTATTAATCAGTTGGTTTTTTGTTTTGTTTTCATTGGTGCCATTCCAATAGGGCTGGAATGGTATCTCACTGTGGTTGTGTTTTGCATTTCTCTAATGACAAATAATGTTGAGCATCTTTGTAGGTACTTATTTGTTATCCCTATCTCTTCTTCGATAAAATGTTTATTCAAATTTGGGGATATGTTAAATCAAGTTATTTGTTTTCTTATTATTGATTTGTAAGAGTTCTTTGTATTTTCTGGATAGGAGTCTTTTATCAGATAGGTGTTTGCAAATATTTTCTCCCAGTCCGTACCTTATCTGTTCATTTTGTTTTAAAGAACATTCTTAATTTTGTGAAGTTCAATTATCATTTTTTTATTTTATGATTTGTGATTTTTATATTCAGTATAACAAATGTTTACCTAAACCAAGGCCACAAAATTGTCTTCTATATTTTCATGTTGATGTTTCATACTTTGAAGTGTTACATTTTGGTCTATAATCCATTTCAAGTTAACTTTTGTATATTGTATGAGAAAAGGGTGCAGGTTTTTCTTTCTCTCCTCTTTCCTCCCTCCTTTCTTCCCTTCCTCCCTCCCTCCATCCCTCCCTCTCTCCCTTCCTTCCTTTTCCCTTTCATTCTTTCATCTTACAGATGTCTAATTGTTCTAACACCATTTGTCTATTTGTTGAAAATACTATCACTTATCCATTGAATTACCTTTGCACCTTTGTCAAAAATCACCTTTGCCATTTTTGTGTAGTCTTTTTCTGAATTCTCCATTGATCTATATGTGAAACCTTACAACAATACCACATGTCTTTTTTTTGGGGGGGGGAGGGCGGTTCTACTTTTATTTCACATTTCTGTAAGTTATTTTTAAACTTACACTGTATCACTTGGCAGATTCTTTTTTTTATTAGTTTCAGGTGTACAAAACAATGTAATAGTTAGACATTTCACCCCTCACAAAGCGATAACCCCCTTCCCCCAATCTGCTACCCCTCTGACATCATATATAGCTGTTACAGTTCCACTGACTCTATTCCCTGTGCTGTACTCCACATCCTGTGACCGTATATATATTTATATACATAAAATTATAGTTGACGTTCATTATTATTTACATGTCTTAATTACTGTAACTTTATACTGAATCTTAATATCAGGTAGTATAAATCTTCCAACTTTGTTCTTCTTTTACAAAGTTGTTTGTGCTCTTCCAATTCCTTGGTTTTTCCATACATCATATTTAAATTGTAAAATTTAAATAAATAATGTGTAGGCTATAGAAATTCACAGATTATCAACAGCAATATAAACAATGGTAAATGTTTATATTTTTAAAATACTCTTAAGCCTAGTAAACCAAATGAGGGGTTATAGCAGAGAAAATTTAGGCAACTGTAAATTAAAGAATGTATACATAAAAATAAAGGTAACAGAGAACCTCAGGAACAACAACTACTATCATTGGATTCCAAATGTAATTGAAATAGGTTTTCTGGTATGTTAATTTCTTAACCTGCATTATATTTTGTTAACTGTTTCTGAGAAATAGATTCCTGTGCCATTTTGGGAAAAGGAATTTCCATATTCATAATTACTGACAATACTGGATGTATTTCCTCCCTATCTTCTTGTTTCTATTTTTAATGAAAGTAAATTTATACATTGTAAAATATGTTTGAAATTTTCAAATTATTAGACATTTTGTGACTGCTCATAATGTGTGAGCAATAGATTGCTCGTTTGATGCTTGCTTAATAAGAGAATTGTCACTTTGTACTATGATCTAGGTCAGTGGCCAGCAAACCAGAGCCCATGGGCCTAATTTAGCTTGTGCCCATTTTTGTAATTAAAGTTTTATTGGGACACAGCCACACCAATTTTTTTATGTATTATCTTTGGCTGCTTTCGTGCCACAAGAGCAGAGCTGAGTAATTGCGAAAGAGACCACATGGCCCACAAAGCCTGAAATATTTACTATCTGGCCCTTTACTGAAATCAGATTTTAGAGAAGATTCAGGGTTAATTAAGGGCAATAAGATTGAAAAACTATTCTGGGAAAAAAATGACGGTGTCTGGGTACTGTTTACCAAGGACAGCCATGAAGGATGGAAAAGTCTGAGGGGTCAAGCTCTAGAGGGCTTTGAGCCCAAGATTAAGGGACACGGTTTCTGTTATAAAGGCTATGAACACACACTGTAAATTTCTGAGTGGCAATGTAACAGAATCCTATCTGTGGTTATAAAAGCAGGAACTTCTTAAATATATACAGGGAAGTAAAAATATGCTGTTACCATTGTCTTGATGAGTCATAATGGAGCCAGACACAATTTTAAAGATATTTTTGAGATGGAATTGATAGAATTTAATGGTTGTGAGGGTAAGAAAGGAGGTGATGTGAATTTTGATGTGTGAGACTGGTAATCCCATTAACTGGAACTATGGGACTTTTTGATATGTTTTTGAATTGAGATACTTGGGAGAATACTACGTGGAAGTGTCCATTAGATAATTGGAAGTAAGGATGTAGAGGTCAGCCAAAATATAAGAGCTCTCATTAGTACTTTGGTACCTATTTCATAAGCCTGCATTTTGCTGTACAGATTGATGAAAGGCACAGTGATAAGTTTACTGTTAATAACAAAATTAGAAAATGTCATTTAAAAAGTATGGTGCTGACTCAAATATCGCAGCAGGTTGATCAATGGCAGGGATATTACCACTGGACTAAAACGAAAAGTGAAGGGAAACATTGCCTGGCATGTAACATTTCAGCTCCTAATACTAATTAGAGTTTATTTTCTGTTTTGAAGGATATGAACTCTAAATTCTTCATGGATAACAAGGTAAAGGGTGGTTCTTTTTTCCCCAGCTTTATTGAGATTTAATTGACAGATAACATTGTGTAATTTTAAGGTGTACAATGTGATGATTTGATGTACTAATACACTGTATATTGTGAAATGATTTCATGATAAGGTTACCTAACACATCCTTCACCTCATATAGTTACCTCTTTTTCATATGTAGTGAAAACATTTAAATCTACTCTCGTAGCAAATTACAAGTATACAATATGGTATTATTAACCATAGTTATCCCATACATTAGCTCTCCAGAACTTATTCATCTTATTACTGAAAGTTTGTACCCAGCATCTCTCTATTTCACCCACTCCCAACCACTTATCTGCTCTGTCTATGAATCTGATTTTTTTTAGATTCCATATATGAGATCATATAGTATTTGTCTTTCTCTGTCTGATTTATTTAACTTACTGTAATGCACTCAGGAGTCATCCATGTTGTTGAAATAACAGGATTTCCTTCTTTTTATGGCGAAATAATGTTCAATTTTTTTATATAGGACACATTTTCTTTATCCATTCATCTGTCAGTGTACACTTAGGTTGTTTCCATGTCCTGACTAGTGGGTAGAATGCTCTTGATTATACAGAGGATAGGAAGGTAATTGGGAAAATTGTTTATACTTCAAAAACACTTTAAGTTATGATTATGTGTCCTGTTTTCTTCTAAGGTGAGATGTCATCCCTTCTCTCCCATGTACAATTAGAGTGTATACACCAAGAAAGAGCAGGTTTGTCTTGTCCATTATTTTTTCAAGTAGTAGGTATTCAGAAAATAGCCATTAAATGAATGAATGAAACATTTGAGTAGTTCCATATCCAACAAGTAGGCTGGGTAGGCAGCATCATACTAGTTATTTTCAAAATCATTCAAAATCAGAATGATCCAGGAACTTACGAATTATACAGTTTTGTTGCAAAGGCAAATCATACCCACATTTGCTCCTTAGATAATAATATAAAAAGCCATATAAAATCAAATTAAGTAACGTAGACAGTGAGCACTACAGGAGAGCAGGTAAATGCTCTCTAAACTGTTTCCCCAAGAAGGGAAAGCAGAAATGAGTTTCAACCTGAAAATTTGGGGGGAATGCTTTATTATAGAGGTAGAATTTCAGTTTTAAGAATATGTAGAGACAAAGATGAAGGAAGGGAGAAACATGTAGACACTACATCACAGAGTAAAGGCTTATATGTAGGAATGAACCTGTGAAAGCTTCTTGAATACTGCGGAACACTACAAATCTGTGGTTTTGTTGTATAATACTAGTTTGGCTCAGAAGTTGCATATAGAAGTAGGGTGAATATGGAGCAGAGGTGGTGTTGGTTAGATAGGATCAAAAGGGTAACATGGTTAGATAGGTTTAAAGTCTTTGGAAGTATAGCTGAATGTTCTAAGTTTTAATAGAGACCATTGAAGAGGCAATGAAAACAATATGGAGAGAGGTTCAAGGAATACACCAACTTTGTGGTACTGTACTGATTACTGTATTAAAGTAAATACCAGCCATTAAATATAACCAATACCATATTCTTTTTTAAATTAGTTTCAGGTGCACAAAACAATGTAATAGTTAGACATTTATCATTTATATACCTCAGACTGTGTCAACCCTCCATATTCTTTATAAAGAAAAAAATGACACAAATATATTATGATAAAATGCAAATGAGCTAAAAATAGAAATTGGATATACACACACAAAGAAATCTTATTTACATGCCTATTACATAGATACATATGTATCATGAAATGTTTTGGTCCTAAACCATTTAAAGTGTTGGGACACATCCTGTTCTCCCCATCTTCTATCCCTGTGCTCTATTCCTGATTCACTCAGAATTGGTATTTTCCATAGTAAGGAATTTTAATTTTAAAATTTATCCAGTGGTTTGATTAAAGATATATAAAGCTTCTATCCTCAACTTATCAACCCTGTCTATAACTGATACTAGGAATTTCTGATTTTTTTTTATAAAGACAATGGATTGTCCTTCGCAGGTAGTCTGTAAAGACCCTTTATTCTAGTGGTTTTTAGCAGATTTATTTTAGTGGTATAAATTCAGTGTCAAAAGTGCAAAAGATTTTAAGCTCCATATAATGTTATTGTTAAAGTTTAATTTGCATCAATTTAATTCTCTTGTCAGTTGTCACACCCTATTAAAGTCATGCCTCATCACATGCTGAAGGAGCAAATTAAGTCTCAGGTACAAGATGATGTGACTTCTTGGGAAAGGCTATTCATGGGTCCAAATTTCAGCCATTTTGAGCTGATTGATCATTAATTTTTATATGTCTTAGGAATAAAGAATAGCATTCTCTGAACATCAAAGATTTGTGCATCATATCAGAACTTTACAGTTCTCTTTAGGAAGCATGAACGCCTTATTAATGATGAAATATTTCTTCTATTTCTTCTTCTTTCTATTGTTCTTATGGTGTGAGTTTCCAGTATAGTCATTTGCATTAGCCTTTCTGCCGTTACAGAATAATCCTCTAAACCCTAAATAAGATCATGGCACTCCCCAAATCCATTGGCTCCCATTTCTCTCAGAGTGAGAGTGCTTAAAAGGACATACAAGGTCCTACGTGATCTAGCTTTTCATTTTCTACCTGACTCTCTCACCTTCTCTCATTTTAATGTAGTTACACTGGTTTTGTAGCCTTTGAAAATGCCAAGCATGCCCCTGCCCCTGAGCCTCTGCCCTTGTTGTTTCATCCAACTACCTAGAATGTTTTATTCCCAGCTATTCATATGGCATACACATACTACCTCACTCCTTTCTGTCTTTTATTTAAATATCATCTCTCACTGCCGGTTTTCATGAACACATATTGAAAATTGCACCTCCATCTCCTTGACAGGGTGTCTGTCTTTCTTGCTTTATGTTTTAAGCTCATGTCACTGTCTTATAGCCTAAATATTTTACCTACCTCATATGTATCTTTATATCGCCTGCCTCACCCCAACTAGAATGCAACCTCCCTGAAGCAGAGATTTTTGTCTGTTTTGTTCATTTCGCAACCCATATGTCTAGAACAGTGCCTGATACAAAGTGAGATCTCAATAAGTACTTGACAAATGAACGAATTGATTTGAATGTACTGGTTCTGTAAGTTTAAGTGTATACAACTTTTTCTTCCCTCTCTCCTTTCTTTTTCCCACATGGGGCTATTGAGAAATAAAAGGTTCTGTCTTGTGCCACACTTGTCATTTTCTCAGAAACTCTCACAGATAATGCAAATGGAAGGACAACTGTGTTGATTATGCTAGAGGGAATCAAAGAATGCCTATTCTGGCCTTGTAGGTGTCTGGGTTTTAGAAGGATGCATGATATGAGTTTTATTAAATCAAGGTATTTTCTTTTTGGAGGGTGCATAAGAGCCCAAGTCACTATGTGTATACAAGGGGCAGGGTCTCATGACCGATCTATGTTTTCACCATTTTATCCCCGACGACTTGCACAGAGCCTGAAACTTATAAGGTACTCAAAAATATTTGGTAAAAGAAAGAAGACTAAGACCATTCATTCTTTTTATTCCTACAGACCTACCCATCACCTGGGCAAGAAGTCTTCCTCAGCTGAAACAAGCAGAATGGGAACAGTTGGTGGCCATGTTCAAAGTCCATCCTTGATGTTTACTTCAACTATGCAAGTAGTCAAGAAGTACAACTTCCTGTGAGAATATAAAATGGCGGCTCTCCGTGGAGGCCTACTCAGGTGCCAAAGGTAAGGAAGTGAAACAAGCAATCTTTGAAGTTTTCATAATTCTTGGAATGCCAAGTATAGTCACCTCAGACAGGATATAGAATGTAATGAGGTCTATCACTGCGGGAGCTAATTAGATATACCAAGCCGTGGAACTTGTATTTCATAAACCAGAAACTTTTAATGGGCCTTTTTACTTCCTTTGTGTGTTCCTTCCTTCCCTTCCTCCACAGGTTGTTGCCCAAGCATTTCTGGCCACTGCTAATTATCTGTTTGCCTCAGGCAAGACAGGTTCTGCCTGTCAGCCCAAGAGCAGCCTTGGGCAAAATAATTCACAGCTATATTTACCAAAACTTTTTATATAAGTGCATCTCTGCAACACTTCCCATCATCACAGGGTGCTTTTAAGAATTTTCATTGCTTGGAGCTGTTTGATGTCATCCATCCCTCTGGATTTTTAGCTTTTGACCCATTAGACTCTATAGATCCCGTAGATCTGCATCTATTCTTAGCTATCCTAGGGAATCAATACTCCAATATTTTCCAAGATTATGTAATTAAAAATGTATTAGTCTGAATTAAGGGAACATCTCATCTGCTTCTCAACTTTTAGAAACTTATTGAGTGACTGCATAAATAATTTATCCTCATTTATTCCAAAAAGAAGTTTGTGTACATGACAAAATACAGTACAACATAATATATTGAAAATAAGTGATGGAGACTTGAGATGGTAAACTAGGGAATGTATATTTGCCTCATTTCCTTCTAGATTCCTTTTTAAAATAATAGAATAAAGTTACCCAAGGGAGTAAACATGTAAGAGTAAAGAAAATGGGAGAGGAGATCACAAACAAATGAGAGATTTCAAAAAATGTCTCCTGAAGGTAACCCAATAGGGAAGAGTTAAAAGGTACTTACAAAGTTGATCTAAAAGGAGATTAAAATAATCAGGATAGTATTAAGATTCCTGAGAAATACTACATGCATACTAGATGATGATGGAGCAGTTACTTCAAAATTATAACCTATGTTCCTATACTGAGAAGAAACATAAATCAAATGTGAGGATAGAATAAAAACATACAAAGATTCATTAATTGTATTGCCCACACACCTTTTCTAAGAAGTTACTTGAGGGTGTATTGCCAAAAAAATTTGTTTAAGGGTAAACCAAGAAGGAGGAATATATGGGACCTGGGAAATTGTGGATTAAACTTAAAAGAGTACTAAAGTGACATCTCAGCATTAACAGCATTTTTGGCCAGCCTGGAAAACAACTAATGTAATTTGGATCTAAGAGATAGAGATTCTAGGAAGAAAGTTTCCAGGTAGCGGGATGGAGGATAGAAGAAATTGATGGAATAGAATATATGATTGCACACCCGGGGAAAAGCAGAGGATAATAAAACTAAATCATGTAAGAAATAAAAAAAGGCCATTTCAAACTCCAGGAAGAAAACCAGAAAACTCTACAGAAAGTTATGATCTAACCATGAAACAAACTAAGTTATAGTATGATGTTCAGCAGTTTAAAAAGTATAAGAAGACAATATCTATTCTTAATGTTAGAACCATTCCCCTTTGTGTGGCTCAAGGATCAAAGCATTGAGCTCAAGGTAAAAGAAATGCAATCTTAATATAGAACTTGGTTTGCACTGAAAGTATTTACATTGTCCCCAAAATGAAAATACTATTTATTGATTTTGAGGTTTTATAATCATCCTACTAAAAGAATACTGGAAATTTTGACATTAGTTGCAAATAGTTTAAATGTTAACAAGCAGGTATGTAAGTGAAATTATCTAGGACATCAGTGGATGGTGGTGGCACACATGGAAGAAAGAGTCAGCATGCTAATATCTTCAAAGTAACGGGGTGGTGTCAAGAGATAGTGACAGAAGTTAGTAGAACAAGGGGTTGAATGTATTGCTTAATGTTATAAATGTAATTAATAAAAGAACTAAGTCCAATAATATGTATATCAAAAATCTGGAGGAGGAAAGAGAAAGGAAAATTAGTAAACTAAATCCACATCTTTCATAGATAAGAAAATAGAAGTATATGTGTTTTATTTTGAGATATGGAGGTTACCATCATAAGTTCTATGAGCAGAAATACTTAAATATGTTGTTTGGGGGAAATATTATTGTGGTAGAGAGGTAAGGAGTGGAAAACAATTGTTATCATAGCTTTTCTGTTTCATTGATTATTTTACCATGTATATTTATCATTTTGATTAAAATAACTTCAGTGATTCTAACATTAAAGCAGATGAAGTGCTCAGAGGGACTACAGAGTATTTGAATATGGGATTTGACATACATTGCTTGGCTTTAAAAACATAGAGGAGTACTCCAAGAAGCCATCTAATCCAAAAACATGTTTGAGGTATGAACTGGGAGTATGAGATGGAGGAAAGCTTGGAAAGGGAGAGTTCCTGAGTGTGGATGACTAGAATAGTACTTTCTGTATTATGAGCATTGATCCAAAAGCAAGGTAGCAAAACCAGAAGTGGGATTTTGAACTGAGGTGAGACTTTAACAGGGGTAAAAGTGGATCCAGCTTGGTGGTGACTGTTGGCTATTAGCAGCAACAGAAGCTAATCCTTTATTGAAAAAATGTCCTTAATGTAGGCAGCACCCTCACATATTAGTATCAAACAATGACCTCACAATTTTATAGCACCAAAGAGTAGAAGAAAAACTGCAGTGAGTAAAGGTCAGCAGAATAAACCACCACACATTAAAAATCCCCAAACTACTGATACACAGATTACGAGACACATAAAATCATTGTGTTTGAAATTATTTTTTGAAGAAAACATTTGCAGACAACAAGAGGCCACGAAGAATAGACTGGGAATTTTTGTAAATAAAATTAAAGTTTGTAGAAATAAAAAATTATAACTAATAAAAATGTGATAATATATTCATAAAACAGAATGCTCTTCAGTTATGAATATGCATGAACTACAGCTACATCACCAATTTGCCTTTCTTGATTCTCTCTATTTATTCCTTCTGGGATTCTGACCAGCATGTGAATTGTCCAGGAGTGATGGAAAATGTAAATCCATAGATATAGAAACACAATGAATCCCAACCACAATAAATAAAGTAGACTCATGTCAAGGCACATTGTAGAGAACCTGCATAATCTCAAAGACAAAAATATATTTTAAAAATCTCCCCCCCAAATTGGAAAGCTTTCCCACAAAGGAAAGACAATTATATCAGACTACTGAATAGCAAAATCAAACAAGAAATAGTGAGAAAATATACAACAACCTAGAATTGTGTACTCAGAAAACTATAAGATAAAATAAAAATATTTAAAGATTAGCATAAACTAAGATACCTTTACCACCAATGTCTTTTGCTAAAGGAGCTTTAAAAAGTGTTCTTCAGGAAGAAGTAATATTATCACAGTAACACAGCCTGAGCGAATACAAAGGTAAAACAAATATAAATAAGCCCAAGGATAATCAGTATAAAATAATAACATAATTACAATACTGAAAAGAACCAGCATTTAATTCTGGAAGGATATATTCAAAGTTAACATATTCTAAGGTCTTTATATTATTTGTTCAGGGTTAAGAAATTAAGTTAGTCATTGTTTAGTTAAACATGCATGATAAAATTTCAAGGATGAACATAAAAGAATAGAAATATAACTAGCAAAACAGTGAAGACAAAATAAGCAATGGGGAAAATAACCTCAACCCCAAATTGAAAGAGAAGAACAACAAGAATTTTTTAAAAGTATGATAACTTGAAATTTAAAAGAAAGATAATAGAAATAATTCCTAGTGTGATTAAATAAATATAAATGGACTAAACTTACCAGTTGAAAACAGATTATAATATTGTATAAAAACAGGAAAACAATAAACAGCTCAATGTTCTTTGTAATAGGCACTCCAAAAACGTGGTGCAGAAGGTAGAAAACTAAAGCAAGAGAGACAAATAGACTGGGTAAATATTGACTAAAAGGAAAAGAACTCTGGGGTCCTTAGATTAGTGTCTAAACCAACACACTTTGAGACAAAAAACACCATTAAAAATAAAGATGGTCACTACATAAAGTTGAAAAAATTTCAATTTACCAGGAGGATAACATTCTAAACTTGTATGAAGGTGGCAAATACATCAACATTACTAAGGCAAAAGGTTGACACAATTATATGGGGAAATTGATACATTCACCATTATATACTTAGTGGAAATTTTTAACACTCCTGTCTCAATTGTGTCAATAATTTTTTAAAAATCAAATATAAAGAAAAAGAAAACTGGAAATAATGCAAATATCCATTTAATAGTAAAGTGGAGAAAAAGACAACAAGAGGCCATGAAGAATAGACTGGGAATTTTTGTAAATAAAATTAAAACTTGTAGAAATACAAGTTTTAAAATAGAATACCATACAGATATGACAGCTATGAAAATAAATGGGCTATTGCTACGTCACAGTATATATAAATCTCACAAACATAGTGATGAGCAAAATAAGACAAACACAAAAGGATATATACAGTATGATTCCATTATATGAAGTGCAAAGACTATAGTACAAGAAATCAGTTTTTAAATGTAACTATCAGATATCTGTCAGTTTGGGTGAGCTTTCTCTTCCAGATATCAAGAGTTATTTATAGCTCTTATAATTAAAACAATGTGGTAGTAGAATGAGTTAAATTGACTAATGAATTAGAATAGAGAACCAAGAAATATGAATACGTATATAAAACTTTCATGATACAACAGATGCGGTCTTGCTTATCACTGGAGAATAGAAGGACCCTTTAGTAAATGGTAATGGGAACAATTGATTATCCATGTAGAAAATTTAAAGCAATTGGATAGATCCTTAAATCGTACAATTCACAAATATCAATTCCCGAAGCTTTGAAGACTCAAATATGAAACGCAAAACTTAAACACTTTTAGAAGGAAATACAGGAGCATCTTTCTGATCTTTGTGTAGGGGAGGGTTTTTTTAAGACACAAAAAGATCTGAGCATAAAATCAATTATGCATAAATATAATTGCTTTATAGTTAAGTACCATTATTCATCAAAAATACTAGAGAGGGAAAAGAAAGCCACTAACTGGATGAAGCTCTTTATAAGGCATATAACTAACAAAGGATTAATGTCTAGAATATGTGACAAGTACATGTGAATAAGAGAAAGACAACCCAATAGAAAATTGAGATAAATACATAAAACAGTTGCTTAACAAAAAATGAAATATCTATAGCCAATAAACAGATGAAAAGACTCACACATCGTTTACTAATGTAAATGCAAATTAAGAGTGAAATAGTATAGCACTACATACCCATCAGAATGACAAAATATCAAGAAGCATGACAGAGGATGTATATCAGCAAGAATACTGTCATAGTCAGCTGGTTGGAGTAAAAATTAGAACCATTGGAAAACACACCTTTCTCTATCTCTCAAAGCAGAACATTCACATAGCCTATGACCAAACACTTTCATATCTAGGAATGTGATTTAGAGAAACTCTTGCACATATCACCAGGAGACCTGTATAGGAATTTTCATAGTACTGTGTTGTAACAGTCCCAGATTAAAAACAATCCAAATGCCTAGAGATTGGAGAATGAAGGAATACACACAGAAACACACACACACAGAGAAACACACACACACACACTGTATACAATCTCAAATACATAAACACTCATTTTTTTCATATAATGGGATGTTATCCAGTAGTGAAAAAGTAATGAGCACAGCCAAATACACAAACGTGGATTAATCTTTTTTTAAAATATATATTTTTTATTTTTCAATTACAGTTGACATACAATATTACATTAGTTTCAGGTGTACAACATAGTGCTTAGACATTTATATAACTTACGAAGTGATCACCCCAATAAATCTAGTGCCCATCTGACACCACAGGTAGTTATTATAATACTGCTGACTATATTCCCTATGCTGTAGTCTACATCCCCATGGCTATTTTGTAACTACCAATTTGTACTTCTTAATCCCTTCACCTTTTTCGTCCAGCCCACCAACCCCCCTCCCATTTGGCAACTTTCAAAATGTTCTCTGTATTTATGAGTTTGTTTCTGTTTTGTTTGTTTATTTATTCTTTAGATTCCCCGTTCAACTGAAATCGTATGACATTTCTCTTTCTCTGTCTAATTTACTCCACTCAGAACAATACCTGCTAGGTCCATCCATGTTGTTGCATATGGCAAGATTTCATCCTTTTTCTATGGCTGACTAATATTACATTATATCACCTCTTCTTTATCCATTCATCCATTGATGGACATCAAGTTTGCCTCCATATCTTGGCTATTGTAAATAATCCTGCAAGATGTATGCACACATCCCTTTGAAGTAGTGTTTTGTGTTTCTTTGGATAAATACCCAGAAGTGGGATTACTTAGTCCTTCTTGTCTTATTATAGCCTTTGTTTTAAAGCCTGTTTTGTCTAGTATAAGTATTGCTACCCCAAATTTTTTCTTTGTTTGTTTCCATTTTTGTGAGATATATTTTTCCATCCATTTACTTTCAATCTGTGTGCATCTTTCAATCTGAAGTGAGTCTCTTGTAGGCCGCATGTGTAAGGATCTTGTATTATTATCCATTCAGCCACCCTATCTTTTGATTGGAGCATTTAATCCATCTACATTTAAAGTAGTTGTTGGTAGATATGTAGTTATTGCCATTTTGTTATTCATACTTTTGATCTATTTTTTTCCTTCTTCTTCTTAAAGAAGTCCCTTTAACATTTCTTATAATACTCATTTTGTGGTAATGAACTTGAGTTTTTTCTCCTCTGGGAAACTCGTTATCTGACTTCAGATTCTAAATGATAGCTTTGGTGGGTAGAGTAATCTTGGTTGTAGGTCCTTGCTTTTTGTCACTTTGAATATTTCCTGCCAATCCCTCGCCTGCAAAGTTTCTGTTGAGAAATCACCTGACAGCCTTATGGGAGTTCCCTTAACTAACTGCTTTTCTCTTGCTGCTTTTAAGATTTTCTCTTGGTCTTTAAACTTTGGCATTTTAATTATAATGTGTCTTGCTGTGGGCCTCTTTTGATTCTTCTTGTTTGGGACTCTGTGAGCTTTTTGGACTTGTATATCTATTCCCTTCATCAAGTTAGGGAGGTTTTTCATCATTATTTCTTTAAGTAGGTTTTGAATTCCTTGCTTTCTCTCTTCTCCTTCTGGTACCCCTATGATGTGAATGTTGGTATACTTGATGCTGTCCCAGAGGCCTCTTAAACTATCCTCAGTTTTGGATTCTTCCTATCTTTTTGCTGTTGTGATTGGGTGTTTTCTGATATATTACATTTCAAACTGCTGATTCGATCCTCTGCTTCATCTAATCTACTGTTGATTCCCTATAATTCTAAGAAACAATAGAGATTGACCCTCAGGCTAATTTACTGTGAAGACTAGCCATGACTACAGTGGAAGAGCTGTTGTGCAGGGACTGACCCTATGGAACAGGATTCAATTTAGCAGGGCTCTGGTGCCTGCCGAGTCTACCCTTTGGGTGTGTTGTTTGTGAAGGTGGTTTGGTATAGTCTGAAGCCGGCAGCCATGAGATATGTTGGTTCTGGAGCCTCTTTGGTGAGGCTCTGTTGCAGGCCACGGTCAGCACTGCCTGTGCCCTACCCAGGTCCACTTGTTATGTGCTACAAAGTGATCTGTAGATGGTTGCCACTTGTGTTGAGCTTGGAGGTGCCTGAGAGAGGATAAGCTGTGAACTGAGGCCTGCTGCCTCTAGTGCCAGGCTTAGGGTTGCTTAGCTGAGGCAAATGCTGCTTATTTAGAGTTTATGAATCTTTGAGAGATATTATGAAAGATCTGTAGCATTAGCCAAGACAGGCGATTTGTATGGAAAAGCCACTGGAAGGGGCTTAGGTGTGCCTGCAAATTGGGTGGGGGTGGGGGAATCACCATTGCGGGACTAATCATGTTAGCTAGGTTGATGGAGACTCAGATATGGCATCCACCTGCGTCTGCACCCTGGGAAGAGGGAGGCCTCCACAAAAGAACAATGGCTTCTGCCAGCACTTCTGTCTGGGAGAAAGCTGCCCCTCCAGCCCTCTCCCTGAAGCCAGACAACTCAGTTCCTCCCCACATGTCCCTAGCACCTTTCAAGCTGCTGCCCCAGTGCTGGAGCTCAGAGCAAGTGAGTCAGTCAATGAGCAAGTCCGTGGGTAGGCCCTTTAAGAGGATTGCCTGGGACTCCAGCCTTCCTCCATCTCACTGGGCCATAATCTGCACTGGTTTTCACAGTCAGAAGTTATGGGGACTTCTCTTCCTGGCAGTGGACACCTAGGCTGGGGAGCCTGGTGTGGAGCTGGAACCCCTCGCTCCTCCAGGGAGTACCTTTACAGCTGAAATATCCCTCCCAATTTTTAGCCACCACACATGGGTGTGGGACCAGCCTGTTCTGCATCTCCTACACTCCTACCAGTCTCAATGTGTCTTCTTCTATATGTCTTTAGTTATGGGATTTCTGTTCAGTTAGACTTAAGGCAATTCTCCATGAGGGTTGTTCTGTAGTTCAGTTGCAATTTTGATGTGGTTGTACAAGGAGGCAAGCACAGTGTTTACCTACTCTGCCATCTTGACCAGAAGACCAAACATGGATTAATCTTAGAAAGATAATGTTAGGTAAACAAAAACATCAAGTGCCAACAGATATATATGGTATGACAGAAAAATAAAACTTTGAAACAAAAACTAAGGAATGTGTTTTTGTTTAGGCATACATATATATGTGATAAAATTATTACAAAATAAACAAGGAAATAATAAAATTCAGGATAGTAGTTATAAGGTGGTGGGATTGGGGAAAAGCACATTAGGTAGATGCAATGTATGGGTAATGATATATTTTTTAAATGTTAAATATATTATTATGCTTCTTAATTTGCATATATGTTACATATATTCTCTTATTAATATTGCAGAGAAAATATGTGAGACTAGAATTCTAAGAAACAATAGCAGAAAACAAAGCAACAGGAAAATAAAGAGTTGAAATATAAAATAGAGGAAGTTAGTATCTCAAATACGAAAGTCCTGTACAGTTGCCAGGGGAAGGCCTTATATTTGGGTGTGAGCTTCTTGGCAATAGAGGCAAAGAGAATAATTAATCACATGAGTCATGGGATTCATAAAACCAAATTTCTAAATAGAAATTAGTCCTGATATTGCACATCTCTTGACATTGGTACTAAAGATCGACTTCACTCCAAAAACTAAACTATATACAACTATAAAAACAAATACATATCTAAGATCCCAACTCCCAGCACATTATTTCCCTAATTTCTGTGCATAGTTACATAGTCAGGCTTTAGGTAATCTCAGACTGCAGAGCCTCAGAAGGAAAACTGCAGTGGAGCTTTTGGGAAAGCAGATCCTGCCTTTCCTGGCTGTATTCTTGCTTCCTCCATTCCATCCAGTTGATATAACAGAAATTCATGTGTACCTGTAAGGTGGCTTAGCTAGATACATGGTGATAGAATGGATAGGCGACTGCCCTGGATGTGGTTTTGTTTTATCTCTCTGTGTTTAAAATTTTTCCCCAAAGACAAAATGTGGCTTAGTATATAAGAATTCTTTTTATGTAGTTGGCCATTGGACCAATTGTTTCAAAAGGAACTCTTTATGGATAGTTTTTTTTTTAAATATCATATATAACATATAATGTGTGCTTTTAATAATAATCAGTTACTGATCATTACTTTTGTGAGGAACATATAAAAGTGTGAGATTTGAGAAAACTTCCATGTGAACCACCCCCAACACACACACTGTATATGTTGTAAAGTGAGAACTCCTTTGCATGGCATACATACTGTTTATATTCTGGCTCTGACTTATTTCTCTAACATTTTGTCATACAATTCCCCCATGTGTTCTCTAAGCTCCCCTATACCAGAATTCTTAATCTCCCAGTCAAATGTCACTGCTCTGTTGCTGATGCAGTCTCTCTACATCTGACCCTGTCATGCCCTATTATCCCCATCTCTTAAACTCCTGTCTCCTTCAAAATTCAGCTCCAACATTTGCTTCCTCAACATCTCCACACCTGGGGAAATGACTGTTCTATTATGATCCCATAGCATCTTACATGTATCTAAGTTTTTTCTTTGTCTCTCTCCCTATGTCTTAGGTTGATTGTCTACTTCAATATTAGATTTGATGAGATGATGGCCAGACATTTGTGTGGCTACATGAGTTCTCTCTAACAATGAATTGTTATTAATTAATACTAACTACTTATTGTTTTTACATCTTTTCAAGGTGCTTTGATTTCCATTGTCTGTTTGATCCTCAAAATAGTTTTGGAAGGAGGTATCATTTCTGTTTTGTTAATGAAGAACCAGGCACATAGAGTTGAGTTGCCTAAGAATGCACATAATAATATCACAATACCTGACAAAGTTACATATGCGTTTTTCCTTTGCCAACAACTTCACTCCTAAAAATATGTCTCAAGGCAGAAATGGCAAAAATACAAAATGATTCATATAAACAGCTATTAATTATAACGGTATTTATAATAGCAGGAGATTTGAAATAACTGACTGTTTACCAAGAGGGAGCTGCATGAATAAACTATAGGACATCCACCCAAAGGAGTAGTATGCAGCTATAAAAAAAACAGGAAAATCTCTGTATCCTGAGGAGTGGTTTTTCCAAAACATACTGTTAAATGTAAGGCACAGAACAGTCTGTATGATATATTTCATTTACACATGTGTGTTATTTTCATTTTTAAAAACAAACAGTGGGAAAATAAACCAACTTAATAACAGTGGTTACCTATAGGAGAGAAGGAAGGGTACAGAGTTCAGGGGAAAAGATAGATTCTGTATTTCTCTGAAACTAGCTTGTTCTATAGTTTTGACTTTGAAAATATATAAATGGTTTATATTATTTTAAAACTAAACTAAACAAAAATTCTTACAAGTTTAAAGCATACTGCAAAGATGTTATATATATCAAGCCATGGTACAAACACGTAAGGAAGAATTATCTTAAGTGACTTTAAAACAACATTTTAATACTGCATCCCTAGTAGCATATATTCAAAGGGCAGAAGGAACCAGAAATAAATCTTAAACTTCACTTGAAATCTTGTTGTTAGAAATAATATAAGTATTGTTATTTTGAATCTATGTTTGGAGAGAGAGAGAGAGAGAGAGAGAGAGAGAGAGAGAGAAAGAGAGAGAGCAAAACAATTATATAAATGTCATTAGGAATGAAGATTTTGATTGTATGACAAAGAGATAAAACTATGTAATCAAAGGAGTTAAATACAATCCCTGCAATCTTACATGTGAATTGGAAACATCACTATGAACTAAGGATTTCATTTTCTTGTTCTAAAAATTACGAATTTCCCACTTCAATTCTCTGAAGAGAAGCATAGAAATGATGATTACCCTTAGCAGCTAAACTGTCATCCTCAAATACCAGGTCTTATTAAATGAACCAGAGTTCCTTGGAGAAATGGGTGTTTTCAGGTCTGAGACAGGAAATATACAAGATGAATGTGGGGGATCTAGTGCCAGAAATGTAATAAGCAATGTTTATTGGGGTCCTGTTAAAGGAACATAGAGGTCAACATCAGGGAAATCCTGCTGTCAAAATCGGAATAATTCAAGCGTCGTAGGACTAATGAGTGCCACGGACATGTCAGCATAGGGAATTAATAATACTAAAATTATTCTAGCTCCTTTGGAGTTTACTAAATAATCAACTTATTGTTCTGAAAATTGGTAAATAAAGTGAAAGAATCCAACACTTAACTTGCCATTTGTGTATGATCTGTATTTTAGAATGACTGAATAGCCTGTAAGGGAACATTATTTTTAGAACTCCAACTAATAAATTCATGAGGAATTATAGTATTAGAAAAATCATGATTGTGCAATCCTTAATTAGATGCAGATCTAGGCAGCAGTCATGTAAGGTTACTAAAATTAAGTGAATGGTAGATGAGGAAATTTTAAATTGATGGATGAGGCTGAAAACACCAGATTAATCTTAGTGTCACTAAAAGTAGGGCAGGCAGTTTTCACGTGGTGCTTGGAAGGATGCAACTAAAACAAACAAAACACGTAATACAGCATTCTTGAATTATCCTTCACCAAAGGAAGGTGGAAGGAGGGGACTAAATTTAATCATGTCTCTACATCTAACTTCCAGTTTGCAGGAAATACAAAGAATGGAGGAACATGTTAAATGATACCAGGATGATACAATCAGCCGAATCCAGAACACTGTTAAATATACAGAGGAAAATGGCCTGTATCTTTACAAATTCATTTTATGGAGGGAAAAAGTGGAGTGGAGGAACTGTTATAAAATAAAAGAGACCAAGAGACATAAAAACCAAATACGAGGTCGGACAATTAAGATCGTGAACTCATCCTAGAAAAAGTGCTATATATCTCATTGATGAATATCACTATGGTCACCTTCCAAGTACTCCCCTTGGGAAGCTATGCATTGATGCCAGTGCCTAGTCCACCCTTCAAAACAATTTTGGAACTCTTTTTCTGGAATGGCCATCAGAGCCATCGTCGTGTTACTCTTGGTACCTTGAATAGCATCAAAATGTCTTCCTTTCAATATTCCTTTATTTCTGGATAAAGAAAGAAGTCACTGGGGGCCAGATCAGGTGAGTAGGGAGGGTGTTCCACTACAGTTATTTGTTTACTGGCTAAAAACTCCCTCACAGATAGTGCCGTGTGAGCTGGTGCATTGTCGTGATGCAAGAGCCATGAATTGTTGGCGAAAAGTTTAGGTCGTCTAACTTTTTCATGCAGCCTTTTCAGCACTTCCAAATAGTAAACTTGGTTAACTGTGTGTCCAGTTGGTACAAATTCATAATGAATAATCCCTCTGTTGTCAAAAATGGTGAGCAACGTCATTGCAACAAGTTCACGAAGTTACCTGTCAGACTCATACGATGTGTGGACCATATTGAGATCCTCATTTGAACAAATCAAGAGGAAAAGGACATTTTTAGACAATTACGGGAATTTGAATGTAGATCAAGTATTAGATGACATTTAGAAATTATTGTTAATTTTAATTGGGTTAAAATCATATTGAGGCTACGTTAAAAACATTCTTACTAAACTGGATGAATGTTCTTGCGTGTAAATTATATCTTAATATTTTTCAAAACCTAATTTTAAAACTGAGTATCTATTAGAGAGGCGTACATCTGATGTGTTATACTTGCTTCACAATGTTTAGGCAGAAGGGGAAACAGGGCATATAGATGTGACAGGATTGGCAAATTGTTCCTAAATATTGAACCTGGATCGTGGATACGTGGGAGTTGATGTTTATTATACTTTGTGCATGGTTTTTTTTTTTTTTTTTTACTTTTTTATTTATTTAAGTGTGTTTTTCCAGGACCCATCAGCTCCAAGTCAAGTAGTTGTTTCAATCTAGTTGTGGAGGGCGCAGCTCACAGTGGCCCATGTGGGGATTGAACCTGCAGCCTTGTTGTTAAGAGCACCTACTCTAATCAACTGAGCTAACTGGTCGCCCCTACTTTGTATATGTTTTTAAACTGTCATAAAAAACAGTAGAATAATAAGTAAAAGAAGGCACATCCTATTAGTAGAATGCCAACCCAGCACTTCTGAGCCTAATGCTTTTCATTATAACTATCTTTAAGAACTTGAACTAGTGTATGTACATGAGTAAGACAACCACCTGCCATGTAGGACCTTACAAATGGCTTGGGAAGATAAGAATCATCCTGAAACAACTCTAATGCAAGGCACCATGCCAGGTGAGGGTCTTCTGGTTATAAGCACATGCCTAGAGATCATGTACTATAGGCCATAGATGACTGTAGGGGGGAAGGGCATTTCCCCTCTTGCTGAAATGCCAGGCAGTTGGGTGAGTAGAAAAATAGGCCCATGCTTTAGTATCTAAAAAGAATCTACCAAATAGTCACCGTAAGTTCACATTAGACCAAATGCAGTCCCCACATCTATTGTGCTGAAAATTTGGGAGGAGTGTTTGTCTTGCCTTTTTGTGCTGAGAACTTAACTACTTGTGTTAGTCCCCCTCCTCCATAGGGACACACAATAGAATTTTTACAACTTAAGGGATACCTTGTTTTATCAGCAACCTGAGAGGCTGAGCATGGATAAGGGTGACAGTATTGCAGCGTATGTCTTGGAACTGTTGTTTTGGGTTGGGGTGCTGGTGAAACTGGTGATGGTAAGGTGTACGTGATTTCTGCTATTAGAAACACACACACATACACCCACACACCTACACACAAGTTCAAGAAGGCAAGATATTTTACCATCTCTGGGAGAGAGAATTGTAATAGTAATAGTAGTGGTTGGTGATGGTGGGAGTACTAGCAGTGGCATTGGGAAGGAGAAAGCAGAAAACGTTGAGGAGCCTCAGAATTAGTGGGACATGGGCAGAAGGGACAAGAGGAGGACGGGCTACTTCAATTGGTTGTAGCAAAAACCTTTCCTAAAAGAACCGAAAGAGACAGTTGATCACCTAGGCAGTAGCAGAGATATGAAAATATTACCACAGCAAGAAAAATAAAGAAGTTAAACTGAACCCTGACTAGCGACTGGGGATAGATGGGCGGACAGTCAAACTGAGTCACCCTTCTTAGTGGTATATAGAAACCAGTGGGAAGAGAGCAGAAAGAGGTTGGAAGAGCTTAACTGCCTGCCCACAAAGGGCTTTTAGATTGGGCGGTGGGAGCTAAGCTCTGAAAAGCAGCTATCTTCCTAGAATAGGAACCCATTTATTAGGTTGCTACAAAAGTAATTGCTGTTTAAAGGTTAAAAATTGCTGCAGATGACATGATGCTATATATAGAAAACCCTAAAGACTCCACCAAAAAGCTATTAGAAACAATCAACAAATAGAGTAAAGTTGCTGGCTACCAAATCAACATACAAAAGTCCATTGCATTCCTATATACTAACAATGAAATCTCAGAAAAAGAAATTAAAAAAACTCCTTTTGCAATTGCAGCAAAAAGAATAAAATACTTAGAAATAACCTTAACCAAGGATGTGAAAGACCTATATGCTGAAAACTATAAGACATTTGTAAAAGAAATTGAAGAAGACACAAAGAAATGGAAACACATTCGTGCTCATGGATTGGAAGAATCAACATAGTTAAAATGGCCATATTACCCAAAAGCAATATACAGATTTAATGCAATCCCCATCAAAATCCCAATGGCATTTTTTAAAGAAATAGAACAAAAAATCATCAGATTTGTTTGGAACTACAAAAGACCCCGAATAGCCAAAGCAATCTTGAGAAAAAAGAACAATGCTGGAGGTATCACACTCCCTGACTTTAGCTTGTACTACAGGGCTACAATAATCAAAACAGCATGGTATTGGCAGAAAAACAGACACACAGACCGATGGATTAGAATTGAGAACCCAGAAATAAAACCACATAAATATGGACAGGTAAGTTTTGACAAAGAAGCAAAAAACATATAATGGAGAAAAGACAGCCTCTTCAATAAATGGTGCTGGCAGAATTGGAAAGTCATGTGCAAAAGAATGAAACTGGACTGCTATCTGTCACCATGTACCAAAATTAATTCAAAATGGATCAAACACTTAAGCATAAGACCTGAAAATATAAACTGCATAGAAGAAAACATAGGTACTAAACTTATGGACCTTGGGTTCAAAGAGCATTTCATGAATTTGACTCCAAAGGCAAGGGAAGTAAAAGCTAAAATAAATGAATGGGACTATATCAAACTTAAAAGCTTCTGCACAGCAAAAGAAACCATCGACAAAATAAAGAGGAAACTAACTGAATGGGAGATTTTTGCAAAAAGTGCCTTTTTTATTGTCACCCCAATAAACTTTAATTTAAAAAAAATTGCAAAAACTGCAATTACTTTTGCACCAACCTAATAGATATTGTTTTCTTTCTTTTTTTTTTAATTTCTTGGGGTGACAATTGTTAGTAAAATTACATAGATTTCAGGTTACATAGATTTACATAGATTTCAGGTACAATTCTGTATTACATCATCTATAAATCCCATTGTGTGTTCACCACCCATAGTCAGTTCTCCTTCCATCACCATATATTTGATCCCCTTTACCCTCATCTCCCACCCCCCTCCTCCCTTACCCTCTGGTAACCACTAAAGTATTGTCTGTCTACGAGTTTTTGTTTCTCATTTGTTTGTCTTGTTCTTTTGTTGTTTTTGGTTTATATACCACATATCAGTGAAATCACATGGTTCTCTGCTTTTTCTGTCTGACTTATTTCGCTCAGCATCACACTCTCAAGATCCATCCACGTTGTCACAAATGTTCCTATATCATATTTTCTTACCGCCAAATAGTATTCCATTGTGTATATATACCACAACTTCTTTATCCATTCATCTATCGAAGGACATTTTGGTTGTTTCCATGTCATTAAGAGAAGGAAAGGCGAAACAGTCTTTCCATTGGCATATCTTCAAGATTTCGTTTTATTGCTATGATATGTTTTATATTTTAAGTATAAGAATGGCTTATAAACTATAGCTTGACATCAGAGAAGTTTAAAGCAAAAAGAAATCACTTCTTTGGAGGAAGACCAGAAAGGATTCATGGATCACAAAGAATTAGAAATGAATCTCGAAGCAGAGCATGACGGTGTGATAGCTGGACAAAGAGAATGGATACTGTCTGTGAAATGGTGTATAAATTGAATACAGATATATTTATACAGTGTATAAATCGAATATGAGTGTCCATTGAGAACAAGAAGGTGAGCAGGAAGAGTGAGAAAGTAGGAATGGAATAGGTAGGCATCATATAGTGTCGTGAAAGCCAAAATTTAGAGACATCCATGAATGTTTGGTACATGATGCCTTATGCCACAGAAAGGTCAAGAGCAGTGAAGAGAGAGGACTTTTCAATGACTGGCCAGCCTTTGACCTTGGAGGTACCTGCACATGGTTTTGTTACTTGGTCTATTACTGTTTTTGTTCTGGAATCTCAGGCAGTGTTGTATAATTGTCACCAAAAGACCAAAGGTAGAGTACTTGCAAGTGGAGAGGAGTAAGATAACGGATTGGGTTTCCTTCCAGGTCCAGGAATAGAACCGTGAGCCCTAAGTGTGAGGCACCCTCAAAGAGCAGGAGGGACCGTTGGAGGAAAGGGGCTGCTGGAACAAGAATGAAGCAAATAATGTGTGTGCATTTTCTTTTGTATTTCCAAAGCAGTCAGAATGGCACTTCAGTTTTAGCCTACCAAAATAAGCCTTTAAAAACAACTAGGAATTTGGTACTATATATGCATCACCAGGTAAAACTTACTGGTTAAAGAAAATGTTTTCTCCCTGAAGTTATCCCTTTTCTTGCAAAGTCTGCCTGCAATGCCAAGACTGCACAGAGCCAGGCTCTATGTAAGATTCTAAAGAAACACATTGTTAACAACCAAATGCCTCTGTGTGACAGAGGGAGGGAGGGATGCAAACTGAAAGGGTAGCTGGAGAATGTGCCAGATCTCTGGAGTTTTTCCATGACGCAATCATCCCCAGGCTGTAATCACCCTCGTTGACCCCCACATCCCACTGTGTTCCTCCTCACTCATGCCACTCTTCATCAGCACCTTCCTATTTAGCAGAGATCCCCATTTCTGATACTTTGCGGGGGCTAATTATCTTCCATTTATCTGTGCAGCCCTGCATTTGCTGTCTATTAGTCCAGAAACATAAATGATGTAAATCCTTTTATATCTGGCTGCACCACCTAATTATTCCTCATTTGTTTTTATTCTCTCTCAATTTAGCATCATCTGCAAAGTTGGAAATCATGTTTTCATATCATAATTAGGGCTCTAAGAACCTCAGAGAAACTGCTTGGCGAATATGCGTGCCTTTGCTTTTCCTTTTAATGGTGAATTTAAAAGTGAGAAAATAAATTAGGGCTGAAGGAAATAATAGACTGAAATGAAAGTTTCTGGAATATAGATGAGGATACGTGATAGAGCAACATGGGGAGAGAAACATCCAGCATTAGTTAGAGTGCAAAAGCCAGCCCTCAGAGTAAAGCCATCAAGTAGCTCAGCAGTATTGCCTCTTACCTTTGCAGTTGAGAATCACCTTTAGATGCCCTTCTCTGGCCTAGGGATGCACAATGCTGCTAACTGGATAAACACGTTTCCCTAAGTGTGCAAAAGATTTGTTTTTTAAAAGGACAGCAATCTGGATGAAATTTAATGATGGTGTATTATTTGAACAGACATGGCCACTAGTGAGCGAGAACAGAAAGAATACATCGATCTAAAGGTCTGGGAAAGGGAGGAATGGGAACACAGCAACCTGCTGGGGAAGTTCTTGAAACTTTTACTGTCATTCTAACAGACTATCCCCTCCTTGGAGCCGCCTTTCCCATGAATCACTTAGCTCTTCATCTTTAGAACTTTCTTCAAGGTTCATTTCCAGGATTTTCTGAAGTAGCTTAACCTGGCTCTGGGTCATCTAAACATGTTTTTTTTAATGTACATGTTTCCTTCTTTATCCTTCCTCCTTTAATAATTTCATCTGAATCCCTGAACCGTAAGATGTGAATTTGTACTTTTAAGCATTATGTGCTATTTATACAAGCATGTGTAGGTATATATACATATATCCTACCTACTACATTTGTTAAAAATCTCAAGGGTAGGAATGATGTATCCGTCATGACAAACTAGGTTATGGTCTAGTAACAACAACGAGACACACACACACACACACACACACACACACACACACACACACACCAATAGCAGCAACTGAAAAGAACAATGTTTATCACTCATATTTCATGTCTATTGCAGGTCAGCAGGGGGGCTCTGCTCACCTTGTCTCACTGATCCGGGTTAATGGAGGCTTCTAGATACCTGCTTCCCTAGTTCCAGAGTGAGGAGAAAACCCTGGAGAACCATCTTCTAGCTTTTAAAGTTTCTGTCCATAAGAGGTATGTGTCACTTCTACTGACATTTTACAGAGCGATGCCAGAGTTCAACAGGATGAAGATATTTAATATCTTATAGGTAGGGTTCTGAATATTTATGAACAATAGTACAGTGTATTCCAAGCGATACTTTTCATCTTTATTATCTCTTTTCACAGTGCTATTAAGAGTAGTTCTCGCATACAATGACCACCAGGTTGTTGTAAAAAAATACAGCTAATCAGCCAAATGAATAACTTGGATAGTTTCTCTTTCAGACATTACTACCTACTTGACCCAGAAATCTGCCTGCCAATTCTTTCTGCCCACTGGCATCCCTCTGAGATTTCCTGAGCCATGTTATGGTTCTGTGCAACCCATAATAGATACAAATAAGCAAAGTAAAAAGTCTCCGTGTACATTGACCAAAAGTCATGATGATTCAATGAAGTTTAAAGTCATTCTTCCTGTTTTGTTTGTTCATTTACTCTGTTCTTTAGATTCCACATATAAGTGAGATCATATGGTATTTGTCTTTCTCCATCTGACTTATTTCACTTAGCATAATGTTCTCTAGGTCCATCCAAGTCTTTGCAAATGGTAAGATTTCATTCTTCTTTATGGCCGAGTAATACTCCCTTGTATAAATGTACAACAGTGTCTTTATCCAATTGTCTACCTATGGACATTTCAGTTGTTTCCATGTCTTGGCTATTATGAATAGTGCTGCAATTGGTACATATATTTTTTCAAATTAGTGTTTTGTAGATACCCAAGGGTGGAATTGCTGGGTCATAAGGTAGTTCCATTTTCAGAGTTTTGAGATACCTCCATACTGTTTTCCATAGTGGCTGCACCAATCTGCAATCCCACCAACAGTGCATGAGGGTTCCCTTTTCTCCACATCCTCGCCAGCATTTGTTGTTTGTTGATTTATTGATGATAGTCATTCTAACCAGAGTGAGATGGTGTCTCATTTTGGTTTTTATTTGCATTTCTCTAATGATTAGTGATATTGAGCATTTTTTTCATATGCCTGTTTGCCATCTGTACGTCCTCTTTAGAGAAATGTCTCTTCATGTCCTCTGCCCATTTTTTTAATTGGAAATTGACTCAGAGATATAAGGGGAATTAAACTGATGGTTGCTAGATGTGAAGAGGCAGGTATAGAGGAGAAGGTATGGGGAGAAGGTAAAGGGATTAGAAAGTACAAATTAGTAGTCACAATATTGCCATGGTGATATGAAAGACAGTTTGGATAATATAATCAATAATGTTATAAAGGTTTTGTAGGGTGTCAGATGGACACTTGTCTTATTAGGGAGACCTCTTCATGGACTGTGTAGATGCCTAACCACTGCGCTGTACACCTGAAGCTGAAGCTGAACAATAATGAATGTCAACTATAATTATATATATATATACATATATACACATATATACACATTTATATATATATACATATATATATGTATATACTTCATAGAATGTGAAGTACAGGATAGGGAATATAGTCAATGGAATTGTAACAGCTATATATGATGTCAGAGGGATAGTAGACTGGGGGGTTATCACTTTGTGAGGGGTATAAATGTCTAACTATCATATCGCTTTGTACCCCTAAATCTAATAAAAAAATAATTCTTCCCCTCTTTTAAAGAATCAAACAAAATTATTTTGATAAATTCAGACCATTGTATAGGTTGACCTTTGAACATTAACATAGTGATTATCTCAATTTTATGTCTTAAAAATGTAAAATTTTTAGATTTTCTTGCCTGTAAGTCTGTATCCCTTTATGTTTTGTGCCTTGCTCTGGGAGGCCTAGAAATTGAATTCATTAGTCTATCTGATGTCCTATCACAGCTGTGGTCATCGGGAATTATTTTCAAAAAGCGAGAGCTTATTAGAGAAGGGGAAAGGAATAACACTAAGAATTTACTAGAATATGTTAGAAAGTCACAGACTAAGCAGAATACTGAAGACAGTTTGAGGTAGCAACAGGAACAGCAAGACCCGTTTTCTTTTGTTTTAATTTGAAATGGCTTTAATCAGAAATGGAAAGGATGGGAGATTAGAAAGAAAAGAATACAACATCCTACAATTTTAGTTTGGCTTGTTTTCGGATTACTTTCCATTCTTTGGCCGTGCTGCATTACTTAATCCTCTGAACATGATGAGCTCAATCTTATAATCAAATTCACTTTTGCTGAAAACATTTAAAGGTTCTGGCATGGAAAACATGGGAATCTTATTTTGGAAACGTTGAAACGATTCAGAATAGTAAGTCCACAAGTAATAATATTGGAAAATGCCTTTTGTTTACGTCTGTTCCCTACAAAGTTTCCATCTCTAGCCTTGTCCCAGCTGCACCACCTCAGGATCCCTGGAGGGGGCTCAAAAACACACACTGATTCTGAGAGTCCAGCGTCTTCCTTCATAACCGAGGGCACCTGCAAGTCTTGCGTCAGCCAGTGCAAGCTCTGAGCACAACGGGGATCCATGTGTCAGAACTGACATCTCCTGCAGTTTCTGCAGCCTTGGTTTTCGGCTATCCGTGGTCACAAACAACAGTACTGGCCATCAGAGGTTAGCACCGCTGAGCTGGCTGCTACTTCCTGTGTTCTTGAGGGAAAGCATGAAAAATGCAGCTTGATTTTAAAAGTCCTTGCCATTAGCTCAAAACCAGATGGATGCTTTCTGGAGAGATGCCAGACCTTTCGTGATTGAAATGGAGAGTTCACACACGCGTGCGCACATAGACACACACACACTTACACACTTATTTTACTATTCCCATGCCCCTGCATTTGTGCTTAATCATGTTTTAGGCATTTTATTTACTGGGATGTATGTGAGGTTATTTAAGATTTGAAAATAAGGCCTATAGTTTTCAAAAAATGTTTCATTTTGAAAATAACTTTGTATCGATGTTCTAAAAGGTTAATTCAATTTCCCCAAATAGGCAAATATTTGACCATGTATATGGAATCACAGAACTTTAAAGCTGAAAGCCACCTTGGCAGTCATTTGATCCAATCCACTCATTTTACAGACAGAAAATGGAAGTCCAAGAGGTGAAATTACCTGGCAAAATTTACACAAAATGGAAGTAACAGAGTCGGAGGAACTCAGAACCCCTGACTTCTTTTCCCTGCTCTTTCCACAACACAACACTAGATATACCTACAAACATCTACCATGTTTCCCTGAAAATAAGACCAGGTCTTTTATTAATTGTTGCTCCAAAAGACGCATTAGGGCTTATGTTCAGGGGATATCATCCAGAAAAATCATGCTAGGGCTTATTTTCCAGTTAGGTCTTATTTTGGGGAAACATGGTATTTACTTTGGAAATATCCTGGGATTCTCTGAGAAGCAGTTCTTAATTTAGGCTAATATTAAGAATGTTAGAAACAGAAAGTTTCCTAAGGACCATTATGACAACCTCATTGTATATATTCTTGAAATTCACAACAGCATCCAGAGGTGAACGAGAATCATGTTGATTTGAGGGAAAGTTGATCTATCATAAAAAGTGCCACAGACATTGTTACAGCTTTATGGATATTTACTTCATATACCATACAATTTACCCATTTAAAATACACCATTAAGTGATGCTTTAGTATATTTGCAGCGTTGTGCAGTCATCACTACAGTTTAATTTTCGAACATTTTCATCACCCCCCAAAAGAAATCCCATACCCATTAGGAGTCATTCCCCATTCCCCACTCCCTCTAGCCCCTGGCATCCACCACTCTATTTCTGTCTCTGTATTTGCCTATTCTGCCACAGATAATGGAATAAAGTGTGTGTGTATACATACAAAGACACTTCCTTCCAAACTTTGAACTGGGGTTGCTATAGGAGAACAAAAAAAAGATATTGTCAAGGCCAAAACCAGCCTGGAATAGGCAGAACCAGTGCCGACAGAGGGGAAGCCTGAAGCCCAAGGATAGTGGAGTTGAGGGGCTAAGTGCAAGCAGAACCAAAGTCGGAACTATAAGAGCTGGCTGGGAAAACAGGATACACTGAACACTAGAGAGATTTATGTAGAAACAGAAGCATATTCCAGTATCTACTGGGCCAACTGCAGGAGCAGGGGACCTGAAGGAGTGTCAAATAAGTGGAAGGGATAAAAGGTATGTGCACTGAGATCTATGAAAACACCATCAAACAAAGAAATAGTAAATAATTTTATATCCACCTTCCTTTATAGCATACTTTCCCAGAAATATTATTTTAAAATAATGTTTATCATTACAAAAGCAGTGTGTGTGCACCATAGAAAATTAGAGAATGTACATAATCAAAAATAAGAAAACAAAGACATTTTATTTCTATAACCTAGTATACATATCTTTCCAGAATACATTCTACCTATATCTACTTATATCTATAGCTACTCTTTACCAAAATCAGATCACACTAGACATGTTTGGTATCTTGCTTTTTTCATTTAAAGACCTCTGCCTTAACATGTCAATAAATTGATTTCCAGTTGTCAGGTTTGACCTTGAGACCCACACCCACATGGAAGGAAAATACCCAGAAAAAGAGCAGAGTTGAAATAAATTGGATTCAGGCATCAAGGTTAGGAGTAAATTTTGGAAACACTTTAAAAATATTTGTTGTGCTTACCACCATAAAATAATTGGTATATTATGGATAATATACATCTGATCCGATCCTTGGGAGACTGTGCTTGACTGGATCTCTCACTCACATCAGGCTGTGGGGGTTGAGGCTCAGTGGTCAGATACCTAAGGCAGAACTGATTGCAAATTTGTTATCCCTAAACTGATGTTCTTTCTAAATAAGAGTTTGGCCTCACTGTGTTGTTTCCTGGTGAGGTAAAGGAGGTATTGGTTTCTCTCACCATGTTTCTTTGGAGAAACAAAGAGATGGACGTAACAGAAAAACTTGTTATTCTCCAACAATATATGATAGAGACTTTTTTTTTTAATCTTTTGAACAAATTCTAATGAGTAATTGCAATTTAAAACTTTTGCTGGGGTGAACATTTAGCCTATAAAAGCATTCACCATTTGATTCCAAAAAGTAGTTTGCTTCGTATTTTAGGTGGTTAGATTAGAGTAGTGAAAATTTATTTGCCATTTTTCCCTTGGAAACACTTCTGTTTAATAAACTGAGACATGCTATAGATGCTGTAGATTTGATAAAAAATGAGGTCATGTGGGTAAACAAGAAGAATATAGTAAGGTTACATTAGGGTGTGGTATTGGCATATGGTTCATACAGAGTTCAAACACTTGTAGCTGTGTAAACTTGGTAAATGGTATTCCTCTAAGCTTCACTTTACTCATCTGTAAAAGGGATGCGCACACACACACACACACACACACACACACGTACATGCCTCTCAGCCTTCTTATAAGGAGTAAATGAGAAACTTCTGAAAATAATGTGACTTAGTGACTTGACATTGATAAATAATAATAGTACCTAACACTTCCATAATGCTTAATGTATACCAGGCACTCTTCTAAACACTTGCCATTCATTGACTAATTTAATACTCACAGCAGCCCTACAAGACAGGTATTACTATCATTCTCCCCACTTTATAGATAGGTAAACTGAGACCAGAAGAAATTATATAATTTACCCAAGATGATATCCTGGTATGTGGTAGATTAGAAGTGGCATTTGAACCCAGGACATATGGCTTCAGAATCAATGCTTTTAATCATTCCATTCTTTGTTTGTTGCAGGTCTGTAAAAACCTTTACCCTGTCTTTTCTTTATGTCTGTCATTTTTTCCTGTGAAGCTTTAGTCATTTCTTTACCTATTCAACAATTATTTATGGAATGTTTGCACTATAACTGTGTGAGGTTATGTGAGGTCCCTCCCCTCATGAAACTTAGCCTATCATTTTGATCCCAACTGCCTTTCCTTCGCTGAACAGTAAAAATCCTCCTTTATGGCCCAAACTGGGTATTTTGATGTGACACTATCATCATGGACCTAAGGGCTGGGCCGACTTCATGAGCATGCAACCCGTTTAGTCACAGAGGGCCCCACACTCAGAAGGGTTCCGTGTTTGGTTTAATGCTCTGCTGTCACTATCTTGAAATTTTTAATAATTTTATCATGTGTCTTGTAAGTGAACTCTGAGGAGACATGTGCAATATGTGTGTCTACTGCTCTTTGCTCCCCTCTTCACAAGTAACATTCAAGATACCCCCATGGACACAGAACTCCAGTAGACCCATGATGCAAGGAGTTCAGTGAGATTCAAAACAAATGTGTTAAATCTGTGACTGAGTAAACGGGGGACAGTAGGGGCTGCTGACATGGAGAGATCATGCTTTCCATTTCAATAGAAACTTCCTTTGAACACACAGAAGGGAGATAAGGATGTCCTAAGAAACATGTGGAAGCAAGGCACCCTATCATATCCTTTCTTACTCATTTACTTTGCTGTATTAGCCAACCACTTACACTGATGTGATGACAGGTGTGATCAAACAATACAGTGAATGTTCTAAAAAAAATATTACAGTAAAAGACACATTGCCATTAATCCCCCTCAATATACTCCTCCTTGCTTTGAACACACTTACCCCATCACTCTTGCCACTCTCTGAAGCAGTTCTGGAAGTCCTCTTTCATGAGTGACTTTAGTTGCACTGTCGTGGCTGCCTCGATGTCCTGAATCAATTCAAAACGTTTTCCTTTCATGGTCATTTTGACTTTGGGGAAGAGCCAGAAGTCACATGGTGCCAGATCCGGTGAATAAGGTAGATGAGGACATGTTTTTATTTAGCAGAAATTGCCATATCCCTGAAACGATGTGTGACTCAGAGTGTTGTCATGATGGAGGATGAAACCATTTGCCCATTTCATGTTAATGTCTTGTTTGTGATCATGATTTATAGCACACTTTAAAACACACTTTCTCTCAACTGTAGCTCACACCTGACTGCACCGAACAAGTTGAAACCTGTCACACACTGTTACTAAGATTCCATGTGCTGCTTCCCATATTGAAGATCCATTGGATGGCACTCGGCAGCGGCATTCACCATATTTGTTGATCACACCTCGTAACAGGAAAGGGAAAGATAGGGTGATCCATAGTTCCTTTTCCTTTCCATCCTTCCTTACTCATCAGTAAGTCAAAGGTAGAAAATGTTGATAAATGTGCTCACATCAAGAGGTGAAACAAAAACAACTGAGTAAGTTTTGTGCAGCATTCCCACTGCTCTGGCAAAAGCATACACACACTATGAAAATGAATTGTGTGATTTCAATGATTCTGTAAACAAGTTAACTGTTCCTTTATCCATATTTAAAACTCTCATTGCTCAATATAAAGATGAATGGTACAATACATGTTAATGATTAAAAATTTTAAGTTTCTATCCTAATATTGTCACAGCCTAGAAAATTCTCTTAATGACTGTAGTAACAGTTGCAGTGGTATTAAGTAAACATCCTTCTCAAAGTTAAAAAAAATTTAAGTTTCCTTTACTTAGCATAACATTAAATAGTAAATTGAAAACACCATGGCAAATTGATAGAGAGCCCACAGAAGAAAGGAAAAACTTTATATTGTAATACCTTTAATAGCAGTTTTTCCTGCTTTTTATCCAAGAGCTCCCACATTTTCATTTTTTACTGTGCCCACAAATTGTAGGTGTTGCTACTTGAGAGTGGAAAATAGCAAGGAACATAGAGGTGATCTTCTTGGCTAAAATGGATCAGGAAACAACAAGTGATTCGATTGGAGGAAAGATGATGTGAGCACATGAACAGAGAATTTGCCAAGCTTGAAAGAATACAATTTATTACAAAAGCCAAGGGGGCAAGCACATCATTGAGCAAAAGATGGATTTTTACTTTGTGTTGTGATACATACAAATGATACAGTTTAAAATACTGATATAATTCTAAATGCAAATATGCATGCAAGCAAATAAGCCAATAAACAGTCAAGCACACAAGCAAGGCAACAGCCAACAAAACAGCACCTTGATTTCTGGAACAGTGGCTAAAGTATAATAAATAGAGATGAACTGGAGGCTGGGACAATAGGTGAAAGAAGGTTGCATTTGATAGAGCCTTCAAAATATTAAAGAGTCACTTAAGATCTAAGAATAAAACCTCAGCAGTGGGTCTTTTAATCTTAGAAGACCCATCATTTCACTTTAGAGACTTTCCTTTAACCATGGCTGTTACCTGAGGCGACCTCTCTTCCAATCTTGTCACGGAAAGCTCTCTTCTTGGGAGAAAAGGCATAGTTATCCTTTTAGTATTTTTTAAAATGAGCCCATGAGCCCTTTACTGCAGCAACCCCTAGGTTTGAAGCTTTTCTTAGGTACAGCCCTAGGGCAGAGTGTGGTCCAGCTACACTGCATGAGGCCCTGTAGACAAAAGATAAACACCCAGATAGCAACATAATTACCCTGGAGACTAAACATCGTGATGTTTGTTTTTCTGCCTTGTCTAGCCATCTCCTCCCCTTGTTGTCATATTTATGCTTGAAGGAACAGATGTTATTCATGCTATAAAAGCACATCTCTTGTCCTCCGTGCTCATAAAGCACAACTCATTTCACGCTGGTGCTGGCTCTGTGGGTAAGAGGTGCATTTGATCAACTGACCCTTTCTCCGGAGTGACAGATGAGCAGTCCCCAGAGGTCAATGACTTTGGGCCATGCCCTGTGTTAACAGGGAAGAGGCAGTGCCCATGAGGAGTAAGCATTTTGTTATGACTATAGACTGACTTCCAACCTCGTTGGTTCCCTTCCAATCCCCTCAGCTCTGAACATAGAAGATACTTTCCTTCCAAAGGCAGCTTTATAAAGAGTGAATCTAATTTATTTAGCTCTTCTTGTGCCAATATCCTAATAGTTAGACAGAAACTCCCAGTAAGTGGTTGATTACATTCAAGCAAATACACAGCAGAGCAATTAAGTGCATTTACTTGCACCTTAGCAGACCCAAGGTGGTAGGATTATCTCATAGAAATAATTATGGCTGCTCTATCCTGCCTTGCTTTGGTTTGGGGAAAATTGGCTCTTAAAATTGGCTTTGGGTCAAGTGGGTTGTTGTTGTTTCTGACTGAGAACTATTTAGATGTATTTTTTAAAATTAGGTTTACATTAAATTCCATGCCAGTCTTTTACAAAATGGAGTCTTTCCAGCTGAGAAAAGGGATCCCCATGCCCAATATAGACTTGGTAATTGAGGTGATTTTGTATATATTATGTGTATTTTAATTTTCAAAGGATTGTTTGCAAGCATTTCTTTGGGAAACATCACAGTCTAGTGGAAAGAACAGTTGAGAAACAAGAAAATAGTGTATCCCAGCCCTTCCATGAATTGGACGGGTGACCTTAAGCAAGCCATTAATGTTTTTGTGCCTCAATTTCCCTTGCCATTATTACCTACCTCAAAAGGTTGTTAGCCAGTGCAGATGAGCAGTGCATACGAAAATGATGTATGGACTATTGAGCATTGTGGAAATGACGGAAATACTTTGCAAAACTGATAGTTTTAGGACTTGCTCTGTTTGATGAGTACAACCAGTTTAACAGGAATAATAAAGTATTTTGTTCTGAAGGAGTGAGGTGAGATTAGCCAGGGGCAGATACTGCAATAATAACGATAACTTATATAACAGGAAAATGAGGGTGTGGGAGGGGAGATTAGCATTTGTTTTAAATGCCTCAGTGCCAGTCACATGCACTGGACCTCACTGAAGCTCCACAGTGACTCAACACGTTATTTCAGTGATGACCACCTTCCTGTGGCTATTGCAGGAACAGATAGAAAATCAGGGTACCTCGAAAATATTTTTGATATTAGGAGACAGAATTGGCCAAGGGCAAACAATGAATTACTGCTTTCACAACAAGGAAAAAAATAGAAGTGTGTGAAATCAGTGATAATAGCCAACATTTCAAAAAGCAGCACAGTATAAGCAGGAGTAACGGGACCAAGGCTGTGCAAAAACAAACTGTAGGCAAACCATAGAATAAAGGATAACTAGAAAAGTCCTATTAAAACAGTTAATGGCCAGGTACGTTAATTGTACCTAGGAGTATTGTCACCTTTTCTATTAGCTATTATATTACTTATGGATATACTTAGGTTTATAATGAATGCAAATTAGCTTATTAGTTTTGATCTAAATCAACTATAAGCATATGTATTGTGTTATATCCTCATATCTCTCAGTTATCCACATGCAGCCCTGCTGTATCTAATTTCTTTTTGTAGGATCTGCTTATGCCAGTTATTTGAGGTGAAATTGCAGTGCTTGTGGGAACTGGAGAGTTTCTGTGGGAATTGTATTGCGGCTCCCTAGTACAATGTAGTCCTGTAGCCCCATGAGACAGGCTTGTTATAGGTAAACACCAGTCTAGAAGGAGGACAACAAAAAAATATTCCATTAGTAATCCACACCCTCTTTCTCTTGGTAAACTTCTCTTATAAACCTAGGCGACCTTGACTATAAGGTAGTGTTTCTATTAGCAGATGAACTATTATAACTTTTCCCAGATATTTAATGAACTAATATGTAAATTGTCTAGCACATTGCAAGCGTTCAAGACAGATGGACACATGGTTGCTATTGCCATTTTTATTAGCATATTCTTTCAGTTTTCTTTTAAAAAATGGATAATCGTGAAATTAAATGCGTTCTTCATCAATTTAGATAGTGTGCAAGTACTTCTTTTAGTTTTCCATCATTGTAAACTAGGTCAATAAATTAATGGATGTCAAAAATCTAGAACTCAAGCTGACACAGGACTTCGATGTTTGCATGGCTCATTTCTACTGGACAATTCCACTTGAATGCAGTGATGAGGCACTGCACTCCAATGCTTAGGTCTCACAGCAGAAGTGCTTTGACCCTAGTTATGAGGTCTCTCTGCCTGTTACTCCTGAAAGCTGCATTGCCATCAGTCCCAAATTACTATGTAGTCATTGTTTCATTTCTTCAGTTACTACAATCTCTCTTTCATCTCTTCATGTACACTATACACTGATTACATATAAGGGGCAAGATACTAGGTGAGGGGACGGACACACACAGAATCAGATACAGATCTTGCCCTTGGAAAACTTATCATTGAGTAAGGGCAAAACAATGTAAACTTATAAATACTGTGTATGATGGGAACTTGCCTGTCTTAAGAGGAGTACAAATAGAGAGAGGCTCATTTTCAGAGGGTATGGATAACTGCTAGCTGGGGAATGATGTAAAAGGTGGCAGTTAAGCTTGGAGCTGAGGAGAAGAGTACTGCAATCAACCCAACAGTCTCAATCATTATTATGCTTGTCTCCTGCTGCCCTCACCCTATGATTTTTTTAACCTTAGTTTTATTTTTTTTGTCTCTTTTTTTTTAATTAAATTTATTGGGGTGACAATTGTTAGTAAAATTACATAGATTTCAGGTGTACAATTCTGTATTACATCATCTATAAATCCCACTGTGTGTTCACCACCCAGAGTCAGTTCTCCTTCCATCACCATATATTTGGTCCCCCTTACCCTCATCTCCCACCCCCCACCCCCCTTACCCTCTGGTAACCACCAACCTTAGTTTTAGATGCATTTCTTACACACATACATTCTGGCAGAGTAAATAACAAAGTTATTGTGTGTGCCTGAGTATCCCCATATATCTGATATGTCCCTTAGGACATTAGTTCCTGGGGGACGGTCTCCACAGGTGATATCCAGACTCTCATTGGGTCCTGTACAAATATTAAGTCATGCTAAACAAGATTTTAGGTGATACCTCATTGCTGTTTTATTTCCTGCATCTCTGCATAGGCACCCTTTGAGCTCATCTAGTTCTCCTCCTTTCTCTTGTGCCGTTTTATGTCCTCATGTTCTGCAAACAGCCCCATTTGTAACAGTGTGACTGAGTGGCGTAGAGGATAAGTGGCATTGTAAACAAACCTAAGGAAATCCATGAATCTGGTTGTACTTGTGCCTCATGAATTCCAGTGAGGCAGCGACCCACTATAATAGAAGGAAGTGTGGGCTGTGTTTAGAAATTTGGAGCATGTTTAGTGTTATGAGGCTACAGCTACACAGAGTTTCCAGAATGACACTTGTGTACTCAATAGTGACATGGAAGTACAAGTGGTTATAGGTAAGCTTAGGTAGAAAGAACCTTTGACAATCCCAATATGTTTCCTGGGAATGGAGTGATCTGTGCCCTCAAAGGTGACACAGACATAGCAGGAATTGGCACCAGGCCCAAAAGAGTCTTGTGAACAGGATCACAGTGTAGGTGCATAGCATTACGTGTGCTACAGACCATTTGTTTACATTCTTTTTCTGCCCTTTCTTTTCATATTGAAAGTTTGGGGCTATAACAGCCTGATATTTTTCTGTGTAATGGTGTTTGTGTAATTCCTGTGGTCAGCCTGGACACAACAAGCCTTTCTAGCTGCTTATCGTGTAAATTTGTTCCTTCTTTCCTGCAGTGGCAGAAAGGCAGATGATATTTTGTGTTATAACAATATTCTGTAAGTGTTATTTCTGACTCAGGAGTCTCAAAAGACACCCAGACTTTACAGAATGTTGCTATGTCCTATGAAGGGTTCTATTAGCTTATAAAAAACCTGTAATTGTAATTGAAATTGTCTCCGTTACAAATCTGATGCCCTGCCATTAATATTTAAATTAGATTCTCTGTTTTACAAAAAGTATAAAAGCATGGTAATTTTTTTTTTTTTTTTTTTTTTTAAGAGCAGAAAGAAATCTATGGCAGCACACACGGAGATAAAAAAATGATTGTCACAGGTTGAGTTCCCTAGGAAACAGACAGAATTTAGGATGCAGAATACTTATTAAGGAGTGTCCTTATGGACCCTCCACAGCATCCCTGTGAAGGGAAGGGTGGGAGAAAGAAGCAGAACTGGGTAGATGGAAAGGTTGAGTTGTGATGCTAGCCTGACAACAGCCTCAGCCAACCCCAGGGAAGGCCCTTCTGAGTTGTCCTAAGTCAGCCAGGCCTTTCTACTCCAACATAATCAATCTTTGGATATAGGCCACCATGCAGTGGTGTGCTGGAGCTAGCGCATCCCGGTTCCCGTGAGCCCATTGCATGCATTCTCAACCCTGCATTCAGTGAAGTCAGTCACATCATCGGTAGTTTGAAATCAGCAATGGAGGGAGTATTTACATCATGAAAATTAGAAATAAATCAGCAAAGGTTGTAAATCAAGGGTTGTTTGTTTTATTGGAGAGTCAGTTCTTAAATATGTAACAGAACACCACTGATACCACTAGAAGGAAATGCTCTTGAGTGAGGCAGCTCTGAAACTGAAGCAATCCTGAAGGGGATGAGAGTGGAAGGTTATATTCTGACAGCACTTCCAGCAGCTGGGTCTACACAGTGTTCACTCCAACTATGAACCTATCGGTTTTCTATTGAAACAAAGAGTTTAGAGAGTGTTTTATTCATTTAAATTAACAAATGATGTCACAAGCTGGAGAAGTAAACTGAACAGGGAACAGATGACTGAGAATGGTGAGCCCACACTGAGCTCAATTATGAGCAAACAAAGGAAATGCTTAACCTCCTTTGAGGACTTCTTGGGGATTTGGGATACTTCTCGGTTATGCCTCTAAGTCGTTAGGAACCATGTCACTAAAGAACAATTTTTGCTACAAAACCACTGGAGAAATTTTCCTCATTACATAGCATGGGTTTCGGTTTCTGTTGCTGTTCTGGTTTTTTTGTGGCTTTTAGAAAATTGGGCCTGACGAAGGATTCACAAAATAGTCTGCTAACATTGAACTCTAAGAACTGAGTTGATCATATTAAAACTGCAGTGTAAATTGGGAAGAGTGGGTCATCATTCTTTATGAAAACAGAAACCCTCAGCACTGCAAATGGACCAGGTTTTGTGCCATTGGTGGTAAGCTGTCTTTCCCCATGAGCAGGTTCCTGCCACTTCGCTTGAGGATAAAGACAAAGTTTAAAGTTTCGATGATGGTGATCTTCAAGGGAGCAAGGTGAATGGATTTTCTTTTCCAAATGCATTTCCCTTCTTGCCTTGTAGTTTTCAAAAGCCATATATTGTTGGCCGGGTCCAAGAGTGTGAGAATACCAATACCGAAATGGGTGTGAATGACACACAACATACAACCGCTAAGAGATGCACTCTGTTAACATTTTCAGTAATGGGGGTGCATATCCTTTCATGCCACAGTTGTGAGCTTCAGTGCACGCTTTCAAGATGGTTGCTTGGGGTTTAGACTACACTTGATAATCTTGGGGTGGAACAAATCTAACCCATTCTATGTGGAAGTAAGTATTTATTGTAAACTTAAGCTTAGTTCTATGATGTAGGCAATTGACATTAATGCACTCTAATATTACTGAAACTGTTGTTTCCAAACCCTGGATTTGATATCCTATCACTAACCAGTTGGCATTATAAATAATTTGTGATATCACCCATAGGATCTCTGCTCTTACATATTGGGAAGTACCCTAAAATCTTCTCAATTTTTAAAATATCTGCTTATCAGTATTGCAGTTTCTGGGAGTTCCTGGCTTCCAAGTGAACATAGAGGTTTCCTAAGAGTGTTTTACCATTTTTTTATTTGCATTCTTGAAAATGGAGATTTCCTAATGCCCAATAATAAAATAGTATTTTTTTTATTTTAGTAATCATCATGTGCTAGGCACTGGCTCTATACATTTTATGCATCAAATTCTTTATTCTTATAACAGACCCATGAAGTAGGTACTATTAATATCATCCCCATTTTGCACAGAAAGGTTAAGCAATTTGCCAAAATTCACACAGCTAATGAATGAATAAGTCCAGGAGTCTTTCTCCAAAGCTCATGCTCTTAACTACTATGCTATACTATATTTTCAACATACATTTACTTCATAAACTAAATCTCTTCATTTCACTTTATGTATGTCACAGGAAATCAGCAAAGTGTTCCTGCCCAAAATTATACTCAATATAGTAAGGTAATGGAAGGAGTATGACTGAGACTCAGAATCTAATTGTCACATAGCTGAGGTAACTTACCTCCTGTGCTAATGAAGGAAGTTCATCCAAAAAGAGATTATTATCATGTGGGATGTTATTCTTCAGTTATTTTGCTCTTTGCATTGAAAAATTCTATCTACTAATGGAGTAGCCAATCAAATGTTATTGGCTTTTAAGTTGTCTTGAGGGAAACTTGAAAGAGTGGAGTGTAGAAGGCAGTGTTTCTGCAACTTTAATATGAAAATGAGGTAACTGGGGATCTTACTAAAATGCAAATCCTGATCTGTTGACAGGGATGGAACCAGAAGTTCTGCATTTCTACCAAGTGCCCTGTTTATGCTGATGCTATGTTTCTCCTGTCCACATGCTGAATAACAAGGGCATAGGGTGGGAGAGCTCCCCCTAGAAATTAATAACGATGCTTGTTAGGAATAAAGAAAAGATTGCACTAGGGACCCACAATCAACTGCACGAAAACAGGATGGGAGAAAATTAGCTTAGGGAGAAGTACCAGTGAAGAAACATTTACTGCATTTTGATTTACTTAAAGTACAGTATGAAGCAACATGACCACTAAAATATGTGAGATGAGAGATGTGGGCACATTGCACCTGGAAGAATGTATCCAGTTCTGGCTAATTAATGCATAAGTGTGAATGTTCCATGTCCAACCCTAAGGTTCTACCATTATAATGGTGATGGCAGGCATTATGTTTTTCACATGTTCTAAACAGGAAAACTTAGCAACTTACTATCACCTTTCCATTATCTGTACATAACTAAGCTACTTTGTGGATGAGTCTCCAAAAATTCATTTATCCTTCATTGTGCTTTGGGTATTATATACTGTGTTTCCAGGAAAATAAGACCTAGCTGGACAATCAGCTCTAAAGCGTCTTTTGGAGCAAAAATTAATATAAGAACTGGTATTATATTATATTATAATGTTATATAAGACCCGGTCATATTTTACTATAATTTAAGACCGAGTCTAATATAATATAATATAATATAATATAATATAATATAATATAATATAATACCAGTTCTTATATTAATTTTTGCTCCAAAAGACGCATTAGAGCTGATTGTCCAGCTAGGTCTTATTTTCGAGGAAACACGGTATATATGTATATATGTCCTGCTAGAACGAGATAATGAGTAATGTTATACCTTTTGTCAGTTCCAGAGCCATTAACCAAGGCCTTAAGATCCTTCCATATTAGATTGAATGAGCAAAGCTATTTGTTAGATTTATTAAAATTCTTGAATATATTTAACTTAACTCTGGAAAAAATATTCTGTCCTTAAGAATGAAAATTCTCAAAGCTGCTGTTGTGACAAGTTAGATCATTTGGAAAATGAGGGATCGAATGGGTAAAGAAGCAAAATCTCAGAGACACGCCCAAATTTGACAGCTCACCTGTTTCAGGCTGTCATTCAAAATGTTAACTGAGAAAAGCAATTAACACTTCACCTGTATAGGCTAACATGTTTATTCATTAGTAAGGTTAAAAACCCATTTTGTATTTTATGGAAGATTTATGCAAATAATAGAAAGCAATTAAGATGTTTCTTGCCCAGATGTCGCTATCAATTACAAGACAGATTCCTATAGATTAAAGATGAGCATGGGGCTTACTCAGAGGGAAGTTGAAAAATATAATCAAGTGTACATATGATAGAAAAGCGCTAGTCTGAGAATGAAATAAAATAAAACCTAAACTCCGATCTGTCTGAAAAGTCTGAAGAAAACTACTTACCACATTGAGATAAGGTAAAGCACATTAGAATGAGCTGGGAGGAAGAGGAGCTAGAGAAATAGGCAGGCAAGCCAGGAGGCCAACAGCATGAACCTCCAAGTGAATCTGAATGGGAACTGGGAAAAGAGAGACATCGAGAAGGAGTGGAACAGAACCACTGAAGTTCAAGACAGGAAAGGAAAATGTGTAAAGGGAAGCTTCGGGTACCCATGGCATGACTGATTTCAAGAACTCTTGAATCAGAGCAGATAAGTCCCTGTTTCTACAACCACAGCTTACAGAAAGCTGGAGACTGTTATGTGACAACTGCTGGAAGTGTCCAAGGAGACTGAGAGGAGTACTTAGAGAAGGAGGGCTTACAACCAGGCTGGGTTCAAGTCAAGTCTGAGAGTAAAAACAAATATAACAAAAGCCACTCATCAAAGTCGGGCTTTTGTTTTTTCTTTTTGTATTCACAGAAATCTTTTTCTTATTTTCACTTCTAACTGATAATGTCCTACACTGTTTTCCTAGATATTTATATTTTCTTATTAGTGTGTTTGAATATCCATCTACTTTGCCATTGGGAGGACTTGAGAATGATTCTGTGAGTTCCCAGATTTGATGTTGTTTTGCTTTTTTCTGGAAAATGCCAAAGGTTATATTCATACTCATGAAATGCACTTCATGAGAGCAGATTCATTATGTTAAGGTCTCTGGTTCTCACTCTAGGCTATAGATTAGAATCACTTGGAGAGTATTTTATTGATGCCTTGGTCCCCTCCATGATAAATTTTCATTTTATTACTGTGGGGTGCTGGGGCTTTGGCAGGTTTGGAAACCTCTGCAAATGATTTTAATGTGCAGCCAGGATCGAGAACCACTGGTTTAAGAATGGTGGGAACACTATCAAATAATAACGTAACATGTAATTTGTAAGGAAGGAAAAGATTAAAATTTTAGACATAAACTATTTATAGTACACAACTAGTAGTGACAGCAATGGGAAAGTTACAAAAAAAGGGTAATAATCACAAGAAGTACTGGTGCTCAGAGCGAGTGCTCATTAAGAGAAACAAGGATTTAACTTTTTTTCATATGTCCTACTTTGATCATCTGTAAAGATGCATCTTTTCAATATGATCAGCTAACTAAGTAAGAAAAAGGATATGCCCTTATTAAGACTTGGGAATAAAAGAGGTAAATGATTATTTCTTATCGAAGAAATTATATTTCCGATTAATTTGAAGTGTGATTTTGTTACTCCCATTCTTCAGAATTTTAATTCTCAAAAGTACTATGCCAGTAATTCATATAACTTGTCACCAGGTGGATTATGCCCTCATCATAATAAAGCAAGGGGCAAGAAACTATTCCTATAAGTGGGCCAGACAGTAAATATTTGAGGCTTTGTGGGCCATACAGTCTTTTGCCACTATTCAAATCTGCCATTTTAGCCATAAACAAAATGTAAGCAAATTGACATGACTGTGTTCTGATAAGACTCTATTGACTGAAGCAAGTGGTGGGCCACATTTGTCCCATTGGCCATAATTTGTCATTCCCCTCATATAAATAGGTAAACTCTTTTTTAGTGGTGTGCTAAATTCAAATATCAGTCTTTTTTTCCTCTCAAAAAAATGTTACTATCAAAATATAAAATGTGGGCCTTAAATATGACAGCAAAATAAAAACAGCATTGAAGAAACATAAAACTCTAGGAGCAACTTTTCACATTAATTTTTAACCACGTTCAGTGCTGCTTAATTTAGTTTCTGTTCTCTTTCCAGATTAAAGTAGAAGTCCGTTTTTTCAGTTACCCTAGAATATTTTAAAAGCCAGCAGCTCATGTGCTATACAGATACAGGCAGCAATGGTTTTCAGTTCTTACAGTCTGGGGCTTTAGAATTCTTGGCGTTTCCTTTCTTCTGTTTCCCTGTTTTTAGCTGCCTGCTTACAATTATCCCAGAGAAGACATTACATTTCCTTATTGCTCCCAATAGTTTTTGGAGCACTTCTTTTGACTCCCATTTATTTTTCCTGTCCTATGGGAAAACCATCAGGAAAGAAAAACTATCGCATTGTGGAAACATGAGTATGCGTAAAAATCCTATAACCCTTTTTCCAACTGATGTTTTCCCTGGTACCTAACTTTATAACCTACCTTAGTACAGGCCCAGTGCCCTCACCACCCTAAACTCATTGGCATAGCAGGGGATGGATTACAATAATCCCAGACAAGTTTGATTGCAATAGTCCTTGTATATGTTTATATGATGTCTGTTTAATTCTCTGAAAGGAAATCATGAAGGTGAAGGGGTATCTTTCTCAGTATGGGCCACAGAGACTGCAGCTTCCAGTAAAAACAAAACAAAACAAAAAGAACCCTGCCCAAAATTTTCTCCTCCAAGCCTCATTCCCCAAACCATAAGCCCTGTACTAGATCTGGTTCCCTGCTGGGCAGGAAGACTCACGCAGAGATCACTCTTTGGGCCCAGAGTCTTGACTTTTTTTTGTATAATAGTTGTTGGGCTTGTTTTGTTTTTTCCAGGTGGACAGTCTAATGATTTGATATTTGTATATATTGCAAAATGATTGACAAAAGTCCAGTTAACATCCATCACCATACATAGTTACAATTTTTTTTTTTCTTTCAAGATGCACTCTCCTAGCTACTTTCAAATATGCAATACAGATTGACGTGATCAAAATGGGGGCATGAGGTGAGCCTCTGTAAAGTCCCCTGGAATTTACAACTATTCGAACAACAATAACCCCACAAAGGACTCCCTGCACAGCAGACAGGCAAGACGAAGAGGCCCACTACTGAACTCACCTAAAGGTGGGCGAAGCCCGCGAGCGGGGTAGGAGGGAAGGGAGAAGTGCGGAGACGGAGCCGTGGGGGCGCAGGACGCAGACCTGGCTCATTGCTCTGAGCTCGCTGCTTCCCGGAACTACCGCAGCTGCGGGAGAGGGAAGAACTCGGACTGCTAGGGCTCCGTTTATGGCCCACAGGGCTGAGGGGACAGCATATAACACGGCTGAACCCAATGCTCACGGCAGAGACCTCAGAGAAAAGACTGAGGGAAGAAGGCTGAAAACGGTGGTTTAAGCCCTCACTGACGAGCAGAGAATGGAAGCCTTAGGCACTGAGACTAGCCGCACCCTCCCTACCCTCCCAGAACTCGCCCCGCCCCAACCTGCCCGGTGCTAGAAGCTGAACAGTAGCAGTGTCAGAGCAAAAGAACAGAATATTTGCTGTTCTGAGAACTGTGGACCACAGACACAAATTCGCAGCCCAACTAGTTCTGGCAAAGGGGAGGGAGCTGTGGAAGCAGGACCGGCTGTGGTTGTGGTCACCACCATTGCTCTGGGCCACCTCTCACAACTCACCCTGCCCCTGGCCCCACCTGTCTGGGCGGATCCCTGCAGGAGTGAACAGAACTGCTGAAACGTATGGGCTCTGAATCTGGTGCAGGAAGAGCTTTGGAACTTCAAAAGCTCTCCGCATACCCACCGGGACACTGCGCACTGTGACTCAAGTGAACTATTAACAGAGGAGAAGCCCGTCTCCCTGGGCATCCCCCCATTGTGTGAGAAGCTGGAATAGTGCAGAGAAAACATAGCACTACCGTGTGAGAGAGGGAAAAAAAAGGCTGCAGTCAGAGAGAAAATAAAACATTCTACCAACAAGTACTGGAAAACAAAAGAAAGACCTCTTCCTATCAACCTGTTGCAGAAGCCACTCCTGTAGATGTCTAGGAAGAGAAATAATAAATCAGTAACTGCCATGAACAACCAAGGCAACAAGACAGCTCAGAAAGAAAGTGAAAAGTCTCCAGGAAAAGAACTTAAAGATATGGAAATATGTGACTTAAATGGCAGAGAATTCAAGATTGCAGTTCTGAAAAAACTCAACGAGATGCAAGAAAACACAGAAAGGCAGTTTAATGAACTCAGAAACACAATCAAAGAACAACATGAGCATTTTACGAAAGAGATTGAAATTTTGAAAAAGAACCAAATAGAATTTCTGGAGATTAAGAACTCAGTAGAAGAAATTAAGAATGAAATAACCAGCTTAGGTAGTAGAGTTGACCAGATGGAGGAAAGAATCAGTGGCATCGAAGATAGAAACCTGGAAATGAAACGGATGGAAGAAGAAAGAGACTTGACAGTTAAATGAAAGAACTCTACAAGGACTTTCTGACTCCATCAGAAAGAGCAATATAAGAATAATGGGCATACCGGAATGAGAAGAAAGAGAGAAGGAACAGAGAATATATTCAAACAAATTGCTGATGAGAACTTCCCAAACGTGTGGACAGAACTGGATCCTCGAATCCAAGAAGCAAATAGAACACCTAATGACCTCAATCCCAACAGGCCTTCTCCAAGGCACATTGTATTGAAGCTGTCTAAAATCAACGACAAAGAAAGAATCCTCAAGGCAGCCAGGGAAAAGAAGACGGTAACCTACAAAGGAAAGCCCATTAGATTATCATCAGATTTTTTTTAGCAGAAACTCTACAAGCCAGGAGGGAGTGGAACCAAATATTCAAACTATTGAAAGAGAGAAATTATGAGCCAAGAGTAATATATCCAGCAAAGATATCCTTTAGATATGAAGGAGGAATACAGACCTTTCCAGACATACAGAAGCTGAGGGAATTTTCTAATACATGACCTGCACTACAAGAAATACTAAAGGAGGCTATTCGACCACCATCAACAGGGACAATTTGTGGCAACCAAAACTTAAAAAGGGGTAGAGTAAAGGCCTGAACCGGAATATGGGAATGGAGAAAATAAGCGTGCTGAAGAAAATGGAATACTCTAAATATCAAACTTTCTTTTAAATAAACTTAAGGGTAACCACTCAAAAAAAAATCCAGAACTGAAATATATGCTGTAATAAAAGAAGAAACAGAGGGAAACATCATAGAATACCACCACACAGAAATAATAGATAATAACAAAAAGGCAAAGAAACAATGGAGACACAGCCTTACCAGAAAACAAAAGATAGAATGACAAGAAATCCTCACATATCAATAATCACCGTAAATGTAAATGGACTAAACCCACCAAAAAAAAAGGCACAGAGTAGCAGATTGGATCAAAAACAAAACCCAACCATATGCTGTCTCCAAGAGACACATCTCAGCTTCTAGGACAAGCATAGATTCAAAGTGAAAGGGTGGAATTTGACACTCCAAGCAAATGGTACACAGAGAATATCAGATGTAGCCATTCTGATATCCGATGAAACAGACTTCAGGGTGAAAAAAATAACAAGAGACAAAGATGGACATTTCATAATGGTAAAGGGGACTAAACAACAAGAAGACATAACAGTCATCAATATTTATGCCCCCAATCAGGGAGCACTGAAATATACCAAGCAACTACTAACAGAACTAAAGGGAGATATTGACCAAAACACAGTTACACTAGGGGACTTAAATACATCATTGACAACTATGGATAGATCATCCAAACAGAAAATAAATAAGGAAATAGCAGCCCTAAATGACACATTAGATGAAATAGACATAATTGACATATATAGAGCACTTCATCCTAAAACATCAGACTATACATTCTTTTCTAGTGTACATGGAACATTCTCAAGGACAGACCATATATTGGGACATAAAATCAGCCTCAGAAAATTTAAGAAGATTGAAATCATACCAAGCATATTCCCTGATCACAAGGCTTTGAAATTGGATATCAACTGCAAAAAGAAAGCAGGAAAAAACACAAATACATGGAGATTAAACAACATACTTTTAAAGAACGACTGGGTCAAAGAAGATATTAGAGGAGAGATCAAAAGACACATAGAAACAAATGACAATGAAATACATCCTATCAAAATTTTTGGGATGCAGCGAAAGCAGTTTTAACAGGGAAATTTATATCATTACAGGCCTATCTCAAGAAACAAGAAAAATCCCAAATAAACAACCTCATGTTACACCTTAAAGAACTAGAAAAAGAAGAACAAGTGAAACTCAAGGTCAGAAGAAGAAAGGAAATAACAAAAATCAGAGCAGAACTAAATGAAATAGAGAACAAAAAGACAATAGAAAAAATTAATGTGACAAAGAGCTGGTTCTTTGAAAAGATTAACAAAATTGACAAACCCTTGGCTAAACTCACTAAGATAAAAAGAGAGAAAAAACTAATTAAAAAAATCAGAAATGAAAAAGGGGAAATTATCACAGACACCACAGAAATACAAAGGATCATCCAAGAGTACAATGAAGGACTATATGCCACCAAATTCAATAACCTAGAAGAAATGGACAAGTTCTTAGAAACATATAGCCTGCCAAGGCTGAAACATGAAGAACTGGAAAATCTAAACAGACCGATCACCAGTAACGAAATTGAATCAGTCATCCAAAACCATCCCAAAAGCAAAAGTCCGGGACCAGATGGCTTCAATAGTGAATTCTACCAAACCTTCAAAGAGGATCTAACACCAATCCTGCTCAAACTCTTCCAAAAAACTGAAGAAGAGAGTACTCCTTAACTCATTTTATGAGGCCATCATTACCCTGACACCAAAACCTGGTAAGGACAACACAAAAAGAGAAAACTACAGACCAATATGTCTGATGAATACAGATGCAAAAATCCTAAACAAAATTCTAGCAAATCGAATACAACAATGCATTAAAAACATTATTAATCTTGACCAATTGGGGTTCATCCCAGGGCACAAGGATGGTTCAACATCTGCAAATCCATCAATGTGATACATCACATAAACAAAATAAAGGACAAACATCATATGATTATATCAATTGATACAGAAAAAGCATTTGACAAGATACAACATCCATTTATGATTAAAACACTTAACAAAACAGGTATAGAAGGCAAATACCTTAACATAATAAAGGCCATATATGACAATCCCTCAGCTAATCTCATAATTAATGGTGAAAAACTGAAGCCCTTTGCTCTACGTTCAGGAACACCACAGGGCTGTCCGCTATCACCTCTGCTTTTCAACATAGTGTTGGAGTCCTTGCCAGAGCAATCAGGCAAGAGAAAGAAATAAAAGGCATCCAAATTGGGAATGAAGAAGTTAAATTATCACTCTTTGCAGATGACATGATGCTATATATAGAAAACCCTAAAGACTCCACCAAAAAGCTATTAGAAACAATCAACGAATACAGTAAAGTTGCTGGCTACAAAATCAATGTACAAAAGTCCATTGCATTCTAACATACTAAGAATGAAATCTCAGAAAAAGAAATACAGAAAACAATTCGTTTTGCAATTGCAGCAAAAAGAATAAAATACCTAGGAATAAACTTAACCAAGGATGTGAAGAACCTATATGTTGCAAACTGTAAGACATTTTTTTTTTTAATTTTTATTTATTTATTTTTTTTTTAATTAGTTTCAGGTGCACAAGACAAAGCAATAAGACATTTTTGAAAGAAGTTGAAGAAGACACAAAGAAATGGAAAGACGTTCCGTGCTCATGGATTGGAAGAATCAACATAGTTAAAATGGCCATATTACCCAAAGCAATATACAGATTCAATGCAATCCCCATCAAAATCCGAATGGCATTTTTTAAAGAAATAGAACAAAAAATCATCAGATTTGTTTGGAACCACAAAAGACCCCGAATATCCAAAGCAATCTTAAGAAAAAAGAACAATACTGGAGGTATCACACTCCCTGACTTTAGCTTGTACTACAGGGCTACAATAATCAAAACAGCATGGTATTGGCAGAAAAACAGACAAATAGACCAATGGAATAGAATTGAGAACTCAGAAATAAAACCACATATATGGACAGATAATTTTTGACAAAGAAGCAAAAAACATACAATGGAGAAAAGACAGCCTCTTCAATAAATGGTGCTGGGAGAATTGGAAAGCCACATGCAAAAGAATGAAACTGGACTCCTATCTGTCACCATGTACCAAAATTAATTCAAAATGGATCAAAGACTTAAGCATAAGACCTGATAGAATAAACTGCATAGAAGAAAACATAGGTACTAAACTTATGGACCTTGGGTTCAAAGAGCATTTCATGAATTTGACTCCAAAGGCAAGGGAAGTAAAAGCTAAAATAAATGAATGGGACTATATGAAACTTAAAAGCTTCTGTACAGCAAAAGAAACCATCGACAAAATAAAGAGGCAAACAACTGAATGGGAGAAGATTTTTGCAAACAGTGCCTCCGATAAGGGGCTAATATACAAAATATACCAGGAACTCATGCAACTCAACAACGAAAAAACAAACAATCCAATTGAAAAATGGGCAGAGGACCTGAAGAGACATTTCTCCAAAGAGGACATACAAATGGCAAATAGACATATGAAAAAATGCTCAACATCACTAATCATCAGAGAAATGCAAATCAAAACCATAATGAGATATCACCTCACCCCAGTCAGAATGGCTATCATCAACAAGACAAATAGTAACAAGTGTTGGAGAGGTTCTGGAGAAAAAGGAACCCTCATACACTGTTGGTGGGGATGCAGACTGGTGCAGCCTCTATGGAAGGCAGTGTGGAGGTTCCTCAAAAAATGACGAATAGAATTACCATATGACCCAGCAATCCCTCTCCTGTGTATCTACCCCCAAACTCTGAAAACATTTATCCATAAAGTCAAGTGTGCGCCAATGTTCATTGCAGCTTTATTTACGGTAGCCAAAATATGGAAACAACCAAAATGTCCTTCAATAGATGAATGCATAAAGAAGTTGTGGTATATATACACAATGGAATACTATTCGGCAGTAAGAAAAGATGATATAGAAACATTTGTGACCACATGGATGGATCTTAAGAGTATAATGCTAAGCGATATAAGTCAGACAGAAAAAGCAGAGAACCATATGATTTCACTGATGTGTGGTATATAAACCAAAAACAACAAAAGAAGAAGACAAACAAATGAGAAACAAAAACTCATAGACACAGAAAATAGTTTAGTGGTTACCAGAGGGTAAAGGGGGGTGGGGGGTGGGAGATGAGGGTAAGAGGGATCAAATATATGGTGATGGAAGAAGAACTGGCTCTGGGTGGTGAACACACAATGGGATTTATAGATGATGTAATACAGAATTGTACACCTGATATCTATGTAATTTTACTAACAATTGTTAACCCAATAAATAAATAAATAATTTATTCCAAGGTATTTGGTTCTTTTTGATGCAATTGTAAATGTGTTTGTTTCCTTAATTTACCTTTTGATAGTTCATTATTAGTGTATAGAAATTCAACACATTTTTGTATATTGTATTTGTATCCTGTAACTTTCCTGTATTCATTTATTTTCTCTAACAAGTTTTTGGTCAAGTCTTTAGGGTTCCTATACATAATATGTCATCTGAAACTAGTGACAGTTTTACTTCCTTTTCAATTTGGTTGACTTTTATTTCTTTTTCTTGCCTAAATGCTCTGGCTAGACCTTCTAGTATTATGTTGATATTAAAGGGCAAGCTTTGCGCTTTCACCATTGTATATGGTATTAGCTGTGGGCTTGTCATATAGGGTGTGACACTTAAGTTTGCGAACTTGTTGCAATGATGTTGGTAACGTTTTTTATATCAGAGGGATTATTAATTATGAATTTGTACCAAATGGACAAACAGTTAACCAAGTTTACTATTTGGAAGTGCTGAAAAGCTACATGAAAAGGTTAGACGACCTGAACTTTATGCCAACAATTCATGGCTCTTGCATCACGACAATGCACCAGCTCACACGGCACTGTCTGTGAGGGAGTTTTTAGTGAGTATACAAATAGCGGTATTGAAACATCCTCCCTACTCACCTGATCTGGCCCCCAATGCCTTCTTTCTTTACCTGAAGATAAAGGAAATATTGAAAGGAAGACATTTTGATGACATTCAGGACATCAAGGGTAATACGACATCAGCTCTGATGGCCATTCCAGAAAGAATTCCAAAACTGCTTTGAAGGGTGGACTAGGCAGTGGCATCAATGCATAGCTTCCCAAAGGGAGTACTTCGAACGTGACCATAGTGATATTCAACAATGAGGTGTGTAGCACTTTTTCTAGGATGAGTTCAAGAACTTAATTGTCAGACCTCATATGGCCATTATTAAGTTGAGGTATGTTCCTTCTATACCCACTTGGTTGGGAGTTTTTATCACAAATGGATGTTGAATTTTATCAAATGCTATTTCTGCATCTATTGAGATGATCATATGATTTTTATTCTTTGTTTTGTTAATGTGGTATTAATTGATTAATACCATATTAACATTAATTGATTTGCAGATATCAAACCATTCTTGCATTCCTGGAATAAATTCCTGTTGATCATGTTGTATGATCCTTTTACTGTATTGTTGAATTTGTTTGTTGATATTTTGTTGAGGATTTTTGCATTGATGTTTATGAAGGATATTGGCCTGTAATTTTCTTTTCTTGTGGCATTTTTGTCTGGTTTTAGTAGCAGAGGAATGATGGCATTGTAAAATGAATTTGGAAGGATTGGTTTTAATTCTTCTTTGAATGTTCAGTAGAATGCTTGTGTTTTTGTCTGCATATTATTTACATAATATATCTTTAAGGGACACTTTTTTATATATAGACTCATCCTAGGAAATAATACCTATTGTCAAAGTTTTGACATACTGATTATATTTTTTTACTATCCCTTAAGTTGAATACCCAACAATTTAAAATGTTTGTCCACACACTACATGGAATCATCACACTTTGGAAAATTAAAATTTTGACACACTTTGTAGTTTAGGGTGTTTTGAGATGGAAAACTGGTACCTATCTTTATTCACAACCATTCTTTTGCTTCACCTTACCTTTCCCTATTTTCCTATTTTCCAACTCACAAGGATATAAACCTAATAGGGAAAACTGCAGGGAATATCTAGATTCCAGATATATGGGACCCAGCCAATCACTGATCTATGAAAAATTTCAAATTGTTCACTGTTATGGTTAATTTTATGTGTCAACTTCGCTGGGCCCTAGTGCCCAGATATGAGGTCAAACATTATTCTGGATGTTTCTGTGAGGGTGGTTTTCGATGAGATTAACATTTAAATCATTGTCCTTTGAATAAAGTAAATTGCTCTTCTTAATGTATGATGGCCTTATTTAATCAATTGAAGGCCCAGATAGAACAAAAGACTGACCTCCCTCCAACAAGAGAAAATTCTGCAGTGGACAGCCTTCAAACTTAAACTGCAACATTGGCTCGACCTGGGTCTCCAGCCTGCCAACTTCCATCATCAGATTTTGGGCTTGCCAAACCTCCACAATTACATGAGCCAATTCCTTTTTAAAATTTTTGCATACACGCACACACACACATACTATTGGTTCTGTTTCTTTATAGAACCTGACTAATATAGTTGACTTATGGCGAAAAGTTCATTAATTTTACATTAAACCAAACAGTTAATAAACAACTATTATTTGAGGGCCTACCTGTGCTTTGGAGGATATAAAAAAGTATACAAGATATCATACAGCCTCTGTCCTCTTCCTCTCACAGTGACAGGCCTGATTATTATGGTGATGAGGGAGGCTAAATTGGGAGACATCATAAAATACTGCAACCAAAGGCATTTTCCTATAAGTTATATGAGTTTGATTTGGAAATGGACCCCTTTGAATCAAAAAAGTTTGAGATGAGGCAGGTTGTGTGACATCAGTAAAACTTTCTAGAATTCTGTGAACCATACTTGTTTTTGAATATTCTGCATTACTTTAGGACTGCACAATTCATGGCTGCTGAAAAAAGGAGCTTTAGGTCAAGAAATAGCTTTTAAAAAACTCTGGAGGGAATTAAATTCTGCAGTAAGCGGTCTGGTTTTTATTCTCTGACCAGGAAAAACTGTGTATGGTTTAGAGTTGGAGTCTCTCTGTCTCTGTCTCTGTCTCTGTCTCTGTCTCTGTCTCTCTGTCTCTCTCTCTCTCTCTGTCTCTCTCTCTCTGTCTCTCTCTGTCTCTCTGTCTCTCTGTCTCTCTGTCTCTCTGTCTCTCTGTCTCTCTGTCTCTTTGTCTCTTTGTCTCTCTGTCTCTCTCTCTCTCTGTCTCTCTCTCTGTCTCTCTCTCTGTCTCTCTCTGTCTCTCTCTCTGTCTCTCTCTCTCTCTCTGTCTCTCTCTCTCTCTCTCTCTCTCTCTCTCTCTCTCTCTCTCTCTCACACACACACACACACACACACACACACACACGAGTAGCAGAGAGAGAAGAGTAAAGCAGACAAGAATACCGGAGTTCAGCGCAGATCCACATATGCTAGGACAGGGGCCAAGATCCAGTGCTTTGTACGAAAGTCTCAGTTACCTTGTTCAGCCCAGGCCACAGAGTAGATGGGGGGCTGTGCAATCTCTAATGGTATGAGCAGAAAAACCTCTCTTGAAAGGCACAGTGAGTCCCAGCTTTAAACACTGTGGCATAGCTGCGGACTCCCCAGAGAAAAAGGCAGCCAACACATCAACCCCACAAAGAGCAATTAGGATTTCTGAGACAGAGCTCAGAGGCTGCCTCTGAGGCAAAGAGAGTGAAGCACAAACAGCACCAAATACCATAACCCACTTGCACAAAAGCAAAGCAAAGTCATTCTTTTCATGTGGCAGGGTGGGGCTTCCAGGCCCGTGCTGGTCTTTCACCATCGCTATCAGAAACAGGAGTTGCTGATGTAAAGGTCAGCAGCGTGCAGAGCTTGTTTCTACCCTAGTGAGGAGAGTTTCCCCCAACTGAAGGCATCTAATTGGTTGCTGATGAGTCACAGTTGCTGAAGTCCACAGGCAGAAGCATCTGATTGGCTACCACCCTGTTTCAGCCTTCTCAGTCACCAGGTCTGTGATGAATGGCACACAGGGAGCAAAAGCTATCATTTGGATCAATTAATATGATGAGAAGGGGTGAGGTAAGCTACCTTCTCCCACATAGCTAACCTAATAGCTATTCCTGCTGCTTCATTTCCTCACTGCTTGTTAGAGGATGCCTTTGAAAACAGTGGTTCAGTAGATAGGAAACTTTTGAATGCTATGTAAATGTCAACTGTTTTTATTGTTTGTTTATTTGTTTTCTTCTGCTTACATCAGTGAGGTGAGGGTTACAAGCAACAGGACAAATACAGAAGCAGTCGTGACAAAAAGCTCAAGGAGGACTCTGGCCAACAGAAAGGCTGGGGGATACGAGATAGAGCCTCTGGGACCCAATTCTAATCTTAGCCTGCTTTCGACACTTGTCTCAGAAACCTGCAAGAGTCATCTACAAGATAGATTTTCTTTCTCTTTCTCTCTAATCTCAGTACTGTTTATTTCCACAGGGCCTTGAAGCTTGGGCTATCAGACCACACAGTGGAGTCTCTCATACATACACTGCATCCCACATGTTTAATTGCTACATCATAAGAAAGGTAATTAGCACCTAGATAGGGTTTTACATGCAATATTCATTTTGAATTCATGGCAAGAGTGCAAGTACATGCTAGTATCCCTATTTATTAATATAAGATGAAGAGACTGAAAATCAGAATGTTAAGTAACTTATGCAAAGTTTTGAGAAAATGAGGGAGTCATAGGGGACCCCAGAATTTGCCTATGATAGTGGCGACACACTGAAGTGATAACCCCCAATGGTCAGAAAGTACACCCCTCTGAGTTCTCACTTATGGATCATTGAATATGGATTTGTTTATCAAACATGTATCGAGCCTTCTGTGTGTCAAGTTTCATATATACTAGAACTATAAAAGTAATTGAGATACGGATTTTGGTCTCAAGATCCTCACTGTCCAGTAAGGGAAAGGGCCAATATCCCATGGCAGGATGAAGACAGAGCTATGCCCAGGGCAACAGGGAGCCCAGAGGGGGAGCAGTTCGCCAGCTGTGGAGTTCAAGGTTTTCAAACCATTTAACCTTTGTGGATCCCAGCTTCCCCATCTTCATTTGATATATTTGGCTCAGGCAGAGAGCCTTAATATGGTGTCCATGGATACTTTGAAGCTTCTGAAAATGTTTATAAATTTGGTATCCATATGTGCAATTTTAGATAAGAACAAGACCAGGTTCTAAAAGTGTTCCTTGACCCACAAAAAGCTAAAATCTCTGATGAAGCCTTTTTAATCTCTAATAGCTCCACCTTTAGATATTTTACTAAGTATCAAGCTAAGAGAAGTAGAAATGAAACAATAAAGTATTAATAACCCTTTCTGTAAAATACAACTTATACAAAAATGGTGCATAGTTGCAATGACAATTATTAACAATCTAGATGTCCTTTTAGAAGCCTTCAAATGAAAGATCTCATGGCTACTGAGAGATCATAAGATCCAAACAGTTTCTAACACAGAGAGGTTGTGCCATTGAGAAGTTTTGCTATAGAATTGCAAAAAATAGAAGAGGAGGAGGAGAAGGGGGAGAAAGGAAGGGAGGAAGAGAAAGAGGGGTGGAGGAAAGGAGGGAGGGAGGAAGGGAGGAAGCGAGGGAGGGAGGCAGGGAGGGAGGGAGGGAGGAAGAATTGAAAGCTATACATAGAATCACTCTCTTCTGCAAAAGATACTAAAGGTTTTTTATTTACTTTGGAGAAGATAGTTAACCCTGTGGAACCATTAGGGACCAATAAACCATTGAATCCAGATGAATTACCTCTGTGAAAGTTAAAGAATGCATTGAGGGAGGTTAAAGAGCATCTGGCTGAGAATCCATTTATAACTCATAATTCCAGCCAGTCCTATTCTCTTTTCGGCAGTCATCCAGGTCTCACAGCTAGAGCCTCCTAACCCTGATCTACAGGCTCAGCCAAGCCTGGGCATTTGGAGGCAGAAAGCAAAATGTTCTCAAGTCAGGGACAAATTAAGTATCCCAGATCACGAGTTTGGAAGCTCCATGTTTTTTGACCTTGTGTCCCACTCTGACCTTGGATCAAATTTCAAGAATGTTGGCTTCAGACTGTTCTTTAATTAATAATTGCTGGTTTTGTCATTTGATGTGTAGGGCTCTGCTTTGTTGCTGCTGGTTTTCCTCGCAGGATTCTAGAGTCCTTTGTTGATTTACCCCTTTCCTCCTTAAGATTTGGGTCTGTAAGAGAAGCACACTCTACCACTGCTCTATCTGCACTCACTATTATAACATCGCATGCTGACAAATAGCCTCTTAAACTGGCCTGTATTCCTTCTTCCTCACTTTGACCCCAGGCTCCTCTAACTTTACACCTTGACTGCTCTTGGCTGTACCCTGAGTGGGTTATTTAGTATGTGGGCCTTGGTTATTTCCTGTGCAGCCCCTACCTGTGCTGCCTGATCCCTCTTTCTGCCCCACAGGAGGTCAGGTGTGGTGTCTGAGCTGTACACTGGGACCAGTTTTGGTGATAACTCACCAAGCAGTGTGTGATAGAACAATCCATTATGGGAAAGACCAGAATTTATCACATTAAAGAAAGGTCAAAAGCAAATTAAGGAAGTTTAGAGATCAGAAGATCCATCTTAAACCATGAAGACATGTGAAAGAGTGTTCTGGGCAATGATTATGCAGCATTAGAAATGCATAATGGTTAACAAATCATTACTGATTTATAAAAAGAAGTCCGAACTTGATAAGCATGTGTTATTTTAATAAGTACAATGCAAAAGGCAAGATAAAAGCAAATTAAGGGACCTCATTTATTTCCCCTAAAAGCTTAATGCCATTCCACCCAAAAGATTAATATGTGATGACAATCATGTACACATTTATGTGGCATTAAATAAATGGCTTGACAGCAATTACAGGGTTGGAAACCAAGAATGATGGACAGAAATAACTGTCAGATGATGGAAGCTGAGGAATTGGACGCTGAAAAGAGCATTATTCATTGGCAACTATTCATTTATTTGCTGGATAATAACAGAATGTGTAACTTTCCAAGTAGCCAAATATTTGTAGTTGATAGTGGGAAAGAGTAGCTTGTGCCTTGAGTTTTATAAGAGCAACACGTCAAAGCTGAAATCCTCTAATCTTTTTAGAAGGAAAATTAGAAGGAAACTTGCGTCCTCTGTAAGGGTTTGCTTTACTGGGATCAGTGAGGTGGGATGTATTGGCCCATTTAGAATCAATAGCCTTTATTAAAGAAAAGGCACACGTGACAGCATTGAACATTCAGAAGCAGACTGGGAGAAAGAAAAACCAGAGTTCTGGAAACAGGTCTGCCGTTAACCAGCTGTGTGGTGTCGGGCTACCTCAAATCTCACTTTCCCCACGTGTAGAAGGTGGTTCTTGGTCGCTATTCTCTGTAAGAACCTCCTACCTCTAAGAGCTTATTGTTATGTAGTTCTGTGCATCCATGTGAATCCTATGTAGTGATTGGTGCTCGTCTTTCAGTTGCTACTGCCCCCAACATGAGGACAAAATTGAAATATTTGTTTTCTGATCTTCCCTCTTCCCAATTCTGCACCTGTTTCCTCCATTTTAGTATAACTACACTCCCACCACTGTTTTACGTCTACTGGGAGAATAATTCACATTCAGGAACTATTGGACCTATGAGTCATTCTTCCCAGGTGCATTGATTTTTCCAAAGAATATCAGGAGGAAAGTCTGTGCATAACACCAAGACGGGAGTGGTCAGTGCAAGAAATGTGTCAGAAACAGATGGTTGGGAGATGTTTTTGAGAGGAAAACTTCCAGAAGACCAGTCCAACACCAAACGAATTCCCTTTGCCTGTTTCCTCTACCTTCTGTCTCAGAACCTGAATCGAATTGTCCTCAATTGGTTCAGCAGTGAACAGTATTAGCACAGTCATAATAATGTAAGCAACAATTTATATATATGTAATAACGGGAGAATGGGAGAAAGCAGAGGGCTGTAGGAGTTGGTGCTTTACTATGTAACAAAGTCAATAGATGAAGTTTAAATTTCATCTATTGAATGATAAATTTCAGAATTCATGAATTAATTCAACATAGATTTATTAAGTACCTATTACATACCTAGCACTATTCCAGTCACCAGGACTACCAGTGAAGGACACACACAAAAATTCTCACCCTCGCAAAACTTACACGTGGATATAGGGAAAATATTAATCAAGAGAAATAAGTAACATGCAGAATTGCCATATCATCTACACTCCCTATAGAAAAATGACTTAGGAGTTAGAGCTATGTGACCAATTAAGTAGTATAAATCCACCAGTGCATACTATTTCTTTACAGAATATAGGTGATAAATTCCCCTTATAAACAATGTTGGGATTGGGATTGATGATGCAGCCTAGATGTTTGCCAACCCCAGCAGTAAGGAGCATTGACATTAGCAGAAATAGAGACAGAGATAAAGATAGAGATAGAGATAGAGATAGCGATAGCGATAGCGATAGCGATAGAGCTAGAGCTAGAGATAGAGATAGAGATAGAGATAGAGATAGAGATAGAGATAGAGATAGAGATACAGTGCATGTCCCTGAAATACAGTTGAAGCTTTACCAAGTATCTGAAGACTTTTCTCATATAAGCAAGTATTCTATTAAAGAAACAAAAATATACTCTTTAGTAAATAGAGCAACCATAGACTTGTTTATTGCAATTCAGTTATAAATTCCCAAACAGTGTCACTGAGCTAATGTCACTTTTTCTTTTGTCTCCTTTATTTAATTTAAGTTTATTGGGGTGACAATGGTTAGTAAAGTTACATAGGTTTCAAGTGTATAATTCTGTAATACATCATCTATATATCACATTGTGTGTTCACCACCCAGAGTCAGTTCTCCTTCCATCACCATGTATTTGATCCCGTTTACCCTCATCTCCCACCCCACCCACCCTCTGGTAGCCACTAAACTTGTCTGTGTCTACGAGTTTTTATTTATTTATTTGTTTGTCTTGTTCCTTTGTTGCTTTCAGTTTTATATCCCACATATCAGTGAACTCTTATGGTCACTTTTGAAAATATTAATAAATGCTTTAAAACACTATGCTAATACCAATGCATTGTCATCACTTCATATTTTCAATATACACTATTTTGTGAAATTGTTTGCATATTTCCTGCTTTCTTCCATGAATTTAATACAGAACTTAATATAGTTAGTAAGCAACAGGAATAAAGTATAGTAGAAGGCAGCGTGTCAGTGGATTGTGCGTGGACTAGGCATCTGAAACCTGGATTCAAGTTCTGGCTCACACTTTTTAATGTGCAGCGGATACTCTCGTGGACCCTGTCCGTGTCTCCTCGTCTTACCACCTCAGTGCGCAGGGCCCTGACTTCTGTCTACCAGCACCTGCACCTCTTTGTTTAAGAGCCTTCGTGAGCTGCTGGAGCTCACGTAGCTGCCAGTGCAGCAGGCTGGGAGTGCTGAGGTATCTGTGCCTCCCAGGAACAACCCTCTAATAATGAGGGTGTGAGAGCTCCGGTTCATGTGATAAATGACAGGATTTACCAAAGCTTCCTCTCAATGATCAAATTCTGTCATTTCAGTGTTTCCCCCTGCTTCTCATCTGGGCTTAGAGAGAGGTGGCTGAAATTTATAATGGGACATTTGTGGTTTTCTTAACACTTTTCCAAGCTAGAAACTTAAACAACGGAAATACTCAAAAGCAATAGGAATAGGAAATCACATATTACATTCTTTGCCAGCATATAGTTTCAGATTTCACAATCTGCATTGGATGATAGTGAAGTTAGACCTTAACAAAAACAATGCATTATTTCAGGTATACCTTGAAAAGTCCTTAAAAAGTTGTTTTCAGAAAACGGGACAATATATACCCTATATGACTATATACTATATATATATATATATACACACACACACACATATATGACTATGTATAACTATATATATACACACATATATACACATGTACATACCAGGGGTACCAAAAAATGTATACACATTTTAAGAGATGGTCACAAGTGGACACTTGGCTAACGTTGCTCAAGCAGTAGTTCACTGTAATCAGAAGTGTCTGGACGCTGATGGTAACAACTGTGAGCACCTCTTGTAATTATAGAAGTCAAACGTGACTTGTATTCATCTTTTGTTATCAGTATATATTGAGTATTACAATTTTAATAGGTTTTTTTTCCTTTCTTAAAATGTGTATACATTTTTTGGCACCTTCTGTATATACATATGTATATACCTATATATGTATATATACACAGTATCTACCTGTTATATTCTCATCCTTTAATTAATGCCATTCTTGCAATATGCCTATGAGATAGAGAAGACAAAGCTGAGTAGCCCCAATTGCCAGATGACAAAACTAAAGCTTGAAAATGTTAAGTGACAAAATAAAGAGACAACCAACCAAATGGGAGAAGAGTTTTGCAAACAACTCTGAGAAGGAACTCATACAACTCAACAATAGCAAAAAACAAACAACCCAACTTAAAAATGGGCAGAGGACCTGAATAAACATTTCTCCAAAGAGGACATACAAATGGCCAATAGACATATGAAAAGATGCTCAGCATCATTAATCATCAGAGAAATGCAAATAAAAACCACAAGGAGATATCACCTCACCCCAGTCAGAATGGCTATCATCAACAAGACAAATAGTAACAAATGTTGGAGAGGCTGTGGAGAAAAAGGAACCCTCATACACTGTTGGTGGGAATGCAGACTGGTGCAGCCGCTATGGAAGGCAGTGTAGAGGTTCCTCAAAACATTACAAATAGAATTGCCATATGACCCAGCAATCCCTCTCCTGAGTATCTACCAAAAAAATCTGAAAACATTTATCCATAAAGATATATGTGCTCTGATGTTCATTGCAGCTTTATTTATGGTGGTCAAGACATGGAAACAACCAAAGTGTCCTTCGATAGATGAATGGATAAAGAAGTCGTGGCATATATACACAATGGAATACTATTCGGCGGTAAGAAAAGATGATATAGGAACATTTGTGACCACATGGATGGATCTTGAGATTATTATGCTAAGCGAAATAAGTCAGACAGAAAAAGTCGAGAACCATATGATTTCACTGATATGTGGTGTATAAAACTGAAAACAACAAAGGAACAAGACAAAGAAACAAAAACTCATAGACACAGACAATAGTTTAGTGGTTACCAGAGGGGTAAGGGGGGAGGAGGGTGGTCGATGAGCGTAAAGGGGGTCAAATATATGGTGATGGAAGGAGAACTGACTCGGGGTGAACACACAATGTGATATATAGATGATGTACTACAGAATTGTATACCTGAAACCCATGTAAGCTTACTAACCACTGTCACCCAAATAATCTTTAATTAAAAAAAAATGTAAGTGACCATTCAGGAAATCAGGCCATGTCTGGGATCTGTGTTTTTTCTGCCACATTCCATTTCTTCCTGTTACCTAGCAGTTCTATTACTATCTATTAAAAGTGTCTGTATTTTCTTTGGTGGATTTTCTCTTTTGGATTCCTATTTTCTGGATTGTGGTGATAAGAACATTAAAAATCCATTTTGTGGGAAAGGCCACTTTCCACTCAGCAGGTGAGCTGGAAATCGGTGCCCCATTTCTGATTTCTTTGGCACTCCCTAGGTCATTATATTAAATGTCTTCTTATCCACAGTATCTCATAGCATTACTATTTAAGCATAATATGCCTAATATTGGGCCACACACTCAGAAGAATGTTATAAATGTTGGGATTTCAGATATGCAAAGAAGAATCCTATTTACCTCCCTTACTTCCGCTGCCTACTAGTAGACTTCTGAAATGTTCCATCCCTTTAGCTTAACAGTTTGATTCGTGCTAAAATAAAAATATCATTGATATGTGTCAAAGTGGAAGGTGTTTCCAGTCATCTTTGCTATAGATGATTTTAGGTCCTTTTCTAAAAACAGATCAGACAGAGGAAAAAGAAGCATCCACAGATTGATTATCATAAATTGGGGGAAAGGTAGAACAATGGGGACAATGATAGAGACAGAAGAGAATATGGAACAGTGTCATGGCGTATCTGACTTCATGATCTGCCTGAGTCCTAGACAAGGAGTCAGAGAATAAATTTACTAGTCATGTTGTCATGGGCAAGTCACAGACTTTACTTAATGAAAGTTTTCCTGTTTATAAAAGATGAGGTAGGACTATATGAGCTCCAAGTCCTTTTTTGTTTAAATCATTTATTTTTTTCAGTTACAATTGACATTCAATATTATTTTATATTCGTTTCACATGTCCAGCATAGTGGTTAGATATTTATGTAATTTATGCAGTGATCAACCCTGATAAATCTAGTACACCAGTGGCACTATATATAGTTGTTGCAACATCTTTGACTGTATTCTCTATGCTGTACCTTACATCCCCGTGACAATTCTGCAACCATCAACCTGCATTTTCCAATCCCCTCATCCCCTTCACCCAGCTCCCCAGTCCGTCTCCCTTCTGGCAACCATCATTTTGCCCTCTATCTATGAGTCTGTTTCTGTTTTGTTTGTTCATTTGTTTTGTTCATTAGATTCCACATATAAGTGAGGTCATATGGTATTTGTCTTTCTCAGTCTGACTTATTTCACTTAACATAATACCCTCTAGGTCCATTCATGTTGTCGCAAATGGTAATATTTCATTTCATTTTATGGCCCAAGTAATATTCTATTGTATATATGTAGCACATATTCTTTATCCATTCGTCTATTGATGGGCACTTGGGTTGATTCCATATCTTGGCTATTGTAAATAATGCTGCAATGAACATAGGGGCATTGCATAGGGGCATGAACATATATTTCTGAATTAGTTTTTTTTTTTTTAATTTCTTCAGATAAATAACCAGAAGTGGGATTGCTGGGTCATATGGTAGTTAGGTCTATTTTTAACTCTTTGAGGAACCTCCAAACCATTTTCCATAGTAGCCACACCAATTTTCAATCCCACCAACAGTGCACTAGGGTTCCCTTTTCTCCAGATACTGGCCAACACTTGTTATTTGTCAATTTACTGATGACGGCCATCCTGCCAGGTGTGAGGTGATATATTATTGTGGTTTTAATTTACATGTCTCTGATGATTAGTGATGTTGAGCATCTTTTCATATGTCTGTTGGCCATCTGTATGTCCTCTTTGGAGAAATGTCTATTCAGTTCCTCTGCCCATTTTTAAATTGGATTGTGTTTTGTTTTTGTTTTTTGGTGTTGAGCTGTATGACTTCTTCATAAGTTTCAGATATTAGCCCCTTATCAGATGTACGATTGGCGAATATCTTCTCCTTTTCAGTAAGTTGTCTTTTCGTTTTGTAGGTGATTTCCTTTGCTGTACAAAAACTTTTTAGTTTGACGTGTCCCACTTGTTTACTCTTTCTTTTGTTACCCTGGCCCAAGGAAATATATCAGAAAAAATATCACTAAGAGCAATGTCAAAGAGTTTACTGCCTGTGTTTTCTAAGAGTTTTATGGTTGTGGGTCTTATATCCATTTTGAATTTATTCTTGAATATGGTATAAGAAGATGGTCCAGTTCCTTCCTTCCTTCCTTCCTTCCTTCCTTCCTTCCTTCCTTCCTTCCTTCCTTCCTTTTCTTGTTTGTTTTTGATGTATCTATTCAGTTTTCCGAGCACCCTTTATTGAGTAGACTGTCTTTACCCCACTGTGTCCTCTTGTTTCCTTTGTCATAGATTAAATGACCGTGCAGCCATGGGTTTATTTCTGGGCTCTCTATTCTGTTCCCTGGATCTATTAATATATATTGGTTTTTATGCCAACATCATGCTGTTTTGATTAGTATGGCCTTGCAATATAGTTTCATATCAGGTAGCGTGATACCAGCAATTTCGTTCTTCTTTCTCAAGATTGCTGTGACTATTCAGAATCTTTTTGGTTAAATTTTAGGATTATGTGTTCTAGTTCTTTGAAAATGTTCATCAGGGATATTAGCCTACAATTTTCTTTTTTTTTGTAATGACTTTGTCCGGTTTCAGAATCAGGGTAATGGTAGCCTTATAAAATGAGCTTGGGAGCTTTCCCTCTTGAATTTTTTGGAAAACTTTGAGAAGGATAGGTGTTAATTCTTCTTTGAACGTTTGGTAAAATTCACCTGTGAAGCCAACCTGTCCAAGAATTTTCTTTGTTGGGAGGTTTTTCACTACTGATTTGATTTCAGTAGTGGTAATAAGTCAGTTCAGATTTTTTTGTTTCTTCTTGATTCAGAAGACTGTATGCTTGGAAGATTGTATGCTTCTAGGAATTTATCTATTTCTTCCTGATTTTCCAATTTGTTGGCATATAATTTTTTGTAATATTTTCTCATAATTCTTTGTATTTCTGTGGTGTCAGTTGTCACTTCTTTCATTTCTGATTTTACTTGAGTCTTCTCTGTCTCCCCCTCTCTCACTCTCTCTGTCTCTCTCTTCTTTTTTTTTATGAATCTGGTTAAAGGCTTATCAATCTTGTTTATCTTTTCAAGGAACCAACTCTTGGTTACATTGATTTTTTGTATTGTCTTTTAGACTATTTTGTTTATTTCCACTCAATCTCCTAGTTCTTTTGAATTCCACAATCCTATTCATTGATTCCATTTATTACATACTCCCATAGACATGGTAACAAAGGCAAATGATAAAATTCAGTCAGTTTCTTTTTTCCTGAATATTTGCTAGGAAACCAAAAAATGGTAATGAGATTTTATATTTGAGCACATAATCCACAAAAGTGTCTACACAATGAGAAATGAGGCAAGGCAAACTAGAGAGCTAGCAATTTGCATTATTCGTGAGCAGCTTTGAGCACATGCTTGTAATGCACTCATAGCAGTTTGGCGCGAGGTACGGAAAACTGAAAATGTATATCCAGTGTGCCAAACCTGATTTTCCATCTGGATCTAACCTGGAGACACCTAACCAGAAGGAAATAAGGTGTGACTCTTCTGGCACTCAGCACTCACTCTCCATTTTCTATATTTCAGTGTGCCAAGCACTGTGACCACTTATTGGATTTCCCCAGCCATAAAGCCTGAAACAAAGAATCAAATGCTAATAATTTATTTGGAAGGTTCAGCAAATATTAGTAGGGAAGTAGAAACATGGTACAAGGAAGGGAAGGCAGACGGTAAAAGGTGCATTATAAAGCCAGCTACTACTGCGGGCAACTGGAGTTTAATCCTGCAAAGAAACTGTAGGAAACATATACTTCCGATTTATCCCTCCTAAGAGTCAAGGAGCTGGGGTATTTGTGGTACAACTCCCATCAGTCATTGACTGTAGGCACTCCTGTGAGATGTTACTTCCCCAGCACTTCTGGCCTACATGTGGACAGGCGAAATAAACCCTGATGGCCAGAGAAAGCAAAGCCCTTCCGTGAAAAATGAGGGTTAGAGATTAGGCCAGCCAACACTAAACGAGTAAAGGTGAGGGCATCTGGTTAGTGTAGAAACAACATCCTACACAGGAATCATCTTAGTAAATCTTTACAACCCTATGAGGTGGATACTATCTCTATTTCTGTTATTCAGATGAGGAAACTGATGATCAGAGACTGTAAGTGTCTTATAAATGGCAGACCTGATATTGAAATCAAGTGTCTGTGACAAAATAGACCATCTTGGTAAACATGGCACTTCTGCATAGTACAAAAAAAGGGGTGGGGGATGTGTAATCTATGGCAAGACTTGACTTAAATGCCCCTCCTTCTGTGAAGTACTCCCTTATTCTGTCATCATTTTTTTTAATTTATTGGGGTGACAATTGTTAGTAAAATTACATAGATTTCAGGTGTACAATTCTGTATTACATGATCTATAAATCCCATTGTGTGTTCACCACCCAGAGTCAGTTCTCCTTCCATCACCATATGTTTGATCCCCCTTACCCTCATCTCCCACCCCCCAACCCCCTTACCCTCTGGTAACCACTAAATTATTGTCTGTGTCTATGAGTTTCTGTTTCTCATTTGTTTGTCTTGTTCTTTTGTTTTTGGTTTATATACCACATATCAATGAAATCACATGGTTCTCTGCTTTTGCTGTCTGACTTATTTCGCTCAGCATTACACTCTCAAGATCCATCCATGTTGTCACGAATGTTCCTATGTCATCTGTGGAGTTCCTCAAAAAATTACAAATAGAATTACCATATGACCCAGCAATCCCTCTCCTGGGTATTTACCCCAAAAATCTGAAAACATTTAGAGATAAAGATACGTGTGCTCCAATGTTCATTGCAGCTTTGTTTACGGTGGCCAAGACATGGAAATAACCAAAATCTCCTTCGATAGATGAATGGATAAAGAAGTTGTGGTATAGATACACAATGGAATACTATTTGGCGGTGTCATCATTTTTTCTATATGTGGCCATAGACCTTTCTTTATAGCTCTATAGGAACAGTTATCACACCTCATTGTAATTGTTTATATTCATCCTTCTTACTAAATAACTGATTAGTGGGTTTCAGAGAACATTGCTTTCTTCATTTTTGTATCCCCCTAAGCAAAGAATTGATGTATAGAAGCCCTCAATTAATGATGATAAAATGGCAATGCCTGGATTTTTTGATAGAGGCTTAAATTGATAGTAATTTACCCATTCAAGGCTGCCAGTATTGATAGAGTTCCTACTATGTGCTAATCAAGAAATAGATACAGAAATGAAAGTAGAAAAATACATGCCATTTGAAGGCACATTTATACTTGTGTGTGTAAGCTGCTTATCTCTTTTCCAAATATTTCTACTCAGTCAACTCAGGTTTGATTAAATTTTTGTAATTCTTATGGATGTTGAGAAAAAGTGGTCTTTATTTTTAATCTAATTTTACTCATGTGTGATAAACAGCGAGAAACATGTAAAGGATGAAATCTATTTAATCTGTTTTATACAAGCTGGGGCTATGTATGAATACCTGGTTCTAAGTGTCTCCATTTTATAACACTATTTCTGTTGTCAAAATGAACCTATTTCAAATATGCACCAAAAACTTATTTATAGTTTATGGCCAATGCTTCCTTTGACTGCTGATACACTCATCAGTTACAGGCCAGGTGGGCAGTAATTTTCTCCATATTTCTACTGCACAGCAAGAAGCAGTTAATTTCCAGGCACATATTGCTTTAATTTCAGTTACTCCAATCATTTTTCTGTACAGTGCCAGGGTCCTCCTGCCAGGGGCTATAATTTTTAAGAGGAGAACTCTTGAAATATGTGTGAGAGATGGGTGGGTGTGCCTGAAATGCTTTCTTTCTCACTTTGTACTGTGCAAAGCCTCAGGTAGGAGCTTTAGGAGGTGGTTTCATTTGAAGACATTGATTTCAGATAAACTCTGGAGAAAAACTCAGGTTTTCTGTGGGGTTTAGTCATTGGAATTGGGAAGGGGTCTCATGTGCCTGACATGATGTTGTGGAGAAAAGGATACAGGCCCCATGTGGAAACACTTCTCTCCTGTGCTTCCTTTTTCTCCTTTTATTGAGAAATATTGATTCTCAATTTGAGCTGGGGTTAAAAATGAACAGAGCAAGTTTATTCCAGGCCAGTCAGAACCTCTAATACAGACCAGGGAGAAGCATGGAGTCAGTGATGGACTCTGGGAAAACAGAAAAGCCAAATGCGTGTACAAGAGAACAAAGTGCCCAGTACTGGCCCCAAACGCTAAGGGCTTTGTATAGCTGGCTGCACAGGTACAGTGTCATGTGCCAGCAGAAGGCCAGTGTGGAATGACATCAACTGAAATTGTAAGTGGGATGTCAGATTCTGTAACATATTTCTGCTGATTTATAGGAAAGGACATATCCCAAATGCAGAATGACCCGGAGTCCAAGTTACCAAGTGGGAAACATATATGTCATTTATCTCATCCTTTTTGGCAGGGAGATTGCCAGGGAAACTGGGAGAAGGGACTAGGAAGAAAATTTCCGCATTAGAAGTACTCATTCAGCAAATATGTGGTGCCTACTATGTGATATTCCAGTGTTTTTCATAGTTTAAAACTCACAAACTTATTAGTGGGTCATGAAATCAATATTACGGGCAGCAACTGAATTTTTAATGACATAAAATAAAAGAAGAATAGAGTAAAGGAAAATAAAATACTGCAGACTGCATCCCACACAGTAAGGGTATTATTTCACAACATGTTTTAGTTATGTGTGTGTGTGTGTGTGTGTGTGTGTGTAGTCATATATGTGAGTGTATGTTTCTACGTATATATACATTTATATGTAAATTGTATATGGTTTTTTTTCTTTCTCCTTTTTTTTATTTCTTTAATTTTTATTTTTTTATTTTCTTTTATTTTTATTTTATTTTATTAAATTTATGGGGGTGACAATTGTTAGTAAAATTACATAGATTTCAGGTGTACAATTCTGTATTATATCATCTATAAATCCCATTGTGTGTTCATCACCCAGAGTCAGTTCTCCTTCCATCACCATATATTTGATCCCCCTTACCTTTATCTCCCACCCCCCACCCCCCACGGCCCTTACCCACTGGTAACCACTAAACTATTGTCTGTGTCTATGAGTTTCTATTTCTCATTTGTTTGTCTTGTTCTTTTGTTGTTTTTGGTTTACATACCACATATCAGTGAAATCACATGGTTCTCTGCTTTTTCTATCTGACTTATTTCGCTCAGCATTACACTCTCAAGATACATCCATGTTGTCACAAATGTCCCTATACCATCTTTTCTTACCGCCGAATAGTATTCCATTGTGTATATATACCACAACTTCTTTATCCATTCATCTATCGAAGGACATTTTGGTTGTTTCCATGTCTTGGCCACCGTAAACAACGCTTCAATGAACATTGGAGCACACTTGTCTTTATGTATAAATGTTTTCAGGTTTTTTGGGTAGATACCCAGGAGAGGGATTGCTGGGTTATATGGTAATTCTATTCGTAATTCTTTGAGCAACCTCCACACTGCCTTCCATAACGGCTGCACCAGTCTGCATTCCCACCAACAGTGTATGAAGGTTCCTTTTTCTCCACAGCCTCTCCAACACATGTTACTATTTGTCTTGTTGATGATAGCCATTCTGACTGGGGTGAGGTGATATCTCATTGTGGTTTTGATTTGCATTTCTCTGATGATTAGTGATGTTGAGCATTTTTTCATATGTCTATTTGCCATTTGTATGTCCTCTTTGGAGAAATGTCTCTTCAAGTCCTCTGCCCATTTTTCAATTGGGTTGTTTGTTTTTTTGTTGTTGAGTTGCATGATTTCCTTGTATATTCTGGATATTAGCCTCTTATCAGAGGCACTGTTTGCAAAAATCTTCTCCCATTCAGTTGGTGGCCTCTTTATTTTGTCGATGGTTTCTTTTGCTGTGCAGAAGCTTTTAAGTTTCATATAGTCCCATTCGTTTATTTTAGCTTTTACTTCCATTGCCTTTGGAGTCAAATTCATAAAATGCTCTTTGAACCCAAGGTCCATAAGTTTAGTACCTATGTTTTCTTCTATGCAGTTTATTGTGTCAGGTCTTATGCTTAAGTATTTGATCCATTTTGAATTAACTTTGGTACATGGTGACAAATAGCAGTCCAGTTTCATTCTTTTGCATGTGGCTATCCAATTCTCCCAGCACCATTTATTGAAGAGGCTGTCCTTCCTCCATTGCATGTTTTTAGCTTCTTTGTCAAAAATTATCTGTCCATATTTATGTGGTTGTATTTCTGGGTTCTCAATTCTATTCCATTGGTCTATGTGTCTGTTTTTCTGCCAATACCATGCTGTTTTGATTATTGTAGCCCTGTAGTACAAGCCAAAGTCAGAGAGTGATACCTCCAGTATTGTTCTTTTTTCTTAAGGTTGCTTTGGCTATTCGGGGTCTTTTGTGGTTCCAAACAAATCTGATGATTTTTTGTTCTATTTCTTTAAAATACGCCATTGGGATTTTGATGGGGATTGCATTGAATCTGTATATTGCTTTGGGTAATATGGCCATTTTAACTATGTTGATTCTTCCAATCCATGAGCACAGAACGTCTTTCCATTTCTTTGTGTCTTCTTCAATTTCTTTCAAAAAAGTCTTATAGTTTTCAGCATATAGGTCTTTCACGTCCTGGTTTAAGTTTATTCCTAGGTATTTTATTCTTTTTGGTGCAATTGCAAAAGGAATTGTTTTTTGTATTTCTTTTTCTGAGATTTCATTGTTAGTATATAGGAAGGCAATGGACTTTTGTGCATTGAATTTGTAGCCAGCAACTTTACTGTATTCGTTGATTGTTTCTAATAGCTTTTTGGTGGTCTTTAGGGTTTTCTGTATATAGCATCATGTCATCTGCAAAGAGTGATAATTTAACTTCTTCATTCCCAATTTGGATGCCTTTTATTTCTTTCTCTTGCCTGATTGCTCTGGCAAGGACTTCCAACACTATGTTGAAAAGCAGAGGTGATAGGGGACAGCCCTGTCGTGTTCCTGAACGTAGAGCAAAGGGCTTCAGTTTTTCTCCATTAATTATGAGATTAGCAGAGGGCTTGTCATATATGGCCTTTATTATGTTAAGGTATTTTCCTATTATACCTATTTTATTAAGTGTTTTAATCATAAATGGATGTTGTATCTTGTCAAATGCTTTTTCTGCATCAATTGATATAATCATATGATTTTTGTCCTTTATTTTGTTTATGTGATGTAACACATTGATGGATTTGCGGATGTTGAACCATCCTTGTGCCCTGGGGATGAACCCCACTTGGTCGTGATGAATAATCTTTTTAATGCATTGTTGTATTCGATTTGCTAGAATTTTTTTTTAGGATTTTTGCATCTGTATTCATCAGAGATATTGTTCGTAGTTTTCTCTTTTTGTGTTGTCCTCACCAGGTTTTGGTATCAGGGTAATGTTAGCCTCATAAAATGAGTTAGACAGTACTGTCTCTTCTTCAATATTTTGAAAGAGTTTGAGCAGGATTGGTTAGATCCTCTTTGAAGGTTTGGTAGAATTCACTAGTGAAGCCATCTGGTCCCGGACTTTTGCTTTTGGGAAGGTTTTGGATGACTGATTCAATTTCGTTACTGGTGATCGGTCTGTTTAGATTTTCCAGTTCTTCATGGTTCAGACTTGGAAGGCTGTACGTTTCTAAGAACTTGTCCATTTCTTCTAAGGTATTGAATTTGGTGACATATAGTCCTTCATAGTATTCTTGGATGATCCTTTGTATTTCTGTGGCATCCGTGATAACTTCCCCTTTTTCATTTCTGATTTTGTTAATTAGTGTCTCCTCTCTTTTTATCTTAGTGAGTCTAGCCAAGGGTTTGTCAATTTTGTTAATCTGTTCAAAGAACCAGCTCTTTGTCACATTAATTTTTTCTATTGTCTTTTTGTTCTCTCTTTCATTTAGTTCTGCTCTGATTTTTGTTATTTCCTTTCTTCTGCTGACCTTGGGATTCACTTGTTCTTCTTTTTCTAGTTCTTTAAGGTGTAACATGAGGTTATTTATTTGGGAGTTTTCTTGTTTCTTGAGATAGGCCTGTAATGATATAAATTTCCCTCTTAAAACTGCTTTCGCTGCATCCCCAAAATTTTGGTAGGATGTATTTTCATTGTCATTTGTTTCTATGTATCTTTTGATCTCTCCTCAAATTTCTTCTTTGACCTGGTCATTCTTTAAAAGTATGTTGTTTAATCTCCATGTATTTCTTTTTTTCCCCACTTTCTTTTTGCAGTTGATATCCAATTTCAAAGCCTTGTGATCAGAGAATATGCTTGGTATGATTTCAATCTTCTTAAATTTTCTGAGGCTGATTTTATGTCCCAATATATGGTCTATCCTTGAGAATGTTCCATGTACACTAGAAAAGAATGTATAGTCTGATGTTTTAGGATGAAGTGCTGCGAATCTGTGTCTGCGGTCCACTTTTCTCAGAACAGCAAATATTCTGTTCTTTTGATCTGACACTGCTACTGTTCTGTTTCTAGCACCAGGCAGGTGGGGGCGGGGCGAGCTCTGGGAGAGGTGGGAGGGGGCGGCTAGTCTCAGTGCCTAAGGCTCCGTTCTCTGCTCGGCAGTGCGGGCTTAAACCACCGTTTTCAGCCTTCTTCCCTCAGTCTTTTCTCCGAGGTCTCTGCCGTGAGCTTTGGGTTCAGCCGTGTTATATGCTGTCCCCTCAGCCCTGTGGGCCATAAGCGGAGCCCTAGCAGTCCGAGTTCTTCCCTCTCCCGCAGCTGCGGTAGTTCCGGGAAGCAGCAAGCTCGGAGCACTGAGCTAGGTCTGTGTCCTGTGGCTGCGGGGCTCTGTCTCCGCTCTTCTCTCTTCCTTCCTCCCCCGCTCGCACTCGCAGGATTCGCCCACGTTTAGGTTAATTCAGTAGTGGGCTTCTTCATCTTGCCTGTCTGCTGTGCAGGGAGTCCTTTGTGGAGTTATTGTTGTTCGATTAGTTGTAAATTCCAGGGGAGTTTTACAGAGGCTCACCTCACACCGCCATTTTGCTGACCAATTTTCACTTTCTTTTGTTTTCTGTCTCTCTGTTGAAGTTCTTATTGTGTTCCTCCACTGTTCTCCCGAGATTGGTGAGCATCTTTATGACCACTGCTTTTAACTCTCTATCAGGTAGGTTGCTTATTTCTTTTTCTGGGAATTTGCTTTGTTCTTTGGTTTTGAACATATTCCTCTTTTCATTTTGCCTGTCTCTCTGTGTTTCACTCTATGTGTTAGGTGAAATGGCTGCCTCCTTCAGTCTTGAAGGAGTGATCTCGTGTAGAAGCTGCTTTGTGTAGCCCAGAAACACAGTTTCCCCTATTCACCAGAGCCACGCACTCTATGGGCATTCCTTCTGTATGTTGCCTGTACCCACCAGTTGCCCTGCAGGGAGGGCAGGGCTCTGGGCATTTGCCTGGCCTGCTTGTAGATCCACCACTGTGTGATAAGGACAGAGTTCAAGACACTTGCCCATCCACGTTTCACCCTTGGACTATTCACAGAATGTGTGAGTCTTGGGGTGCTCATCTGGCCTGGCAATGGCTTGGCTGTTGTATGGTTATGGCAGGACAGTTTTTTAGCCCCATTATGGCTCCACTGCTGTGGCGGTGGGGAGCGTGGAGGGGGCTGGGGCTCTTCCCCAGCCCAGTTACAGCTCAGCAGCTGCCCAGGAAAGGTGGGGCTAGGGGTACATGCCCAGCCTGATTATGACCCAAGGTGAGCAGAACACTCCCTCTGGTGATAGCAGGCCAGAGGGAGGGATCCAGAAATGTATCCATCATCTCCGTCAGCAACAGGTTAGGATGAGACTGCAAAAATGACACCTTCCAGTGCTTTCATTCTCAGTTAAAGTCCCTTCAGGTTCCTGCCTCTCAGGCAGCTGCTTTAGAGTTAAGTGGGTCTCCCTCACTTTTGATTTAGGCACTTTTCATACTATTGCTTTTGCACTGCATCTCAGAGGGAACGGGTCTACACACAAGCCCTGTAAGAGCAGTTTCTCCATTCCCTACAGTTCTGTGGTTCTTCTGGACTTAATCCCTATTGATTTTCAAAAGAACATGTTTCGGGGACTCATCTGTCTGGTGCTTGCCTCTAGATTTGGGGTACCAGATGTGGGGCCCAATCCCTTAGCTCCCGGAGGGAGAGTCTTATTTAGAGGGGCAGTATGCCTCCCACTTGTGGGTCACTGCCTTGGAGGTGGGGTCCCAGGTGAGACCATGTCTCTGCCTCACCTACCCTTCTCAGTGCATCTCTTTTATCTTTTGTTGTGGAGGTATTGTTCCTCTAGTTCTCAGGAACAATGAGAGGAACATGTCAGAAAAAAATTATTCCATATGTAGCTGTAGATTTCTTTTGTCCATGGGAGGAGGTGAATTCAGCGTCTTACTATGCTGCCATCTTGAACTCCCTTCAGTGTCCTGCCCAATTTAGACCTCTTACACTAATATTAGAAGGATATCTGTATTTAGTACGTGTTAAAATGTACAGAAAAATGCAATCTACAATTGTTTTTAAACCTGTGCTCATTTTCTAGATAGCAATATAGAATTTGAATAACATTAATCTATGTCCTCATTAGTCCTTGGTGCTAATAAGTACCTCTTTTTTTTTAGAACAGTAAGTTTTATTTGATGGAACATGTTCATTAAAAATTAGCCCAGGGCAAATTTATTAATCTAAGCCCTTATACTTGGAAGCAACAAACATTTTTAAACACTTAATCAATCTGTTAGTGAAAGAGTTCAAATACCTCCTTCTTAGTTCTTCTATATTTAAAATGGTTGATTTAATTGTTTTTGATCATTCCAAGTTTCTTGATAAATGTTGAAATAACTCATGTTCTGGCTTAGGTTAAAGCAGTGTTTCCCAAAGTGCATTTCACAGAATACTAATCCTACAAGTGTTAATTGGTGATGTACCAGGAAAGAAAACCTGTTTCCATGGTCAAATGAATTCTGGAAATGCTTGATTAGACCAAGAACAAAGTTTAACAAGTTTCTTATTGTGAGACTTCTTACAACCTTTAATATTGTGAATTCTGAAAGGAGGGCTATAATTTTCAGGGATTTCAAGCTGCTTTCACCATGGTAAATATTTTCTGTCAGCTCTAATAGTGTTCCATGGAATACCATGTGGGAAACACTGGGTTAAAGCCCCATCAGAAGTAGGATTGTTAATAACAAGAAGAATATTTGCATATAGCTTACAATACCTGTTGTTCAGAAATATTGAAATTTCTGTTGTGTGTGTCACTGATAATATTCTCAACTTGCAATTTTAGATATTTGACTCTTTGTGGGAGAGAAGGGTGACCTCCTCATGATAAAATGAGAGAACGCAGAGCAGTTACAAAGCATTTTTCCATTCTGATTATTCTTTTTAAAAAAATCTTCTGATGTCTTTGCATTTTGTCTCTGTGACATAAAGGCTCTGAATTCTGATGAAGCACATCCCAAAGGTGATGTATTTTTAATAATATCTTCCAGTAGGAAATGTCAGTTCCAATTCTCAAGCTTGCTTACCAGTGTGGCCATATGTTATGGTATGCCTAGTACAATCCAGATTTGCACCTGTTATTTCTGTGTAATTATTAATAATAGTCTAAAATATAGTATAATTTTGTCTAAAATATAGTACCATTTTGAATGATAAATTATACAGTCATCATCTCAATTACCTATGTGTGGCAGATTATATTTCCCAAAAAAGTTGCAGCAATATCTCCTGTCCACATGTCACTTTCCGATCAAGAGATGGAATCTAATTTATCTCCCTTGGAATCTTAGGGGGCCTATGATACCCTTGTAACCAATAGAACAGAAGTGATACTGCCTGACTTCCCAGATGAAGACATAAAAAGCAATTTACTGTAGCATCACTCAGTGGAAAACCCACAGTGGAGCCCAGTTACTGTGTAAGCAGTCTGACTGCCCTAAAACTGCCATGCTGTGAGGAAGCCCAAACTAGCACAGTGGGGAGATCACGTGAGGAACTCCTGAGGCTACATGAAGGGAGAGATGCCCAGCCAGCCCCTAGATGCTCCAGGTCTAGTCATCAGATGGCAACTACATGACAGATCCTGAGCCAAGAGTATTCAGCCACACACTTTCTGGAATCCTGGTCCACAGAAATCATGAGAGCTAACACATGTTGCTGTTTTAAGTGACTTAAGTTTTGGGGTGATTTGTTATATAACAAGATAAATGGAGCACTGTGGAATTTAGATCAGACATAATAAACTTGGAGTGCTAGGGGTCCACTTAACTTGTTTGAATTGGAACTTAGGCATCAGATATTGAATCAACAATCTAAACTTCAAGTATAATCTTGAGATTACATATAAATGGTACATCTAAGTACCTCCTATCCAAATATAAATTTGCAAAATTACATAATTTGGTTTAAAAAAAAGTTCCAAGAGACAAATTTATTGTCTTTCCATTCTAATTTTACCTCTTAATTGTTTTGTTTCATACGTATAGAAAATAGTACATAAAACATCCGCTTATATAGATGATGTAATACAGAATTGTACACCTGAAATCTATGTAATTTTACTAACAATTGTCACCCCAATAAATTTAAAAAAAAATCTGTTTATCTTTAAGAGTTATAGCAAAATGATTATCTGTGTACTCATTTGCCACCCTACTACCAAAATGGAGCATAACTAGAACCCTTGAAGTTCCCCCACCCCAAGTTTCTCTTCCTGAATTGCCTACTTTACCTCCTTCCCAAAAGTATCCACTATGCCAAAATTTGAATTTTTCATTCCTTTATTTCTCTGTGTAGCTTTACAGTTTACATACTTTTCCTCAAACAATATAGTATTTATTTCCCCAGGTTTTGAACACGGAAGCATACAGTATGTATATTTTGCCCCTTGGTTCTTGTGCTCACATGTATATTTCTGAGATGTACCCAAGTTAATGTGTATAGCTGTAGTTCTCTCCTGCCTCTTTTACACAGCTCTTATTCCAATTAATTAAGTTTATGGGAAAGAAATGCCACATGATCACTTGCCTCAGAAGTTTCCATGGAGTAAAATGAATAAACAGGGGGAGCAAAAGCAAAACCTCTGAAACTGATTTAAAAGCATTTATAATCCATAGGTAAAGAAAGATTTACAAATGTATTCATATCTGAATTCTGAAGGACTCAAGTCAAAATACTTCCATCTATGAGACAATTTCATACTGTGTCTAGATGAGAAAGCAGCCTAATATTTGCATCATCTTAACCTAGCAATGACAAATCTTTAATACACTGTCATTCTGTAACCATTATAATCATTATAGTGTCATAGGCTGCCTCTCTGCTCACCCATTCTACATCTTTCTCTTGAGTTCAATGTTATTTGGGTGCCATGTGACTGATTCTAGCAAGTAGAAAGTGGGAAGATATGTATTCCTCTCCAAGGCCTTACCATACAATGGCTATATTATAAGATGAAAGAAATCTGGATCATAGACTTACCCTAGGAGGAGATCTGTCAAGGAGAGTCAATTGTCCAACTGCCACTGAGCTTTGAAATAACTGAGAAGTAAACCATTTTCTATCAAGTCACTTCAATTTTAGAGTTGTCTGTTACAGCAGCATAACCTCATCTATTCTGTTCATTACCATCATCAGTAAATGTTATATAATGCAGTGTCAGGAACTGGAGTACATTACTTTGCAGTTTGTCTTTTTTTTTTCTTCTTAATTGTATTTTCACAGATGACCAGCATTTTTTGTGGGGTTGGAAGAGAGTATGAGATAAAACTCTATCAAAAGAATAGCAAATACCATTGATTGAGGCCTTACTATTTGCCTGGCCATGTTCCAAATAACTTACAAGCAATATTTTCTGGTTTGCTCATAGCCCTATGAAAGAGGTACTATCTAATTATCACTGTCTACCTATAAGTAACTTGAGGTCTAGATATGAGAAGAAACTTAATCAAGATTCTAGAGCAAGTGAGTTCCGAGCCATGACTTGAGCTCAGGTCCTTATTTCTCCAAATTCCATGCTACTATGAACAATGGTATGTAACTTTAAAGCTTCCAGGAACAAGTCAGTTTAATAGAAAGTAAGTCTAACTAGAGGCAGTGGTTGAAAATATTTCAGCATTTCCCTGCTGTATTTTCCAGTTTCATTACTCTTACTCTTCTAGAGAGTGAGCTTACTAAAGCAGTGCAAGATAGGAAATACCCTCCCTATGGTACTTGCCTGTGGATGCCTCATTATTGTCACTGCCAGGAAAGCAAACTCTAAAGAGTGGAAAGGGAGAACAGTCTGAGAACAGGCTCCGTGACATACATTAAACAGCCCTTGGCATCATTCAGAGCTGCTGACAACCCAAGGATACATTGAGTTGCTTGTGTTTGTGTTGAATTTGAAAGTCCACTACCATTTTACAGGTGAGGATTTGAAATGCCTGAAAATGAATGTTGAGGCATTGTGGCTGTTCAGGTATTTCAGATTCCATGTAGAGCTTGATGTGTGATTGTCAATAGAATGACATATTTTAAATGACATATTTGTTAGACATTAATGATTCTCAAAAGAGGAAGAGGTCCAGATAAGTGTCCTCAGTTTCTGAAACTCATCATTTGTACTTCTAAACATGTTAAGGGTTTCCCTTTTTAGTTTAGAAGCAAACTACTTTCCTAATGCCTTCAGTGTGGAAATTTTTGTTCACAAAAAAACTACTTTTCATGGATTAAAGGAAGACAGGACTATATAGTCCATGTGTAAAATAAGGAGCCTTTTAGGTTAGTATAATACAGTGAAAAGAAACAGCATAAAAGAAGAAAGGTGAGATGGAATAGGAAAAAGACAAGAAAAAGCCGAAATAGAGGTAGAGAGGGCAATACCGCATCTAGAATAGGAGGAAGACATATAGGAAGAACATTTTTTAAAAAGACCATGCTCAACTGTTTGTAATTTACATGAAGAAATACTGTGGGTAATGGCTTAGGAACATTCTACATTAAAATGGGTTTAAGGAAAGACAGTCAAACTGTAAATGTTTTTCTTACTAGAAGGAAAGATAATGATTAATAATTCAAAACAATAGATAATCCTAAAACATTCCTTTTGTACTTATCCTTGGGATGAATTTAGAGGTCACTGCCTCTTATGCATAACTACACAAACATGTACATTTTGTGCTCCCTCTCAGGTCTTGCCCACTGTAAACGAATGGGTGTGCGTGGAGGAATCCACCCCTACTCACATCCCGTAGCAATACAGATAAACCACTTAAGAAGGATGGAATTAATATGGTTGCCTCATAATCCTCAGTAAGCTATAAAGGTTTTCTTTTTGAAAAGCAGGTGAGATAATATGCCTATGGTATCAGGATGATATTTCCTGTCAGCAGAGGGAGAAGGGAAAGGAGATAAAAGAGGAAGTCCCTTTAATCTGAATTACTTTGTGACTGGAAACTCATAAGTACAGCCTGGAAGGTCTGGACAGCTACTGCACTGCTGTTCACGTGGTGCTGATAAGCAATGCAATTTATCCCCATCATCTCAGGAGAACTGTAGGAAGGCCACCTGCAGGTAAGAGTGAAAGGCGAAGGAAGGAGGGGCAAGAAGCCTCAGAGAATATATCCTCTGATAGTCTGGCTTTACCACTATTTATTACCTTTGTCCTTATTCCCAACACTGTCCCCACATCCTCCTTACCCACCTTATTGCACAAGTGCAAGAGTTAGTAGTATAGCTGACTAAGGAAAGGGGATGATGCACTTAACAGCAGCAACTGAGATGAATTCCAAAATCTGCCCATCGATTTATGTCAAGTGTCTGGTCATCTCCAAGCACATAGTTGGTACACAAGATATTAGTTTTCTTCTTTTCTTATCACCCCTGCTCTTCCTAATTTCTAGTTTCCCATGTTGGTTTATTTGGAGTTGATATTTGGGAGTAGGTTGACTAGATGTCTTTATGACCTTTTGTCTCAAAGTAGGCTATAGACACCAAAAGTGTAAGAACCACAATTCCATGAAATGTGCAATAACTTATCAAAATCAACATTAGTCGTTTGGGCAGCTGTTTCTCCTCTTACCATTTGAAAGAATGAGAGAGAATAACTCATTCCCCTTTCCTAACTCATTTATAGTAAAAGGATTTGCTACTGAGATATTCTACTTCATAAAGTTGTCTTGTATTTTTCTAGAAATAAATTGCCATTAATAGTAACAAAAACAAAAACAATGACTTTCATGCATTGAGAAATTATAGCCATTGGCCAGTAACTGAAGTAATTTTTCATATATAATCTCATTTTATACTTAAAACAACTTTCAAAGGGGTTATTATTATCCCTAATTTATGACTTACAGATTATAATTAGATAAAATGAATAAGAACATTAGTAAATTATCAGGGAAAAAATATTTAATACATTCCCAAACTCTACTAGAACTTCCATTAATCTTTACTGAAAAGCAAGTTCAAGATTACAGTATTGCTTTTATAAGCATGAGCTAAGCATAATAAGGCTGAGCTGAAGAATCTAGATGACTCATTTTATGATCACCTCCCTTTGCCTGCCTGTAGCTAACACTATCAAGCACTTCCTTATGTTACCATTTAAACGCATCTAAATAAATTAATTGATGGGAAGATATTGGAGATTATGTAATTACTTCCTCCGGCTCTGTTGGTGAAAGTCATCTGACTTTCAGGCAGCAAGACGAGATCTAAATTAAATGCAAATAATTGTTCACAATTAGGAAATGAAATGACTGGAGAAACCCATGATATTTTAAACAAGCTGATGTACTTGCCATCCATCAACAGTTAAGGCTTTCTAGCATGTACTTGGCTTAAGTCCCAATGATGACACTGTGCACGCAACAAGTTCCCTTCCTACATCAGAGACTAATTCCCATGGATACATCCTTCAGTATGAAGTGAACATTTGCAAGAGTGTAGACATAAAACAGTATTATTAGTTCAAGTTTGTAAGGAGTACTGGGCGGTTGATTTCAGGTTATGGTGACTTGTAATATAAAAGTTTACCTAGAAAATCATTTAAGTTAATCATCTTGGACATCTAGGGGACTGATTAGGAGTTTTCTCAAGGGAAAACATGTCTAGCCCTCTCTAAAAACAGTTAAGCTGGTGGATTTTCTATTGCTTTGCTTCAGTTTCCAGGCAAAGTCACTATTCATGTCTAAGATGTTTCTCAGGATCCTTGGTGAAGACCTTGACACCAAAGGATCTATCCATGCCTGTCATGACCAAATCTAACCAATAAAAAGATTTCATTGCCTTTGGACATGCAAAAAAAAAAAAAGACGCTACATTTTCAAAAAGACAAAGGCAGAATGATGAGGGGGAGAAAATATAAGTCTGAAAATGTTTCCAAAGAAAATGACCTTAATAGGCTAACAGCTTAGATGGGTATGAAGGTTTTATAAGTACTATCGGTATTCGTTTAGTGTAAGTAGCAGACAGCAACAAGAATTGGAAAATATCTTAGATGTGATCACTGAAGGGACAGAAGGAGGCAAAAAACATAAGTTTCCTGAGCACAAATCTCGGGGTCACCAGCGAGGACAGTGGGAATGTCTTCCTTTCCTGATTAGCAATCATCTAATCAAAAACACGGAATGCCTGCCAGGTCTATACACATTTCATGTTGAAAAACAAAAGTGTTCCGGCCAGGATGTTTTCAAATATTGTATGTACCAGTTTGAGAACAATGTAAAAAGTAATTATCTGGGATAAATTTGGGGGCATGGAGGAGAGGGTAGTTATTTATAAATGAAAAAGAAAGTTTTTTCAGAAGTTATTAAAGAAATCCAAAACCTCAATATTTATCTACAGGTAACTAAGGTAGGAGGGCATAGAGATAAAGCAGGGAAAATCATATATATATATGCAAGTATAATTATACATTTAAATGAAATAGTTGTTCAAAGAAACACTCCTGTTTTTGAAGGTAGGGATGTGTTTTTCTCTTTCCTCATGAATAGTCACCTATTGTTGAGGGGTTCCAGAGGAAGAAAAAGAGGAAAATGGTCAGTAGGGTCTGAAAACAATGATGAAATACACTTTTGGAAAGGGGCTGGATTTGCATTTTGACTAGTAATGACATTACAAATAAAGCTGTGCTCTTACCATTCAAATAAGTATGAGAGAGGTCAGAATTTGAATCATCTTTCTGAAAAGCAGATCTGATGATTTCCTCTCCGAAGTAAAATTGGCTAATGTCCAAACTCCTTAACAATCTACCCCAAAACTTTATTCTCCATTCCATCTCTCTTTCCCTGCATTTTACCACATTTCCTTCCCCAACTCCTACACAAATTCACCCTAGATTTCAGCTTTATAGAAAAATCAGTCTTTTTTCAGCACACTGCTCTTCCATGCTTCTAAGCTTTGCACACACTGTTCCAGTGATTCAGAAATCTCCTCTCCCCTCATCCATTTTCTATATGAAAGCTTCTACTACTCTTTAAAGCTTTGCCAAAACTTCCATATACAGTTATTCACGCCCTCTGAGAGCAGTTGTATATAGTCTATAATAATATTCATCACAGATGTGTTAATTGCTTATGTTCATTTCTGCACCTGACAGTGGACTTCTTGCTCTTCAAGGACAAAGACTGTCTATTGATTTTTGCATCTCAATGGCCCAGTAAGTGCCAGAGAGGGCAACATAGCACAGTAATTAAGAGCAAAGACTTTGGAGTCAGAGGGTTGATTTCAAATCCCTTCTCTTTTACTCGCTAATTATGTGACCATCAGCAGGTCCCTTTGAATTTCAGTTTTATCATCTACAATGATTATCATATACTCACTTAAATATTATGAATGTCATAATATTTACCAGATAGATTTAGATAAAAATAATATATGTAAAATGCTTAGCGGATTGCCAAGCACATAGAAGATTAGTAAATCATAGCAATTTGGATTACTACAATAAATATTTGAGGAGAAAAGGTTGTGCTATTGTGTCTTCCTCAGGATGAAGAGGTAGAAAAATGAAGCAGTGATAAAAAAGAAAGTCATTGTTCTAAGCTTACTTCTATTGAAGTGAGAATATTGGATTTGAATCAAAAAGGAGTTACAAAGCAAGGTGTGCGAGAGTAGAGCCCAGACATTTAAAGTGTGCAAGATAAAAATGCAAAATAATGTTGTTAGTTGCTAATTACATGAATTTAAAAATAGCTTGCTTTGCATTACAAAAATGTGTTAAAAGGGAATAGGAAGGGAAACAAACTATTTATTGATGAATATCTTGTTGCAAGCACTTTCACACACATCATCTCAGTTAATCCTCTCTGGAAGGAGATAGCATCCCTATTTTACAGATGGGGAAACAGTTTCAGAAGAGTTATTTCCTCAAGTGACTAGCTTCAGGATGTCAGATAGAATCCCAACTCAAATCTATGAGCTGTGTTCATTCATTCATTCATTCGTTCATAGAAACAAATGTTTATTAAGCTCCTATGCTTTATACTCCTATGCTGTATTCTAGGTGTTGGGAAGTGAGTGGTGGTCAAAACAAACAAGGCCCCTGCCCCCCAGGGAGCTTACATTTTAGTGGGAAGAGCATAAAACAGGTTCATAAAAAATAAACAAGATTAATACAATAAAGAGTTATGACAGAGGTGCAACTACTTTAGTTTGGATGGTCTGGGAAGGCCTCTCTAAAAGGTGGCACTTGGGCTGAGACCTGAATGATGAGAAGGCACCAAGAACATTCCAAGAAAAGTAATAAATGCTAAGACTCTGGGGAAGAAATAAGCCTGTGTAGTTAGAATATCAGACAGAAAAAAATGTGGCAAAAACCCATGTTCTTCCATTATATTGCACCAACAAGAAACAAGGATAAAGATGATCCAGAAACTCAGAAAAGAGGTATTGTTGTGTACAGAAATGTAAATGGAAGGCATGAAGCAAGATGTCACTAAAACAGGGCCGTCTCTATGTTGTGGCCCTCAGACGTGAAGATGCAGAAACTACGTTATATAAAGGCCTTCAAGTACAGGCATGCCTCAGAGATATTGGGGGGTTTAGTTCCAGACCACAGTAATAAAGCGAGTATCACAATAAAGCAAGTTGGAATCTTTTTGATGATGGAGAGTCACGCTTTGCGGTTGTAAAAAAAAAAAAAAATACAAAATATCTGTGAAGCACAATAAAGCAAAGTGCAATAAAACAAGGTAGTCTTCTACATTGGTGAGACTTGCTCACAATGAAAGCTGGAGTCTGTAAACTAAAATACCAGTCTATTAGATTGCAATGTAAAATTAGATTGCAAATGAAATATCACTCCTCCAGTAGATACTTGACTGTGGTCATAGAGCACATGCATTTTCTCCATACAGTCATATTACATGGGAAGGCAAATTACTATTATCAGGCTACTTTGTGAGTAAATAATCAGAGCAAGGAGAGAAGACATGGTTCAAAGATTTCCTACATCAGTCTCAGGTGGTCCATAACAGGGATATACCTGCCAGATGGGCAAGAGTGTAGCGTTTGCTTGCTTGGGCACTCTCTCTGTTGTTCAGCATTTGGAAAAGCTTGAATAGTGCTGGCTTCACGAGCAATTCTTTTTCTCTTTGTATTCCCTGTGCTTGCCTAGCATGCCCTGAGGCTCAAAGACAATCTCAATAATTATTGAGGAGAAAATAAATTAACGAAACACTTCTGATTGATACCCTCTTTTCTTTATATTTCTTCTTTTCTTTGAAACAGTCTTTTTCTGATGAAGAAACCATTCTATGCCTAAAAGTGACTTTGCATTCCTCTGTTCTAATCCTGTGTGCATTTGTGTGTATGATGTTTAAGCTAAATTCTGAGCTAGGAAATTCCCATTTGGGAGGAAAACAATAGAAAGTATAGTAGGCATTATGGCCTGGGAAAATGATCTACTATTCGAACTAAAGGAAAGAACACTCAATTAAGGAGAATGTCATGCTTCTCAAGCTCTTTGGGTTTATTTATATATTTTTTAATCTTCACTGACTCTTTACAGAGATCCTGCTTCAGTTCTCATAAACGTCTCAAAAGAACAGTGGTCTTGGAATGATCTTGGGCTTTCCAGGTTCACAGGATGGTCTTTGTATAGAGTTGCTCATTACTTTCTCTTGTCAACCTTCAACTTTCAAATATATTAGGTTGGTGCATAAGTAATTGCGTTTTTTGGCAATTATTTTTAACCTTTTAAACCGCAATCACTTTTGCACCAACCTAATAGTAAGGTCTACATTCAACTAGAAAGAAATTTAGGCTTTTATCCAATGTAAAACCACCATAAAATGTAAGTAGCAATTACTTTGCAGAAGAATGTTCTTTTGATTCCCCTACCAGATCTTAACCAACTGCATGATGATAAAATACTCCAGGGGTAGACAGCCAGCTGAAGCTCCCCCCCTCCCCTGCAAACCCTGCATTCTGTGATGAAGGATCTGTGCTTTCAACTTCCATCTAGATGTAGGATACTTCAGGGAGTGTAATGCCTTTTGAGGTCATACTGCCATCTTGGAAACACGCTGTGTTGTGAATGAAACCATGTTATTCAGGCATTTTAATTCCTAAGCTCTCTATTTGTTAATGGTCACTCCATTTACTGATTTTTTTCTGAAGACTTGTGGGTGGTTACTTATACACAGCAAGGAAATTATTTAGGGCTTTTTATTTTCTCCTTTTATTCAAAATACTTATTCAAAAGATAATGGACATATATGATAGCTAAAAATTCCCTGAGTGAGTCAAACTTGTGTTTAATGTTATTTGCTTATCTTTTTTGTAAGATTCCTCAGACTCCCTACAAGGGTATAGCCAACATACTGATTATTTGATCCCTGGAGTTGAAATGCTGATTAGTGAGTTAAAGATCCTAATCTAGTGATAGGCTATTTCCATGTGTCTCTAATATCCAACCAAGCTAGTACTTCAAGATTTCATATGCCTTAAAGATTTACGCATTATTCCTACCATTCTTTTTTTACCAGTTTCTGTTCATTTTAAAGAAGTTTAACTTCCTCTTTAATAGTCTTCAATCATATTTTTATCTTCCGAGTTCACTCTTTATTAAAATAAAATGTAACCATACCTTCTCTTCTTGCCATATTCTTAATACATGTGTGTACAGTGTTTTGCATGTATAAGAAACAACATACAACACACACAAACACACCCAAAGATCTTTGGTATCTGGCATTAAATGTTATCCTTATAAATATCTCTCTTAAAGGCCCTTTGTACATTTTGAAAAGACAGGCAAAACAATTTCAAGCAGCTATGTAAATCTGTCAAGAAAAAAATGAAGCTGATATTTATTTGTAGGGACATTTATCGTATTTAGATGCACAAATATTTGACTGTTTTTAGTCTGCCTTCAAGTTGAATGACAAATTTCTTCCAAAAACCGCAGAATAATTATTATGGGTAGTGTTTTCAGAGGATATGTCTCAAAATGAAAAAAGGTATTTGAAGGGCAGTTTAACTCTTGAACAAATATTGAAAATCTTTCAAATAATCTAAGGAAGAAGAAAAATCATCCCTGAACATAAATCTGTTGGGGGAAAAAAAATCCTTCCAATTCCATCGCTGTGTGATACTTTAATGGATCTGGGAAAGAAGCAAAACACAATAATTAAAGAAAAAAAGAAAGGCAAATTAAATAATTCCAGTAATACTAGTGTGGAAATGGGTGCCTTGGCTGAAGCAAGGCCAAATTCTAAATAAATAATTTTATAGTGTACCCATCTGTCTGCTTTGCAAAACCACTCTGTAATCTGACACACATTTTTGTATGTGGGCTAAGCAGAATGTAAGGAATTGGAATTTCTCATGAGCAGTAGGTAAACACTCTTTGTTCTCATTTGTCTTGAATTGTAACTGATCTTGATGGCTTGAACAGTCTTGGTGAGTAATTTTCCAAATCCAGGCTGCCAAATTCCAAAGGACCGTGCTTACAACACAAGCATTCATTTGCTTCCTTTCTTGCCTCTTTTGCAAACCAAAGTCAATCGCCTGTGGTTGGTTATCCTAGTGAACTGAGAGTCTCAAATTCAGTCACAATTACAGGTGATTTATGTAGCCTTTTAGAATATAAGAAACGCTTGATGCAAATAAACCAACATCTTCTGAATATGTTTTGGTTTATAGGCCTTCCTTCTATGCTCTTCCAGTGCCCCCATCGTCATTTACTCAACCATGGTCATAGGGCACCTACATGCTAGTGTGTTGGCCTTTGTAAAATTCCTGAGTATAGGCAACCTGTTGTACTCTAGGCAGTTGGGCCACAAAGATGAGAAAACAAGTTTGCTACCCCCAAGGAGCTACCTGTATAGTGAGAAAGACAGACATGCAATCACATAATTGTAACAAAGTATTAACTGGTAGTAAAATAAAGTAAGATATAAAGTCCTATGAGCACATTGAAGAGTTCAAAGAAAGGTCTAAAAGAGAAATGATGTGCTATGTTTGTTTTTGGTCTATAATATAACAATAATAGCTATAATTTATTGAGTGCTTAATATATTTCAGACTCGGTGCTAAGCACTTAATATGATTTATTTTAAGCCTTTTAATGACCCCAGGATATTGATATTATCATTTACTCCATTTACATATGAGAAAACTAGAGCATGGAGAATTTAGATAAGGTTCTCATGTCACACAGCTAAACAGTGAAGCCAAGGCTTGGGTCAAAACATCTGTCCAATGAGATTAGTGCCCTGTTGAAAGAGACCCCAGAGAGTCTCATGCCTGCTTCTGCCATGTGAGGATACAGCAAGAGGATGGCTGTCTATGAACCAGGACGCCAGCTCTCACCAGACACTAAACAGTCCAGTGCCTTGATCTTAGACTACCCAGCCTGCAGAACTGTGAGAAATCAATGTCTGTTGTTAAAGCCACTCAGTTTATGTATTTTTATTATAGTAGCTCAAACTGCCTAAAACAATTTCTAAATATTTCACATTTATTTCTAAAATTGCAAGGACAGCTCTTCCACTGTGAAGTTACTATTTTCCTCTTATAATTAATAAATGTTTTGTGGGAAGATAAAAATATCCTGTTCCTCAACAAATATTCACTTACTAGTTTTAGCATAATTATTCTTACCTGAACTAATTATTAATATTATCATTACCAAATGGTAATTTTCTAATTCTATCATTTTGTCTCCATTTATTAGTTGGCATTCTACTGTAATGAAGAGCCTTTTCTTCTCCCTTATTTATTTTTATATTTATTTCATTTATATTTGTATGTAATCATGAATTTATGTTTTATCAGTGAGTTGTAATTTGTTGCTATTATAATTTACTTTGCTTCTCCCATTGGCCCAGATTTTGCCGAAGGAATCTCCTCAAACTTGTTCTATGTGTTCTATGAACAATGTCTAGATCATTCTTTGAGCATCTCTTTATGTTTTGGTACCACAAAACATTCCGGGTCCACCTAATATTTTCCTTGCCCCAGCCATGGAATCAACCATTTCTCGGAGGTAGGTTCTTGTTCTTAACTTTTCTTTCTGGCTACTAACCAGTTCTTATTTTTATGCATATATAAATATGAGTGATACAGGTATTCTAATATCCAGGAATCTCTATTAAATAGTCATTTTTCACAACTATTAGAATGATAATAAAAATTCACTAAGCTAGCTTAAAGTCCTTGTATAAATTCCTAAATTGTCTTCTAAGTTCCCCCAAAAAGGACATCTTGGGTCCTAGGAAAGTTGAAAGAAAAGATGAAGACAAGGAAGTGAAAAAAAAAAAACAAGAAAAGTCATAGAAACAGATTTTTTTTTCAGTACTTTCTGTGTGTGAGGCACCAGGATAAATGCTCTCAGAAGTAACTTCTCATTACATCTCAGCAACAATTTCTCAGGGTGGAGATTATGAGCCTCACTTAATAGATAAGAAAACAGAGGTTCAGAATTTCAGTGATTTGCTGTAACCTACACAATAAGACAGGACTAGGAATTAAATCAATCTAGATGACATTTTAAGCCAATCTTTTTCTGCCCAATGCTGCCTGTATACAATTTTAATGCTAATTCATACCCTAAATTCTATTTTTATAATTGGCCATCTATCTACAACTTACATAGTAGCTCTTTATTTACTCATTTCCCAAATACCAGGACACCTTATGCTCAGACAGAAGATAAAGACTTTCCGTAGCTCTAAGGACAACTTGTTACAACAAGCATCTTTCCTTGAATTAGGATTCACCACCTGCTTTTTAAGGTTAGCTTTATTTTCTGAACTGTGAGGCACAGTACTCTAGAGCCACTTGACATAACAGCCTTTATTCAGCAGGCTGTTATTAATGCCTCTTGTAATAAGCACTACGCCTGGTGTCTCCATTTCTAAAAGACTAAAATTTGGTGGTGAAGGAGGGATGCAGTTCACTCATCAATAGACAATTTGAGAGAATAGGGAATTTTTATTTCTCTCACAGGGAAAAACTAAAATGTCTGATTATATAGCAAAACAAGGTGATGGTTATGGTGTTTATTCTGTACATGAATTGATTACAGATCAAAATCAAAGTGCATCTACAGATGTGTCCTAGTGAGTTAAAAAAAGTCAGGATTCAGACAGGGTTATGTGAAACCCTTGGTAAAATATAAAGAAATATTTCCTCATAGAGCATCTAGGAATAGAGAATAGCTAATGTTTGCATATTTTAAACAGTACATCATTTGCATTTCAAAATATCCCTTGAAGGTGAATAGGTGTATCACCGCATCCTCCTTTTATAGGTGAGTAATATTGAGGTTCAGAGAAATGAAGTGACTTACCTAAGCTCTCACAGCTAATAAACTGACAGTTGACACTCTAATCCTGCCTGGTACTCTTTCCACCTCGCCATGATTAAAGTCCTACAAATTAGATTTTTACTAGAATCTCTCTGGGCTTAATCAAATCAATGTGAGCAGATGACAAAGTAAAGGAAATCCAATCCCACTTTATTCCTTGAAGCCTCATAATAAAAGATGGAAGAAGTGATGTGGGGACCTTTATTCCATTGTTTTAGTAAAAATTATCTTTTTTAAATAGACCACGATATAATGTATGAAATGCATTTTTGGCTAAATTCATAGCATTATACTACAGAGTTTATTTTGCCTCTGGTATTATGTAATCAATTGTTTCACTGTAGCAATCAAGTAAACTGTTCTACCATGTGAACAGGGATAAATATAAACCCAACAGTAAGTAAAAGAAAACTGGGGTATCATGGAATTGGAGTTTACCTACACACACACACACACACACACACACACACACACCATTACACCATCACACCATCACACCATCACTCCATCACCACCAACACCACCATCAACACCTCCCAGACTAAGGTTACTAGTTGGCATTTATCACACAAAAGAGTTTTTATGAGAACCACTCAATCATATTACGGAAAATTTTATGCAGATATTATGGACATTACATGCAGAACTTATGACCAAATTCTTAAACTAAATATAATAATCACTATCTCATATTGAATACCTTATATGTGTCAACTAGATTGCATGATGCTTTATTGCCATTTTATAATTTATTATTAAAACTAATCTATTATGATGGACATGTTTGTTCCTGTTTTTTAGATGAGAATACTGAAGCTCAGACCACACAGCTAATAATCAGGGAAACCAGAATTAGAATCTCATTGTGTTGAACACCAAAGCCTAGTCCCTTGACAACTTGGCTATATCTCGTGATCAGAATGTTGTAGATATTATGGTAGAGATGAGTCTACTATTGCTTCCCAAGCCTTCTTCACTTAGGAAGTTAGTGAATTACCCCTAACCAGGAGTGCTTGGGTCTCTCTTTCAGTCAACTTTAATTTTTATGTTACTATTTTCCCTCTCTTATATCTTCTGCAGCCTCCTTCTAGGTGTGGCAAATACTTGAATATTCCTTTTGCAGTAACCTGGTCTCCATTATTCCTTTTATTTGGACCTTTCTGCCAACTCCCTCTCTCGTGTTCCTGCACACATTCTTCTATTCTATAGTTTCTCTCTCCTGATGACTTATCTTCACCTTCTGATAATTACTAGTGTAGCTCCCTGTAAACTGTGCTCTATTTCTATTACTTGCTTGCTGTATTATCTGGTTTTGACACTATGTTTCATGTGATTGTCCTGTGACATTCATGCCCATGAATATCTGCCTTCTCTTCTATGGCCCAATTCTTAGAACCGATCCATAATTAATCTTTTAGAAAGTTAAGAACTTATTTTCATCTACTCCTCTTTCATTTGGGAAGCAGTCCAACGACCACCAGGCACAGTGCCCACAGAAGGACAATTTCCTTAGAACAGTAGTTCTCAAACTTTAGCCTGTGTAAGAATCACCTGGAAGACTGGTAAAAGCACAAAATGATGGGCCCCATCCCCAGAGTTTCTGATTTAATAGGTCTTGGGGGAGGAGTAGAACATGTCTCGAAATTTTGCTTTTCTAACACATTCCCAGATAATGTTTATACTACAGGTCCAGAGATTACACGCTGAAAGCCACTGCCTTAGACTGAGGGCAAAAAGGAACACCAAACTACCATATTCCCATCTCATAGTACTCTTATTGAGAACTCAGTAGTTTGACAATTTTCTAAATCATCTCCCATATATCACATTTATAGGTAGTGTGTATAAAAAGATAAAGAAGACTTTATCCATGATTTCAAGGAATTCACAATGTGATAGGAAACACATCTGTAAATGAATAAATTCAACATAAGGCCTATGACAGTGGAAAAACAAGATGCAGTCAGAGGACAAAGAGGAGGTCATGACTTCTATCCTTAGAGATTAAATTAGAGTTCACCATGTGGAGGTAACAGTTAAAAAGAGCCTTTGGGGGAGGTTTAGGAGGCATAATCTAAGCAAATAGAAGTGGGTTCAAAGCCACAAAAATATAATGTTTGGGGAGTTGAAGGGAATTCGTAGGTTTTTGGTACGGTTTAAGTATTGAATGAAGTGGAGATACTAAAAGAGATATTAAGGGGATATGATTGAACAAATTGTGATACTGGACCATTTATGTGATCTAACATGCCCGTTTCCTGGGGTTGGGAGAGTAATTTGAATGTTCCTATCATTCGAGAGCATTATTAGACTTGAGTTTTAGGAGGATCACTGTGGAAGATGGTTGGGAAGAAGAAAGAACATGGTGACAAATAGAAAGCATAGGGACCCTTGAACCAAAAGAGCCAGACTGATACACTGGGATACCAAAGATTTTGATACTGAGGACATTTCTGTTTAATTTGGAAATATTCTATAAACATTGTATTATAATGATTCATTTATATGCCTGTCTTACACAGTACACTGAAAAATCCTGGTCATCTTTGTATCATCAGTGCCTATGGTAGTGCCTGGCTTTAATAAGAGCTCAAGAACTATTATCTGAGTGAATACATAAATTAATGAAAACCAGTATATTAATTATTTTCCTTTGGTTCTCAATCCCATCCTCTATAAAATAGAGAAGTAAGGATTTATTTCATCCTCCCCAGTATGTGGCAAATAAATGGATGAATATTAAGTAAGTGATATGTACATATTAGGAAGTAAGTAGAAATGGGTGGCATTCTACTTGCATGATTGAATATTGTGTGATATGATATCACACAAATGATAACCAGGTGAACCTTCATTTATTTAAATAAAATTTCTGAAATCATCTCCAAATTGCTTTGGTAAAGATAGCTGGACTGAATTAAAAGTGTTATTACAGAAGTCTTCAAATATCCATTAATTCTTTTGCGCAAGTAGACTAATTTGCAGATTTACCCATTCCTATATGAAACCAAGGCACTGCTGGTTCTTTCAGATAATTTTCTCAATTACGTCTCCAGGCAATTAAATAAATTGCAAAAATAGTCCATTGCTTTTGGAAACTCCTACTCTGAGAAGAGCAAAATTATTACCCATAAGAAACTAAGTATCACTGATCTAAAAAGAAATCTTAAAAATAACTGCTTTTAATCTTATCTACTTATGTTCCTCATCATTCCTTTCCCTAACACTCTATCATTGGCAAGACCAAGACATTTTCATGCTTCTGTGATTTAATTTATTCTTTCTAATAGCAATAGAAAACTTCAAGGATACAGATTCTAAATACCAAAATAATAATAATAATAATAATAATAATAATGAAATAAGAACTACATTTAAACACATGCTAGGGATATTTTTGAACCCAAAAGATAACATCCTAGAAAATGAGAAAAAAAGGAGAAGTAGACTTTTAATAAAGAAGGAGAAGTAGACTTTCCTTTTTGTCCAACAGGAAATGCTAGTTGGCAATGATGAAATATCTTCAAAAGTATGGGATTCTGAACCTTGAATTCTAGACCCATTTAATCATGGGAGGGGGAAAGAAATTCTTAAACATGATAAGGATTTGGAAAATATACTAGATGCATTCTTTTCCTGAAAAATAATATGACTGAAAGATATGGTCTAACAAACTTACAAAAAAATCCATAAAAGAGGAAGACATCAGGTACAAGAAATTGTATGAGCAGAGAAACTAACAAAGTCCATCCTTAAACGGAACTCAGTTTTTCTCCATGGTGGTCTTGTGAGCATTTTGGGTGAGCACCTGCTTGTTTTGTAGACTGTCCTGCCTATTGCAAAATGCCTAGCATCTATGACCCCCAATTTTAAAGAAATAATTCTGAGAACAGCAGGGACAAAACACTTTTTAAAAAGTGAATAAAAACTGGAACAATAATTCCAGGTGTGTGTGTGGGGGGCGGTGATTTACCGATGTTTATTGTGGTACTTTGTTACTATGAAATTAATAATATCTCAATGAAAAAAGATACAAACATGACAAAAGGCTGCAAAGTGTAAAGTATATGTCACTCTAACCTTCATTCTCTCTTCCCAGACCATTTTCAACTTTGTACATGCTGCCAATGCATATTTATGAATATGATCATATTATACACACATTCATCTACAGCTTCCTCTTTCCACTTAATTTAGAGTATATTTCAAAGCAGCACAAAAATATACCTCGGATCTCCTTGTTTTTCTTTGTTTGCTCATTTTTTTGTCAAATGTTATATTATAAAAGAAAACAGAAACATGGAAAACAGATGAAAGATTTTTATCAAGTATGCAAAATAGCAAAGTAGCTAAAAATAGCTGCTTACTGGGTGTGATGGGGTAATAAGTGAGAGGAACTTGGCCTTGCCTAGCAGCTGAAGACAGCTTCCTGGAAGAGCCAAGGGCTGAACAGAGGTGAAAAGGGGTAGAAGAGAGAAATTCTAGGCAGAAGGAACATGAGCCATGTAATTGATGTCTACAGGAGATGACAAATAGTTTGGTATTGTCCAACTGAAATTGGTGGAAGGAGGTAAGAGACAAGAGGCAGGCAACACCTGGTCATGGAAGGCTTTGTTGGTTGAAGAGGAGGCTGGACTTTATCTTAGAAACCATTTGGCAAATGTGAGGTGTTTGTAAATGGGAAGTGATGAGACCACGTTTGTGTTTTGGAATGACTGCTCTGTTGGCTGAACAGATTTGATCAGGTATATCAGAATATGAGGTTATTGTAAGGATCAGAGAGACAGTGGATGAGGGCTTGGACTAGGGCATGTAGACAAAGAAAAGGAAGGACTGTACAGAAATATTTAGGAAGGGGAACAGACAAGACTGAGATTGTACATGGTGGACAAGGAAAAAGCTGAGTACCAGGTTTCTGATTTGAAAATACAGCAGATAGTAAAGATGGAATGAAAGTAGAAGGGGGAGAAAAAAATAATTCCATTGTGGACATGTTTGAGGATTGTAAGTTTTCTATAGGACGTCTGTCATGCTTTTTTCCAGTAGAAGTTGTAAAAATCTGTCAAATGAATTCATGGGGAGAAATGAATTCATTAGGAAGTATTGGGAACAGAACAAGATGGCCTCTAATCTCCAGACTCATCCATCCTACCAGCTCAGGAACTCCAGTGGATAGTTCTAGCAGCAAGGATCTGGCAAGGGCTCCAGATGGCTTAGCTTTAATCAGCTCCATCTCTCAACTAATCAGTAATGAAAGAGGTGAGGTACTCTGATTGGTCAGACGTGGGCTGACTCTTATAACATGGGTTGGAGTGGGGTTAGCCCCACTCAGATCATATGTAGTGAGAAAGAAACTTCTTATATTAGAATGAGGGGAGATAAGAGATGTCAGAAAGACAAAAAGTACAGATATCTACTGTTACATCTAAAGGGATATATTCAGCAGATAGTTCCACACCACAGGCCTTAAGCTGGGAGAGTAAGGAAAAGCTTTCATTTAAGTGGAGTTTGGGATAATGATATGACATTAGATGGACTGAAAATTTTAATGACTGCCGGGTCTTATGACAGAGGGAATGGATAAGTTCTGGCACCCTTCTGAGATTTCATCCAGGTTAAAGAAAACGCATGGATCAGGTTTAAAAGCACAGTGGAAGACAGAACCACATGGAATCCAGCTCATTCAGTAAAATGATTACATTTGAAAAAAAGAAAAGAAAAGACATGCATTTATACGAGGAGAAAATATCCAATAGTGCAAAAGAGCACAAAATGAAATGTATCTCCTCCACTTGTCACTCTTAATCCCACTCCTGAAGAAACCACTATCAAAAGTCCTGCCTAAAAACAATTTTTTTTAAAAAAACCTGTTTTTATTTCTTCTGGGTTTTATCATTTTATTGTAATGGTCTCTATGTCGTGATTTATCTTCTTTAAACAATCTCTATATCAGTCTACCTCCCTCTGCCTCTCTTTCCCTCCCTCTACCCTTCCCTCCCTCCCTCTCTCCTTCCCTCCTTCTCTCTCTCTCTCTCTCTCTCTCTCTCTCTCTCTCTCTCTCTCTCTCTCTCTCTGTCTCCTTCCCTCCCTCTATTCTTTCCTCCCTTCCTCTCATAAAATATAAGCAATTTTGCACTTTTTGCCTTATTTGCCACCTTCCCTTCCCTCCTATATTTGTTGCAAAAATTTGCTACATGACCTTTGTCAGAGAAAGAAAAGTTTTTCTGTTCTGATTTGCTAGCAGTTATTATCGTGACATTGAATTTATTTTTATTAACTTTTACCATACATACCATATTTACTGTATCATTTTTCTTATTCCAACTGTTAATATAATTATATAAATTGATATTCTAATATTATGTCAACCTTGAAATCCTTGAATAAATTGAAATTGGTCATAATACCAAGCCCTTTCTGCCCCCCCTGGTAGCTGGTCACCATGAAGTTCAATCCCTTGGGATTCACTAGTCTTCTGAAATCTAAGAACTGTTGTCTTTAATGTCTGGAAAGTTATTATCACGTCTTTAAAAATGTTATCTCACACGAACCTCTCCTCTCTCTAGAACTCCAAGTAGAAATATAGTAGGTCTTGTCATCTGTGCTCCATGTCTTTTCACATATTTTCTTTCTTTTTGTCTTTCTGTGTCTGCCTCTCCCTGAACCATTTCTTCAGGATCGTGTTCTTGTTGCCTAATTCTGTATTTAAATTGACTATTAAACTAACTTTTAAAACTTAAATTGTACTTTTATTTTCAATTTTTTTTTATGTCTGGAAATTATATTTGGTCCTTTTTCTAAGGTGCTATGTCACTTTTAATAGTTCCGATATTGTAACTCATACTTTGGGTCTCCTGTTTTACTACTCTAAACATATAAAACACATTTATTTCAATATGTACGTCTAAAATTTTCAATATCTGAAGTCAGTATTGTTCTGATTCTATTATTTGTTGTTTCTTCTAGATATTACTCATGGTTTCTTATTTCTTTGTGGGGTTTTTATGTTTATTTTTTACTCTGAGTTAGTATTGCTTAGAACTTTGAAACATGTATTGAAGTTTCAGTCCCCCCAAAATGAATTGTATTTGCTTCTGCCAAGGGCCCCACCTACAGAACATCACTCTAAGTAATATGAACTTGATATTAATTTAGGCTATGTAAGGGACCCCTTGTACTTGTTAATTCTCAGGAGGCGGACTTTCCATTTTTCACCCTCTCCCCTGCTCACCAAGAGGCTGTGAATGCCATGCCAAATCACTTGGATTGATCAAATGGTCTTAGGGCAACAGAGCCCTATTTACCTCTTCAAGTTCCACTTTTCATTTAATTCTTAGAAACTAAAAAGTATTTTTTTTTCCAGCTCATAAATGCATGCAAAAAATGTTTTCCCTTACGTTAGTCGATGTTTTGTTTACAGTGTGTGGATGGGTCAGGGTTTCTAGCCTTCCTTATTCCTGGAAATAACAGTTCTGTTTTTCATAAAGGGTGAACAGTTATCACAATTTCTTTCTTACAAGTTTCTTAGTTTGCTGTTTGATGCATAATTTAGGTATAACATTGTAAGTTTATATATCTCTCAGAGTATTGAAGGCCTTGTTGCATAATGTTCTAGCTTGCAGTAATGCTTATGTAAATCTCATTTCTATTTGATTCCTCTGAATATAAACTAACTCTCTCTGTCTCTCTCTCATACACACACACTCACTCACTCACTGTGTGATTCTTCCTCATTCTGTTTCCAAAAACATTCAGACTGTTTTATTTTTCATTGTTGTTTAAACATATCACAAGAATTATTCCTATCTGTAATCAGAGGACACTTTCCTTGAGAATACATATTGAGATTAGGGAAAAAGTTCTCCTACTGTTTCTCTAGTTCCTCCACTGCATAATATTAATTATCAATGTCTGAAACACATTACTACATGGATGGGCTTCCTGGATTGATCTTTTTGCCTTCTCCTTTTTATCATATTTTTAAATTTCTGTCCATTTTTTCTTTATTCTGAAACACATCCTTATGTATGTTCAGGATCACTTTAATTTGAATAAAATGGAACATCTATGTGACCACTTTCATCTACCACACATGCTCCAAAGTGCTTATCTTCACTAGGTCCAACATTTCTTTATTGATAAAATGCACATATAAAAAGGTAGATTCATGGAAACCCAGACATGGACCCTAGTTCAACCAGCCCAAACTTGTAGCATAAGCAAGTGCAATTCTAAATTGTAAAGTCCTTGAAAAACAAATGCATTTTAGTATTACCATGTTAAAGTCTCCCCCTTCAGTGAAATAAATAAAAAATAATAAATATAACTCCTATACAATAAACACAGCAATAAATGAAGGCAATATTATTCAGAGCAGAGGCTGAGTCGTAAAGTACAAGTTGAGGGAAGCAGAGAATCATCAGGGGGTTCAATGAATATTAGTGGAATTAATTGTTTAAGATAATATATAGAGATTTTGAGTTTGACTATTGTAGACTCTTGGCACCAATATGTGACATGACCATTACTGTGGATTACAGCATTAAAAATTTATTGACTATTGAATACCTGATTTGTGCTCCAAGCTTGTAAACTCAAAGGGCATGCAGGCTTCAATTTATACTCCTTGTTTTTCTGCTGAGTCTAAAACCTGTCTTCTCCCAATTGAGAAAATACAGAGAAAAGCATGTGGTTATCTGTAATATGACAAAGAGGTCATTATAGTGCCTTTCTTCTTCCATATTTTAGGGTATTTGCCTGATTTCTATCTTCTAACCCAAGTAATCACATGCCAGAGTCCAAATTATTGCAGTGAAATATAGAATGATTTTCATGACACTGGAAAAAAATCTATTAACTGATATTCCATTGAATTTATATTAATTTATGGAGAATTAAAATATCATAACCAGCTATTTCTAGCATTCCTTTTTGATTCTTAGAATTTCCATCTCTCTTTATATATCACCCATCTCTTCATGCATGTTGTCTACTACTTCCATTAAGCCCTTAGCATGATAGAAATTTTAAAAAATCCTATAACAGAAATGAAGAATGTCTTCGATGGGCTCATTAGTAGAATGGGCACAGCTAAGGAAAGAATCAGTGAGCTTGACGATATATGAATAGAAACTTCCAAATCTCTGACATCATAGAAATGGCGGCGTGAGGTGAGCTTCTTGAAATCTCCCCTGGAATTTACAACAAATGGAACAGCTATAAATCCACAAAGGGTTCCCTGCACAGCAGACAGGCAAGACTAAGACACACAACTGAAATCACATAAAGGTGGGCAAATTGGGCAAGCGGGGGAGGAGGGAAATGGGAAGTGTGGAGATGTGAGCCACACGGATGCAGGATGCAGACTGGAGCTGCAAGTTCCCTGCATTCCAGAACTACTGCAGTCATGGGAGAGGGAAGAATTCAAACTGCTAGCACTCCACTTATGGCTCACAGTCCTGCCTGAGGGATCAGCATGTAACACGGCTGGACCCAAGACTCAGGGCAGAGACCTCGGAGCAAAGACTGAGGAATGAAGGGTGAAAATCGTTTAAGCCCTCACTGCCGAGCAGAGGATGGAAGGCTTAGGCACTGAGCCTAGCTGCCTCCTCCCCACCCTCCCAGTGCTAGAAGCAGAACAGTAGCAGTGTCAGATCAAAATAACAGAATATTTGCAGTTCTGAGAACTGCAGGCCACAGCCATGGACTTGCAGCCCAACTAGTTCCAACGAAGGGGAGGGAGCCTTGGGTGCAGGACTGGCTGTGCTGGTGGTTACCACCATTGCTCACAGCCACCTCTCACAACCCACCCCCACCTATCTGGGAAGATACTTGCAAGGGTAAACAGAGCCACTGAAACACACAGGCACTGAAACTGGTGCAGGAAGAGCTTTGGAACTTCAAAAGCTCTCCACGTCCCCCCATAGAAGTGGTGCCTTGTGACCCATACAAATGGCTCACAGAGGAGAAGCCCACCTTCCAGGGAATCCCCCCATTGTGGGAGAAGCCAGAACGGTGCTGAGAAAGTACAACACTACAGTGTGAGAGAGAATAAAAGGCTACAGTTGGAGAGCAAATAAAACATTCTACCAACACCTACTGGAAAGCAAAGGAAAGACCTCTTCCTACCAACCTGTTGCAGAACCCACTCCTTTAGATGCCGAGGAAGAGAAACAATAATTCACTAATTGCCATGAATAACCAAGGTAACAAGGCAGCTCAGATAGAAAATGAAAAGTCTCCAGAAAATGAACTTAAAGACATGGAAATATGTGACTCAAATGACAGAGAATTCAGCATTGCAGGTCTTAAAAAAACTCAACAAAATGCAAGGAAACACAGAGGGTCAATTTAATGATCTCAGAAACACAATCAAAGAACAAAATGAACATTTTACCAAAGAGATTGAAATTTTTAAAAAGAACCAAATAGAATTTCTTGAGATTAAGCACTAAATAAAAGAAACGAAGAATGAAATAGCCAGCTTAGGTGATAGAGCTGACCACATCGAGGAAAGAATCAGTGACATCGAAGGTAGAAATCTGGAAATGACACAGATCAAAGAAGAGAGAAACTTGAGAGTTAAAAGAAATGAGAGAACTCTACAACAACTTTCTGACTCCATCAGAAAAAGCAATATAAGAATAATGGGCATACCAGAAGGAAAAGGGAACAGAGAGTATATTCAAACCAATTGTTGATGAGAACTTCCCAAACTTGTGGAAAAAAACTGGATCCTCGAATCCAAGAAGCAAATAGAATACCTAATTACCGCAACCCCAACAGGCCTTCTCCAAGACACATTATATTGAAGCTGTCAAAAATTAACGACAAAAAAGAATCCTCAAGGTAGCCAGGTAAAAGAAGAGAGTAACCTACAAAGGAAAGCCCATTAGGTTATCATCAGATTTTTCAGCAGAAACTCTGCAAGCCAGGAGGAAGTGGACTCAAATATTCAAACTATTGAAAGAGAGAAATTATAAGCCAAGAATATCAAGCAAAGATATACTTTAGATATGAAGGAGGAATAAAGACCTTTCCAGACATAAAGAAGCTGAGGGAATTTCCTAACACACGACTTTCACTACAAGAAAAACTGAAGGAGGCTAGTCGACTTGAAACACAAAAGCAAAAGCATACAAAACCATGAGTAGTATTACAAACAGACAGAAGCAGGAAATAGCAATCCCTACACCAAATAAGACACTATACACTTAAACATAACATACAGGGTAAAGAAGAAAAAAAACATTTAAAGAAAAGATGAAAAAGAGAACTTGCCACTGCAGCTCAAGAATCAAGTCACATCATAAATAGGGGTAATTTGTGACAACAAAAATATAAAAGGGGGAGAGTAAAGGTCTGAACTTGTGTAAGGGAATGGAGAAAGTAAGCATGCTGAAGAAAATGGAATACTCTAAATATGAAACCTTATTTTACATAAAATTAATAGTAACCACTAAAAAAAAAAATCCAGAACTGAGTTATATAACATAATAAAAGAAGAAACAGAGGGGGAAAAAATCATAGAATACCACAATACTGAAATAATAGACAGAAACAAAAAGGCAAAGAAACAATGGAGACAGAGTCCTACCATAAAACCAAAGATAGGAAAACCTCATATATCAATAATAATCACCCTAAATGTAAATGGACTAAACTCACCAATAAAAATGCACAGAGTAACAGATTAGATCAAAGAACTAAACCCAACCATATGCTGCCTCCAAGAGACACATCTCAGCTACAAGGACAAATATAGACTCAAAGTGAAAGGGTGGAAATTGACACTCCAAGTAAATGGTATCAGAGAAAAGCAGGTACACCTATAATGATATCAGATGAAACAGACTTCAGGATAAAAGTAATTTATACTTTTATAGAGCAAGAATCAATTTACTTTTATAGAGCATTTCATCCTAGAACACCAGACTATACATTCTTTTCTAGTGTACATGGAACATTCTCAAGGATAGACTATATATTGGAACATAAAACTAGCCTCAGCAAATTTAAGAAGACTAAAATCATACCAAATATATTCTCTGATCACAAGACTTTGAAATTGGATATCAACTGCAAAAAGAAATCAGGAAAAGCCACAAATATGTGGAGATTAAGAGCAGCATACTTTTAAAAATGACTGGGTCAAGGAAGAAATAAGACAAGATATCAAAAGATAGATAGAAATAAATTAGAATGAAAATACGTCCTACTAACATTTTTGGAATGCAGCAAAAGCAGTTTCAAGAGGGAAATTTATATCATTACAGGCCTATCTCAAGAAAGAACAAAAATCCCAGACAATAACCTCACATTACACCTTAAAGAACGAGAGAAAGAAGAACAAATAACCCCAAAGTCAGCAGAAGGAAGGAAATAATAAAAATCAGAGCAGAACTAAATGAAATAGAGAACAAAAATACAATAGAAAAAAATTAATGCAACAAAGAGCTGGTTCTTTGAAAAGATTAATAAAATTGACAAACCCCTGGCTAGACTCTAAGGTAAAAAGAGAAAAGACACAAATAAACAAAATCAGAAATGAAAGAGGAGAAGTTACCACCGATGCCACAGAAATACAAAGGATTATCTAAGAATACTATGAAGGACTGTATGCCACCAAATTCAATAACCTAGAAGAAATGGACATGTTCTTAGAAACATATAGCCTTCCTAGACTTAATTACGAAGAATTCTAAAATCTAAATAGACCAATCAATGGTAAGGGAATTGAATTAGTTATTCGTAACCTTCCCAAAAGCAAAAGTCCAAGACCAGATGGCTTCACTAGTAAATCTATGAAACATTCAAAGAGGATCTAGTACCTGTCCTACTCAAACTCTTCCAAAAAAATTGAAGAAGAGACACTACTCCCTAACTCATTTTATGAGGCCAACATTACCCTGATACCAAAACCTGGTAAGTATAACATAAAAAAGAAAATTACAAACCAATATCTCTGATGAATACAGATGGAAATATCCTAAACAAAATTCTAGCAAATCGAATGCAACAATGCATTAAAAAATTATACATCACAACCAAGTGGGGTTCTTCCCAGGGGCACAAGGATGGTTCAACATATGCAAATCGATCAATGTGATACACCACATTAACAAAATAAAGGAAAAAATCTTATGATTGCATCAATTGATGCAGAAGAAGCGTTTGACAAGATACAACATCCATTTATGATTAAAACACTTAATAAAATGGATATAGAAGGAAAATACCTTAACATAATAAGGACCATACATGACAAGCCCTCAGCTAATCTCATAATTAATGGTGAAAAACTGAAGCCCTTTGCTCTACATTCAGGAACACGACGGGGCTGTCCCCTATCACCTCTGCTTTTCAATATAGTATTGGAAATTCTAGCGAGAGCAATCAGGCAAGAGAAAGAAATGAAAGGCATCCAGATTGGGAATGAAGAAGTTAAATTGTCACTCTTTGCAGATGACATGATGCTATATATACAGAAAACCCTGAAGACTCCACCAAAAAGCTATTAGAAACAATCAATGAATACAGTAAAGTTGCTGGCTACAAAAATCAACGTGCAAAACTCCATTGCATTCCTATATACTAAAAATAAAACCTCAGAAAAAGAAATAAAAAAAATTCCTTTTGCAATTGCAACAAAAAAATAAAATACCTAGGAATAAACTTAACCAAGGATGTGAAAGACCTATCCACTGAATACAATAAGATGTTTTTTAAAAGAAATTGAAGAAGACACAAAGAAATGGAAAGACATTCCATGTTCATGGATTGGAGGAATCAACATAATTAAAATGGCCATATTACCCAAAGCAATACACAGATTTAATGCCATCCCCATCAAAATCCCAATGGCATTTTTTAAAGAAATAGAACAAAAAAAAAACATCAGATTTGTATGGAACCACAAAAGACCCCGAATAGCCAAAGCAATCTTAAGAAAAAAACAACAATACTGGAGGTATCACACTTCCTGACTTTAGCTTGTACTACAGGACAACAATAATCAAAACAGCATGGTATTGGCAGAAAAACAGACACATAGACCAATGGAATAGAATTGAGAACCCAGAAATAAAACCACATATATATGGACAGATAATTTTTGACAAAGGAGCCAATAACATACAGTGGAGAAATGACAACCTCTTCAATAACTGGTGCTGGGAGAATTGGAAAGCCAAATGCAAAAGAATGAAACTAGACTGCTATCTGTCACCGTGTACTAAAATTAACTCAAAATGGATCAAAAATCTAAACATAAGACCTGAAACCATAAACTGCATAGAAGAAAACATAGGTTCTAAACTTGTGGACCTTGGGTTCAAACAGGATTTTATGAATTTGACTTCAAGGCAAGGGAAGTAAAAGCTAAAATAAATGAATGGGACTATATCAAACTGAAAAGCTTCTGCACAGCAAAATATTTTTATCGACAAAATAAAGGAGCAACCAACTGAATGGGAGAAGACATTTGCAAACAATCCCTCTGATAAGGGGGTAATATCCAAAATATATAAGGAACTCACACAAATCAACAACAAAGAAACAATCCAATTAAGAAATGGGCAGAGGGTCTGAATAGACGTTTCTCCAAAGAGGAAATACAAATGGCCAATAGACATATGAAAAAATGCTCAACATCACTAATCATCAGAGAAATGCAAATAAAATCCACAATGAGATATCACCTCACACCAATTAGAATGGCTATCATCAACAAGACAAATAGTAACAAGTGTTGGAGAGGCTGTGGAGAAAAAGGAACCTTCACACACTGTTGGTGGGAATGCAGACTGGTGCAGCCGCTATGGAAGGCAGTGTGGAGGTTCCTCAAAAAAATTAAAAATAGAGTTACCATATGACCCAGCAATCCCTCTCCTGGGTATCTACCCAAAAAATCTGAAAACATTTATCTGTAAAGATATATGTGCTCCCATGTTCATTGCAGCTTTATTTACAGTGACCTAGACATGGAAACAACCAAAGTGTCCTTCAATAGGTGATTTGATAAAGAAGTTGTGGTATATATGCACAATGGAATACTATTCTGCCATAAGAAAAGATGAAATAGTGCCATTTGCAACAACATGGATGGATCTTGAGATTATAATGCTAAGTGAAAAAATCAGACAGAGAAAGTCGAGAACCATATGATTTCCCTGATATATGGTATATAAAAGTGAAACAAAGGAACAAGGCAATCAAATGAAGAAACAAAATCTCATAGACACTGACAATAGTTTAGTGGTTACCAGAGGGTGGGAGGAGGGTGGTGGTAGATGAAGGTAAAGGGGACCAAATATGTGGTGATGGAAGGAGAACTGACTCTGGGTGGTGAACACACAATGTGATATATATAGATGATGTGTTTACAGAATTGTACACCTGAAACCAATGTAACTATACTAAAAATTGTCACCCCAATAAACTTTAATTATAAAAAAATAAAATAAATAAAAATAGAAACTTCCACTACTGAAAAACAAAGGAAAAAAGGTTACAAAATATGAAATATAATATCAAATGTACTGTGGGACAATTACCAAAGGTATAACGTACACATAATGGTAATATCAGAAGGAGAAGAGGAAAGGAACAGAAGAAATATTTGAAATAATAATGAAGGAAAATTTCCCAAATTAATATCAAACCACACATCCCAAACCACATACTATAGATCAAGGAAGATCAAAGAACACCAAAAAGGATAAATGAAAAAAGAAGAAAAAAACTAGACATAGGATATTCAAACTACAGAATAACAAAGACAATAAAAAAAATACACATAAAAAACACGTTAGCTATAGAAAAACAAAGACAAGAATTATATCTGATTTCTCATCAAAACCATTCAAGCAAGAAGAGAGTGGGGTAAAATATTTTTTGTGTTGATTAAAAAACAAAAAACAAAAAAAAACACCAACCCACCAGAATTCTGTACCCTGTGAAATTGTCCTTCAAAAATGAAGGAGAAATAAATACTTTCTTAGACAAACAAAAATTGAGGGAATTGTTGGCAGTGGACCTTCCTGGCAAGAAATGTTTCAAAAAGTTCTTCAGAGAATATAGAAATAATATAGGCCAGAAACTTAGGTCTACATAAAGAAAGGAAGAGAATTAGAAAAGAAATCAGTGAAGGTAAACTAAAAACTTCAATTTTCTTATTCTTAATTGAGCTAACAGGTCATAGTTTGCTCAAAATTATAATAGCAACCAATGTATACAATGATTTTACTTTATGGATAAGTAAAATGAATGACAGCAATGATGCAAAAGACAGGAGGAAGGAATTAGGTATCCTTAGTTATTGTAAGGTACTTGCACCATGGACTGGTATAATGTAATTTGAAAGTGGTTTTAGGTTGTAAATGTCTATTGCAAACTCTAGAACAATCACTAAATAAGTAAAAAAAAAAAAAAAAAAAAAAAAAAAGTAGAGTTGATATGCTAAAAAAGGAGAGAAAGTGAAATCACATAAAATGCTCACTTAAAACACAAAAGGTAGAAAAAGGTGAAAGACAAAAGCAAGGACAAAGAACAAGGAAAAGAACTACAAAACAGTAAAATAATATGGTAAACATTAATCCAACTATATCAATATAACTTTAAACAACAGTGATCTAAATACACCAATTAAAAGACAGAGATTTCTGGAGTGGATTTTTTAAAAAGAAGACCCAACTATATGTTCTTTACAAACCCATATTTATATTTTTAAATATAAAAATGATTCACATAATTCGAAGTAAAGGCATGGAGAAAGATATACCATGCTAATACTAATTTTTTAAAAAGCTATAGTAGCTATTATTAATTTCAGACTGCAAACTTCAACACAAGGAAAATTATCAGGGAAAGAGGGGCATTACATAATGATAAAGGGGTCAATTCTCCAAGAAGTCAACAATACTCAATCTGCATGCACCTAACAAAAGAGCATCTACATATAAGGCAAAAACTGATTGAACTGCAAAGATAAATAAATGAATCCACTATTATAGATGGAGATTTCAACACCCCTCTTGCAGTAATGAACAGATCCAGAAGGCAGAAAACCTGTAAGACAGAGTTGAATTCAACACCACTATCAATGAGCTGGATCTAATTGACACCTATAGAATATTTCATCCAACAGCAGCAGCATAGTCCTTCTTCTCAAACTCACATGGAACATCCCACCTTTCATGTTGCTGTCCAAGTATGCACAATCAAGTATACACAATCTTTTATTAGCTAAATAAATGCATATTTTACTAAATGGTCTGTGTCTGTATTTTAATCATGGAGCACAATTCATAGTGTTTATAGTTTCTGCTACAGGTCTAAAAGCACAACAGGCTCTTTAAGATTTTCTTAATTCCCCAAAACATTAAGGCTAGTTATAGTTTTGGTATCACTTCATTATTCCTTCATCCAACTCTTAATACCACTTCATTCATTCCTTGATTCAGCTATTCAAAAATTGTTTTTAGCATCTGTATGGCTCATATTTTGCATAGCCTTTAATGAATTCCCTGATTTCCATTGTAGTTTCTTTATTCTGCCACTCAAAAAAAAAAAAAAACATAACACCTGATGACATGCTTGGAAAAGGGAGAATCTTGTGCCTCATCAACTCCTGCCTATATATCTGATGTGTCTTTCTATTCATACCCAATTTATCTTTGCATGCCATGTCCAGACTATGTAAATATATTTATTTATTTATTTTCTTCAGTGTGACAGGTTTGGGGAAGTAAAAATAAATATAGGACAAAATCACTATTGCTGACTCTGAGGGAAAATATTAAAACATATTTTCCTTGACAGGGCTTAAGTAGCAGTCAAAGAAAATAACAGATTTGGGAAAGAAAGTTATCAAAAAACATAATTAATGCTCTTTTTAAATCTGCAACATCAGTGAAATATTGCTAGAACACATATGTGGTTCCTTTCCACATTTACAAAACGTGACTAAGTAGATGCTTGTTTGGGGAACTCTGGACCTGCTTTTCTGAGTTGTCACCTGATTTTCAACCCAAGTTACTCCTTTCAATGTAGTCTCAGATTTCATTATCAGATGGCCCTATTGTTTCTGAGGGGGAAAAATTACAGAGTATCCTAGGGAGGTTAAGGTAGAATGATGTAAGTTTCTACTATAGGTTCTCTTATCTATATATGTGGAACCAGATGATTCTGATTTTCCATATAATTTATCATATCAGATACACGTATGCCTGACTACATTATGTGTGAAATTGAATGCTAAACATGGCTAATGTGACCTTGAATATTGATTGCCCTTTTCCTTTCTCTCTCTCTTTTATTCATTGTGATTTTTTTCATATCTCACCCATAAAATCTTATTGATCTAATTTTCAAATATAGGATGTTTAATAAAGGGTGAGAGAAACAACTTCAGAGAAACAAAATAAAGGGAACGTCCAGAGTTAAAATAAGTGGAAGTATAAAGAGCACTAGCAACAAATAACTGCTTGCCATATTGAGACACTGTGGGAGATTCCCAGGATGTCCTGAGATGCTATTATATTCACACTGCGTGACTTTATACCATTCTCTTAAGATTTACAGAAATTGACAGAAGCCAACTGAAGTTTTTCTGGGCGATTCTCCACCTCCTCTTCCATATTCTTAATATTCCCAAAAGCCACTGGAAGGGATTGATGATAAAGGATGTAGAATATTTTTTTCCTTTAAACCTAGAGTGAAATCATTATGTCTGAGGGACGAGTTAGCTTCTGTGTGAAGGCACAAAGATCTAAGTAGTCTCTTAAGGACCTTTTGTTCCAATGATTTTACAAACATTATTAATTAAAATGTTACAATAGAAACAATGATAAATTTAGTGAGTGGAAGATAGAGCATAAAAATTTTAAAGCATGCAAATCAAAAGGAAATAACATGCCAATTGTGTTGGCAGGAGATGTTTTGGGCTGAAAGAAACAAAAAATTCACCCAAGAAAATGTTCAGAAGTGATAATGGTAGGCAGTATTAGTGCAGCTGTCCCTCATTATCATTAAGGATCCAGATTCTTTCTCTTTTAGTGCTTCACCATCTTGGGTGTTGGGCTTTTGGTCTTCATACATTGACATCATGAGTGCAATAAAATTTTTCAGCTCCATCTGTGAAGTCCATGATCTGTACAGAGGAAGGGAAATGGCTCATATTCCTACACATATCCCTTTTATCAGAAAAGCAAAATTTTCCTAGCAGGACACTGGCATATAACCCTTTACATCTCATTGCTTGAAGATGGGTCACATGGTCACTTCTAGCTTCATAAAGGTTGGTAAACTGATTTAGTGGCATTTTTATCATTTATAGTGAGAAAAAGGGGGGGTGGAGGGTTGGAATTCTGTCATGCTAGACAACCAACATCATCTGGCCACACAAACAAAATTAATTAGGTTTTATGAATCCTTGTCTCACGTACTGTTATGTGACTCTAGAAGATAAATTCATGAAAATGGCATTAAGGGAGAAATTTACTGCAGTACTTTGTCATGATAAACTATTATTTCTGTATATAAATCCTTGTGTTGGTTAATAGGTTAAAAAATTACCATGAATTAAAGATTATTATTATTAAATGTAAAAAATAATTTAGATGCTGGAAAGGAATTTTTAGGAGTTATTGGAATTGATTCTTTTTTAACTTAAAAATCAGCTGCATAAGCTCTTGACCAAAATTTTCAAGTTAAAAAAAAGACTAACGTCATTTTTTGAAAAATGATGTTGTAAATAGAGATTTGGGAATTTAAATGGATGTCATTGGAATCAATAATCATTATATTTCTAATGAGGATAGCTCTAGCAAACCATCCAGCTTCAGTGTTTGGATGAATCATTTTTATGCTTTGATTTTGTTACAGGGCATTTTCTTTTTTAATTGTAGACTGAATATATTTAAAATGATGTTGCTAATAATTATTGATGAGTGATCTGCAAAAGTTTGTGAAATTTGGTTTCACTTGAACAAGAAAAATCAACCAATTGAGCAATTAAATTCATTCCATTCAACTGAGCTTCTAGAAAATCAGTTTGAAAGGGCATTAAGTAATCTAACTTAATTTCTACATATTGTTTGCTAATATAACCATGGGCCAAGGACTTAGCATTATGGACTAATACTTGAAGTTGGAGAAGAGTCGCCCCAGACAGTACAGTAGAAGTAAGTGAGGTTTAAATTCACTCCCTCATTCTTCACATAAAGAATCTTAATTTAGAAACGATTAACTGACTTGATCAACATAGTATAACCAGTTAGTTAAATTATGAATTGGAACCAGATTGCCTTAACTCTTGTGTCAATATGCAATCCACTAGTTTTATTTTTTTTTCTTTAAAACAATGGACACATCACTATTTTACTTGCTACTTTACTTGATACTTCAGAAAACTGAAGGTAATAAAACTGATGGGCAACCCAAGATGTGTAAATAATGTTAATGTATGGGAGTTATGGTTGAAGAGGCCTTCATAAACATATTAATGTAGCCCAACAAAGAAGCAGTAATCCATGTAGCTAGAAACAAACAAAATCTTGGACTTAGAAGAAAAAAGGGAAGACATCTTACCAAAATCAGATAACAGAATAATACCTCTACATTGTAATCCTTCTATATTGTGTTCTCCAAGAAATCTATTTGAAGGGAGGCCAATGAAAATATTTGTTGCATCCAGGTGATTGAGGACTCATCTGTGGAGTTGTAAAAGTAATTAGAAAAATGAAGGGGGGTTCCTGTAAACCTGATCTGTATTCTCTTATATTTGCTGGGGTCAAAGTTTCCTTGCAAGGCTATAAATAGTTTGCCATTTTTCCCAGTAGGAGTGTTTTGTGTGTAATTCAATACTGGATAATAACAACTTGCATTTAGCACACTCTTTTTTTTTTTGGTATCATAAATTGCGCCTCGTGCTTCCAATACTTTTTCTTATTTTATTTTTCATAAAAACCCTATAAAATAATATAATATTCATTAGAACTGATCATAAATATTTCTTTTTCTTCTGGGCAGTGGTAGGATTGCTCTTCTCTTAACCTCCTTGGAGTTAGAGATGATCATATGTCTTGCTTTAAGCCAATGAAATGTAAGCAGAAGTGATGAGTGCAATGTGTATGTGGAAGCTTTAAGAGCCAATGTGCAATTCATCAGGATCTCTCCTCTGCCATTACAATTGGCTGTATTCCAAAGTGATAACTCTATTAGCCTACATCTTAGAGTGGGGACCACTGGAACACAGTTCTTAGCTGCCTTACAATGGAAATATAGAGGGAGTGAGAGAGAAACTTTGTAGCAAGCCATTGCAGTTTTGAGGGTTTTTTGTTACTGTAGCCTAGCCTGGTCTGTTCTGATTGATACAGATAATTATTATTGCTATCTTCTTCAATCTACAAAGGAGGAAAATGAGGATAAGTAATTGGTCCATGATGATACCATAAGCTCAGTAGAACTTAATTAAAAACAAGCAATCTGACTCCATTGCTCACATACTTAGCCACCATTTTATATAGCTAAAGGCAATTCACTTATTGTAAAGAGGGAATGTCCACTAACATGATATTGAGCCCTATACTTAATTTCTAAGCATAGAGAGGTGTTTATTACTTTTCATTTACTTAATTTTGACATATTTTTAGTATTTACAAATCACTTACACATACATAAAGCCCAATGCTTATTAATCTAATAAGGTATACCTGAATGTTGTTGCCCACGGAGAAGAAAAGAGCATGAAGAGGTCATCAGGCACATCTCCAGGGATCCTTTGGAAATATCCCTGTGTCAGGTAGCTTGGGCTACCATAGCAAAATACCACAGACTGAGTGGCTGAACAACAGAAATTTATTTTCTTACAAGTGTGGATGCTGGAAGTCCAAGACCAAGGTGCCAGCTGATTTTGTTCCTGGTGAGGACTATCTTCCTGGCTTGTTGACAGCTGCTTTCTCATTGTGTCCTCATATGGCAGAGAGAGAGAGAGAGGGAGAGAGAGAGAGAGAGAGAGAGAGAGAGAGAGAGAGAGAGAGAGAGAGAGAGAGAGAGAGGCAGGCTACAGTGTCTCTTCCTACTCTTATCAAATTAGGACCCCGCCCTTGCCCTATCAAATTAGGACCCCACCCTTATTATCTCATTTAACCTTTATCACCTACTCAAAAACCTTATCTCCAAATACAGACTCACTGGGGCTTAGGGCTTCAGTATATGGATTTGGGAGAGATGTAAACATTCAGTTTATAACAATCCCCTAGGAGTTCCAAGCAATTAAAAAAAGCTTTAATGATAAGGACTCACTCCATCTATTTCCAAGTGTTTCCTGTCTCTATATATGGGACTGAAAAGAAATTCCAATGAGTATTTCATCTGTTCATTTATTCACCTATTGAACACATATTTATTGAGCATCTATTATGGGCCAGATTATTCTAGGCACTGATGTACAGCAATGAACAAAGCAAATTTCTTTCCTTCATGAAAATTTTGTTCTAATAGAGAGAAACAGAAAGATATATGAATATATCATATATCATATTATGACAGAGTAATATATTCTATTAATAAATATAAATCAGAGTAAAAGTATAGAGAATGATGGTATTCAAATAAATTTTCTGAGATGAGGTGACTTTTATGCAGAGACCTGCTAGTTATACCTTTAATATCTTCAAATATTAAAACTGAAAAGGTAATGAGAGAGCATATTCTCAGATTCCTTCATTTTACAGAAGGATATACTGGGATGTAAAACGGGGTGGCAAACGTTTTCCTTTAAAGGGCCAGATAGTAAATATGTTTTATTTTGCAGGCTAGACAATCTCTGTCATAACTACTTAACTCTACTATTGTAGCATGAAAACAACCATAGATAATAAGTAAACAAAGAATGTGTGTGTTCTCTAATAAAACTTTACAAAAACAATGGATAAGATTTATCCCTCAGGCTGTAGTTTGCCTATCCCTAATCTAGCACAATGAAATGACTTTCCTAAGCTCACACATTTGCTGGTTGATGACAGAAGAGAGGACAAACATGTTTCTTCTGTCACTGAAAACAACAAAGACATCTTTAGAGCAGATTATCACAGATAAGAGACAAAGTTAAATAAACAATAATGTGTCATGGGTGAAAAAAATTATCCATTTAACTGCTGGCATCTGAATTTATTTTAGGGAGGGAAATGTCTTTGTTTAGGAAAACATGTTGATAAACTATTTCTGGGAGAAGGTGACATCCTGAGGGCTGAGTTTAGCAGGAAGCAATGAAACAAAAGGGGTGGCTCCATGGCTCTGCATTAGAAATAAACAGAAATTAAACAAAAAAGGAAAGTAGAGAAAGGGAAAGAGGGAAGAGACAATTCACAGAACTGCATGGTAGAAGAAAGCATTTTAAGAAAAAGATGTCTAATCAACTTTTAATGGGCTTCAATGCTGCAATGCATACCTATTGTCCTCAAAAATTAAGAAAATTCTAATGCACAAATCAAGGGCCTTTTATGAATGGGTTTTTAAGGATGTGTGGGGGAGAGTAGGAGGAATTAAGTAAGGAAGCTGAGGTTTTTGTCAGGGCCAGTTCGTTTTATGTGTGTGGCACTTAATTAAATTCCAACCTTCTATAGCTCAACCATCTGTTTTCTCTATTCCTGTAGTTAAATACCACCAGGGAAAGTCCTGTTAACAGGGCAAGTTGATCCAGTTATAAATAAAAATCTCCAACCTCAAAGGGGATCTGAACAGTGCCCACAGACTCTTTGTAACAGCTATTTCACACCTTCTCCACTCAAAGCATCAAGCCTTCCCCTCCATCTCTCCACTTATCAGACAATAGTCTGGCATTTTAGGTGAAATGAGAAATCATTAGATATGGTAACTCCATTATTTCTCCCCACCCCCAACTAACATACCAATCAAGGAACTTCTAACTTTGTAGTATCCTCATTCCTTTCTGTGAAGAGATGGGTACCTCTCCTCCCATATATAAGGTAGGTCCTTCTGCCTCATGAACTGTACATACACTATTTGTTATCCCTTATTACTTTCATATTCCAAATTCTCAGTGGAACAGAATCTTTCACATCAGGGCTTAAGCCATTATCATTAAAAAAAACACACAATAACAACAACAAAACCTTCCTCTTTCTCACGTGCTACAACAACTACTACCACCTATTACCCTTTTTCTTTTTTTCACTGCTTAGCTTCTTGAGAGTAGTTGGCAAAATTGTCCTCATTTTCTTATTTTCCCCTCACTTCTCAACCCAATCTAATCTGGACTCTTCCCATCACTAGCATCTCTCCAAATCCAATGGAAAATTTAAATTATTTCCTTGTTCAAGATTTCCACAGCACTTGACATTGTCAACCACTCCCTTCTTGAAAAACTTTAATCTCTTGGCTTGGAAGCCATTACTCTCCCTTGTTTTGTTTTGTTTTGTTTCCTCTGCTCTGACCTCTCACTACTGCCTTATTTTCAGTTTCATATTCTTCTGCTTCCTGGACACCTAATGTTGAAGTTCCTCAAAACTGAAACTTAAGTTCTCTTTTATTCCTACACTGTTCTTTTACTAAGTGATCTCATACTCATTCAGTTTCAATTAGCACCCATCATCTGATGACTCAAAATTCAATTTCTACAGAACAAAACTCTCCTTGGAACCCTAGGCCATAATTTCAAATGCCTACTGGACATTTCTTTATATATGCTTCAAATACATGTCAAAAATAAAATTCCTGATCTCCCTACTTGATCCTGTTACATTGAAGAGTGAATGGTATCACCATCCAAATACTTATAAAAGGAAGAAACTCTGGAGTAATCCATGACTCTTCCTTAAACTTTAACCCTTGTATCAAATTAATCACAAAGCTGTCAATTTTACCTCCTAAATACTCATATGTGTCGAATTTTCCATGTCTGTTATTTTTTCATGTCTTTCCATATCTACTGCAACCACCCTGGCCTAAGCTGTCTCCAACCCTCAATGGACTCCTGCAATAGTCTACTTTAACTTTTGGCTTCTCCATTCAGTCATATTCCAAATTGGGGTAACCAAGGTGCTGCTTTGAAATGCAAACCTGATTAGATCATACCTCCATTACATCAGTGGCTTTTCATTGTTACTTGGACAGTAACCACCAACTGTAACATGACCTACAATTTTTTATATGACATGCCCATTTTTCCAGCATCATCTCACATCACAGTACCTCCTGATTTTTGTACTTCAACTATAATTACCTTCCTTTATGATTTCCTTCCCACCACAGGGCCATCCACATGGAACTCTCTATTTGTATCGATGGTAACGCCCTTATATTTCCTCCATCTAACATACTAATCAAGGGACCTCTAACTTTCGGATATCCTCCTTTCCTTTCTGTGAAAAGAGGGCTGCCACTCCTTCTATATAAGATCAGTCCTTTTACCTCACAAACTGTACATTTTCTGTTATCCTTTATCACTGTCATATTCCAAACTTTCTCATGGAACCCAATCCTTTACATTAGGGCTTAAGTCATTACCATTAAATGAAACATGGAACTTTCTTACCCTCTCCTTTGGCTTGGTTAACTCTTACAATTCTTTTGGATCACATATTAATGGGCATTTTTTTCAGGGAAGCTGTCTAACCTCCTAAATAAAATCTACTTACTATAATTTTTAAACATACTTTTTCATCATAACACCTCTTATTCATAACGTTCTATTTATTTGTGTGATTATTTAACAAATGTCTCCTCCCCACACTAGCCTATTATTTCCCCTAAAACCATCCTAGTTCCTCACATATTATGTGGCCTACCAAGTAGTAGGCCCTAAATAAATTTTGGTAAATAAATAAGTGAATGAGTTAGGCTATGCAGAATACACTGGTTAGTAAAACACTTTATACAATACACTAATTCAAAATAAACAGGGAGTAAAGCCAAAGGTGACCATAAGAGTATGACCTCTCTGAGACTATGCAGCAATTTAGAAAATGTCATTAAACTTTCTGTAAGGCATGAAATTGAGAATAAACAAACTTCTCTCGGCTATAGCTGACATCTGGATTGCAGTAAAATGTACAGTATGTGAAAACTGTAATTCAAATGTGGAATTGAGAAGTAGTGAGACCTTTTTTAACTCGATTATGTTACATGGAACCACTATTGGGGAACAAAATGAAATTTGGACTAATCTCCACAGTTGTAAAACAAGGACTTCCTTGCCAAATGATTCGACAATTTTGTGAATTTTTAATACTGTTCACCTCATTCTGATATTGTGTAAGGGCAGCTTCGGTAAGATTTTTAAAAATATGTCTCATTTTAAAAATAGTTAATTATTATGTATCATCAAATAAGGTCCAAATCCAATTTTCACTGGTATTATCTTATAGAAGGACATCACACCTGCTATAGTAAAAGCCAGTCATGCTGAGTGTAGCCTACTTAAACAGATCTTAATACCCATTTTTGGCTGGGAGGTATCACTGCAGTCATAGAACATGTCATGTTTTACATATTTTATGCCTTGGGCTTTATAAGCATTAGATAAAGCTGTGATTCCCAGGTATTAAACCAAGTCCTTTATCAATTCTTTGGCAGGCACCCAATGCTCCATGACTTAGTTCCCCCCATTAATCATCTTCTTTTTTGACTCAAATTGCTCACAGCTGTGATCAAACATTGGCGTAGCTTCTAAGAAGGAGGAGCATACAAAAGCTGTTATTGGGCAAATAATAGGAAAGGCCACACAACCTGTGTTTAGTTATAAAAAGTTTACAAACTTAGAAAATGCTGGCTGTTGGGCCAGCATTGGAAGGGAACCCTGTTATTTAGATTTCTCTAACCCTCTGCTCCAGCATATGATGTTGAGAATCATATTACTTGGGCTGTGAATCAGTTTTAGAAGGTATACAAATACATCTTGGACTCTTTGAGAGAAAAATCAAGTATACAAATCTGAGGAGATTTGACAAACAGAAAAACTTCTTACCATATAAATAATGTACAAATTTATTTATAAGGGCCTCTTAAACAGTATAAATATACTTGTCTGTCTTGTTTTTTTGATAAGTAATTTTTAGACACAAAGGTGAAAATTGTTCTTCCTCCTTCTGCTAATGTTATTTTCTCTGTATGAAGAAAAATATCGAAGTAGAGTAATCTGTTAATATACTAGTTCAATAATATTTGGGACTTAGCCCTAAAATGCATTTTATTGTGAAGTTAACAGTATAAGAAATTTGTAAACATTTCAGATCTCTGAGCCTCAGAGAGTTGAATTCTTTTTTCTTGTTTTTGTAGTTAGTAGTGGCAAATCTAGAGTTCAAACTCAAGTCAGTGGACTCTGTAATTCAAGCTTTGAAATAGCCTCTCAGTCACCCTCTTATTTTGTTTCATATATTGACAAGACTTATATATTATTTCAACAAAAAAAGCAGGAATCATCAGTGAGGGTACAAATACTGATGATGATAGTAAGATGTCTCCTCACTCCACATAAAGCCAGATATTTATGACATTATTCAGTTACTAAAAGAGAACTTCATACAATCCCAGAGTCATTTTTTTAGAGCTCTAAATTCCATATATTGTCATTTTACATCAAAGGCCCATTAGTTTTATCTAATAAGAGTATATAAGTCCTATGTTTACAAGGGTGCCGAGAAGCAGACATTCTCACCCAGATCTCGAGAAAGTGTTCCAGTATTCTCAATAGGCATTTAAGAATTAACTTCCATAGATGATGTAATACAGAATTGTACACCTGAAATCTATGTAATTTTACTAACAATTGTCACCCCAATAAATTTAATAATAAAAAAAGAATTAACTTAATTCTGTCTTATTGTGTACATAATTGGCTTATTTTATTCAAAAATATTTTATAGAATCCATTGTCAAAGTTTTTGAGTCCAACTTAGTTTCCAAGATTACATCAGTTTTATAATTGATATTGTTCAATGCTGGATAGTTAATACGTACCAACATTTTTTCACTCGAAGAAATTTCCACACTCACTCATGCTAGGTACTGGTACAGAAGTCTTTTGCGAGCCGAGTGGTTTTATTTGTGCCACTGGAAAGTCTGACTTGGAAGTTTTCAATAGTTTTCTGACATTATTCTCTCAGGAACTGGAAGCTTAAAGGAAGGGGCTAATGTTATTTAATCTGTCCTAAGTTACTGATCCAGCTTACATGCTCTCTTTGAAATTCTTTTTCTGAAATATATGGCAGGGGCACACTGAATAGCCAGGAAAAAATGTCTAGCAATAAAATAACAAAGATGGATAAAATATATTTTTCAATCTTTGAAAATATGTGAATGAGTCAGCAAGAAAGGAAAATCCTCGGCGGTCAAAAAATAAAATGATGACTCTAGAGACATAAGCAAGCTCTCAAACCAGTGCTTGCCCTATAACATCAGCTGCATGGGGAACAGGAGGCAAAGCCCAGGGTCCATAAAATGTGTGAAATCAGATTGGGTCTGGCTGAATATATCTAGGGCCCTCGTGGTTATATCTTCAGCAAAAATATTTTTTAAATACGTCTCACAAAAGGAGACAGCAAGGAAACTTTCATCTCTGTGATACTTGGATCTAGATAGAGGGGAGAGAGGGAAGAGTTTCCCCTAAGATATGTTTGGGGCCCAGTTTATATTTACTGGGTTGTCCAAAAATCATTAAGCCAAGGAGTTGTATTAGTATTGTCTTGGGTGGTAATGCTCACAGGTGCCTAGCAGAAAAAGAATAAGAATCCTTCCCAGAAGGATATAACTTCTACTCAGTTCTCAAAATATCCCCATTAAAAAAAAAGTTCATACCAATATGAACTTATAAGAAGACGTCACAGAACCCCCTCCCCCCCAAAATAAGACATTATAAAGGAAAGTCAGGAGAAATAATCAACAGCAGAGGCCCAACAGCAGAAGTGGAAATACACAAATGCTTTAAGTCTGCTACTGTCCCATTAGCCGAAAGAAGGGATAGACCCAGTCTAGAGTAATTGTGAATAGGCACTACCAAAAATTCTCAACTCCATCAGTAATCAAGGAAAGAGGCATTACAAGCAGAATATACTTTTTTAATACTTTAAAATTTGTGTAATTATACTAACCATTGTCATCCCAATAAATTTCTAAAAAATTTTTCAAATTGATCATAAATGCAAAATTAGCATCCACCAGCACCTCTGTCTCTAGAGAGAGTTCAAACTGGTTCCTGCCCTTCCAGCAGGCTCTTTAGGATTAGCAAATGCATCTTCTTCACATATGGTCTAGGTGCTTTTCAAATTGCTGCTTTTGCACTGCATCCCTGAGTGAGTCTGAATGCAAGACCTTGACATCAGAATCTCCATTTTCTAGAGCCCTATGGTTCTCTTGGATGTAAGCCCTGTTGGATTTCAAAGCCAGACTTTATGGGGGCTGATCCCTCTGGTTCAGGTCCCAAGGGTTGTGGTACCTGAAGTGGGGCACAAACCCCTCACACCTCAAGGACAAGCTCCGTATTTATGAGAACACTCACAATTGGGGGTCACTGCGCCAAGGGTGGAGTTTTGGTGAAACCACATCTCTGCCTCTCCTTCCATCTGGATGTGGCCCTTTTGCCTTTTGTTGTAGAGGAACTGTTCAGCTAGTTTTCAGGTATTTTCCAAAGGGAATTGTTTCATCTTTAGCTGTAGATTTATTGTGTTTGTAGGAGAAGGTGAATTCAGGCTTTTCCTGTGCCACCATCTTGAACTGCCTCCCCTAGTTTTGTAGATTCTTGAAAGGTTTTCATATCTTTGAATTAGTATGCAAAGCCCCAAGCTATATCAGCTTAGAGTTTTGGATGATGATATTTTAATTTTCTGTGACAGTTACATTTAATTCGTGTGTGTATATACTTCATAATCCTCTTCTGGAAAGGAAACTCAATCTGGACTAAAAAGAAAGGTATAAAACTAAGAGAGAAGGAATATGAGTTTTTGGCCACAGTTTCTATTTCCAAGTAAAGATATCAGAACACAACAGGATTGTCTCCATCTTCCTCCTCAGGAAGTATCTACTACTAATAATATACTAATTCTACTAACAGTAGGTAGCATTTATTCCAGTTGCGTGTTCTTCCATCACTTTATATGCATCATTGCATTTAATCACCACAAAGGCTCTATGAAGCTAGTAGGCTGGGTTGTCTGTTGTCAACTTTTCTTCATCACCACCGCCTTCTAACTTACACTAATGCACTGTAGAGGAGGAAATAGAACTACGTTTTCCACAACATCCTCTCTGTGTTTGGTTCCAGGATTGAGCCTGCCAAAAAAGAGGGATACCAGGAATATTTGGGGAGACGTGTTAACAAACATGAAGTTCACAGAGCCTCTAAAGGAGAGCCCTTGAAAACCACTCTCCTCACTGCTACAGAGTAAGATGGTTATTGGCATCTTCTAGAAATGCATTGAATTGCAGCAATTTCCAAGTTAATTCTTATAAACCACCTGTTTGGGTGCTTCATTCCAAGATTTCAGCTGGCCACTTCCCTGATCTTTGCTCCCGCAGATCTTCCAAACTTTACATAAGTTTCTTATATCCTGTATTAAAACCATTCATGCTTGAAATGCACAGAGCAACTTCTGTTTTCCTGGCTGTTAGTGGAAAGAAGAAAGTGCCACTGGGACTTGACATCTTTCAAGGTACACATCTGTGTCTTGAGAATGAGCCCCATGAGAGTGGAGAAGACCACTGGGCAGGTGAAGGAAGCCTAAAATATTTAATAAAGTATAATTAAGAGAGTATGGAGCACAAATTTCCACCGAGAACTAACCACAGCCATTTCTACCTAAGTTCTCCTTATCTTCCACTCCCAGGATGGTCAGCTACATAAAAATGAATAAATAAGAACAGGTTGCCATCATACAATTGCTCTAGGTGGGTGAAAACCAACTGTCCTTACTGAAGTCAAGAAGAAATTATCTACAATGTGTTCAAGCTAATAGAAATTATTGACCAGTGATTCTCAAAGTTGGGGTAGTCTCTACCACCTCCTACAGTACATTTGGGAAAACTTTGGTGACTCCATTGTAAGCCACATTGCTTTTTATGACCACAAAAATCATAAAGTTTTACTTCCATTGAATTCTATTGGTTACAAGCAATTTACAGTGACCATCCCAGATTCAAGGGGATGGGACATAGAGAACCTTGTCTCCATGGGAAATGTGTCAAAGGATTTACAGACATGTCTTTAAACTACCAGACTACTCTATCTAAAATTACTCCCACCCTCAATCCTGATCTCCCTTCTCTGACTTGTTTTTTACAAAACACTTAATATTTTCTAATGTGACTAAGCAATGTGGATATAAGCTTACAACCCAAGCCTTTCCAGTCTGATGTTATAGTCGTAACCTCACTAGGCCACTTTGTATCAGGAACAAGCTGTAAGTCTGGGAAGATGAAAGGAATTCTTGCTATTATTTCTTGACCAAAGACACCAGCACCATTCTGCAGATATTTTCAAATTCATTTTGTCATCATTCTTGCCGCAAGGATAATGTGGATTGTTTCACTGAAAGAAAACTGTGGGCTTTTGACCTGCTGTGAATAGTTAAGTTCTTTCAACTTTCTGGGACTATGTATAGTCATGGAGTTTAAATCTCACTTGAGTCATTTCTTTGTCTGCCTTGGCTTACTCTGTGCTGGTATTTTCCAGCTGCATACTAACGAACTGAGCACTGAGGAAGAAGTGTACCCATGAAAGACAATGGCTTGATTCTGCAGCTATGTGACACTAATGCCTGCATCGATTACCACTGGTTAATAAGCCTTACCCTCCCTTGCATGACTAAGTCTTGACACTGAATATATACCTACACTTAGTCAAATCCCCCCCTTTTTTGAAAGTGAAGATAAAGAGGTTTAATCCCTCTTTTGCTGTTAAGAAAGCATTTCAAATTACTCTTCAAATATAAATGAAATTGATAAAAAAAATTTTCAGGATTTTAATTTTCAAGTCCCTCCTCCAATTGTGTGTGTCCTAGAATGATACAATTCTGATTCATTTATAGCTAGCTTAGGTTTAAAAAATAACAGGCTTGCAGGATAGCCCTGGATTCCAGGGAACACAAGATAAAAGTCAATTGAGATTAGGGCCATCAACTTTATTTTGCTCAAGTTATTTCTCTTTGAATACATTGATACTAAAAGAGGAAATATAGGAGATTTTAAGACCATAAAACAAAATTCTGTGTTTTTCAGTTAATGCTAGGAAAATGCATCACAAATAAAGAACCAAAAGCTAGTTTTTATCTCCAAACCCAAGGACATAGTGCATCTTTTCTACTTAGTTTTTATGTGTCCCTCTGTATTAACTGGGTTCTCTCTATGGCCTTAAAACAGAGAATCAGTAAATCAAACAGAAAAAGTCGAGAACCATATGATTTCACTCATATGGGGGATATAAAACTGAAAGCAACAAAGGAACAAGACAAACAAATAAAGAAACACATCCTACTGAATGGGAGAAGATATTTCTCAATGATATATCTGATAAGGGGTTAATATCCAAAATTCAAAAAAAAAAAAAAAACTCATTCAACTCAACACCAAAAAAACAAACAACCCAATTAAAAAATGGGCCAAGGACATGAAGAGGACATACAGATGGCCAACAGACATAATAAATGCTCAACCTCACTAATCATTAGAGAAATGCAAATAAAAACCACCATGAGATACCACCTCACTCCAATCAGAATGACTATCATCAATAAATCAACAAACAAGCGCTGGCGAGGATGTGGAGAAAAGGGAACCCTGGTGCACTATTGGTGGGATTGCAGATTGGAGCAGCCACTGTGGAAAAAAGTATGGAGGTATCTCAAAAAGCTGGAAATTGAACTACCTTATGACCCAGTAATTCCACTTGTAGGTATCTATCCAGAGAAATCCAAAACGCTAATTTGAAAAAATATATGCACCCCTATGTTTCTTGCAGCACTATTCACAATAGCCAAGATATAGAAACAACCGAAATGCCCATCGGTAGACAACTGGATTAAGAAACTGTGGTACATTTGTACAATGGTATGGGGACAGAGCCCCAGAAAGTAGTTTACAGGCTCTCGGCCTCACGTGGAAGGGTGCTGGCTCGGGTAGTGGATGGCCGTCAGCTGTGGCTGATTGGCCGTCGCCTGTGGCCGGTTAGCCGATTGGCCACTAGTATAACTGCTGCGGCTACGGAGGAGAGCTGAGGAGAGCCGAGGAGAGCCGAGGAGAGTAGAGGAACAGAGTCGAGGAGAGTAGAGGAGAGTCGTCGGTCGGTTGGCGGAAAGGCGGTCGGTAGGTCGCGCGTCCAGTGGGCCCAGCCTCCAGTGAGACCATAGTGGTATGACTCCCCTACCTATGGCTCCGTGGGTGTTCCTTTTTGGCCTCACTATATCCTGCGTTCTTGTGTGGGGAGCGGGACCAGAGACCCTGCAGGCCGCCCCGCATGACAAATGGCGCAGCGAGCAGGGTCTCCTGCACGACAAAAATGGAGTATTACCAGGCCGTAGAAAAGAGTGAAATCTTACCATTTGCAATGATATGGATGGACTTAGAGAACATTATGCTAAGTGAAATAAGTCAGATGTAGAAAGACAAATGCCATGTGATCTCATATGTGGAATCTAAAGAATAGAATAAATGAACAAACTAATCAAAAACAGTCTCAGAGACATAGAGAAAAAAAACTGATGGTTGCTAGATGGGAGGGGGGTAGGGATGAGAGAGAAGGTGAGGGGATTAGAAAGGACAATCGGTAACCACAAGATTGCCACAGGGATATGAAAGACAGTTTGGGGAATATAATCCATAATGTTGTAAAGATTTTATAGGGTATCCGATGGACACTTGTCTTATTAGGGAGACCACTTCAGGGACGGTGTAGATGCTTTATCACTGCGCAGTACACCTGAAGCTGAAGCTGAATAATAATGAATGTCAACTATAAAGCAATATATATACATAGTCACAAGAAAAGGAGTACAGCATAAGGAATAGAGTCAGTGGAATTGTAACAGCTATGTACGATGTCAGAGGGGTTTTAGATTGGGAGAGGGGGGATATCACTTTGTGAGGGTTATAAATCTCTATTACATTGTTTTGTACACCTGAATCTAATTCTAAAATCAGGGTGGGTACATTTACATAATGCATCCTTTAACAAGGGAATGAGTGAGGGCATACATGACAATGCTAGCATGATGTTCTCTCCCTCCTGTCAATTATCCTTGAGTCACCCTGCATTTTAAGCTTTAGGTCAATCAAATGAATTTCAAAGTAAAAGCCTTCAGCACCATTGAGGAATTAACTCTGTGGGGTTGCTTCACAAAAGCAATGAATTGCTTTTACCTCATGCGATAAATTTTTTTTTCCAGCTTTTGCCTTCTATCAGAAGGGTCTCTTATTCACATTTAATTCCATTCCTTGATAAGAATTCATTTCTATAAACAAATACTTCTCTCCTTTAAATAGAATAAAAGCTGTGAATTTAAATTGCAATTTTTAAAGTAAAGTATATATGTAATGAATCTCTATCAAATATTTGCAAGGAACTCTTTTGGGTTGAACATCACAATATTTTGTATATTTCTTTCCAATTTCCTATGCCATGCAATATGCTGTCATCCCACGCTGAAAGGTAGTTAATTTTGCACAGAGAGGAATCAGGGCTTAAACTGACTGTTCAGTGTTTGAGGATGATTTGAAACCATCTTGTTATCTTCCTTTAACAAATTTACATTCTTTTTATCGTCCCACAAATGATGTGTAAACCAATTGCTTCCATTTTTCTGTCACCTAAAGTAGGGTCAGCAAAGTTTTTATTAACTTTTTATTTTAGAACAATTTTAGACTTACAGAAAAATTACGAAGAGAATAGAAAAGAGTTCCCATATACCCCACACCCAGTTTTGCCTATTATTAATATATTACTTTATAAGATAGATTTGTTAGAATTAATGAACTAATATTGATGTATTATTATTAAAGTCCATACTTTACATTTCTTTAGTTTGTTCCTAATGTCCTTTTTCAGTTCCAGGATCTCATCCAGGATACCACATTATATTTAGTCATCAGATCTCTTTGTGCTCCTTTATGCTGTGACAGTTCCTTATATTCCCTTGTTTTTGATGACCTTGAGAATCTTGAGAATTCGTCATCAGATATTTTGTATAATGTTCATCAGTTGGGATTTGTCTGATGTTCTCTTATGATTAAACTGGGGTTACAGGTTTTGGGAAGGAAGATCACAGAGGTAAAGTGCTATTTTCATCACATAATAACATGGCTACAGTATACTATCAAAATGACTTATGGCTGTTGATGCTGACCTTGATCACCTGACCGATTAGTCTCTACTCTAAAGTTGCTCTTCTTTCCCTCTTTCTGTATTTTTCTATACTATGATTTTTGGAAGGAAGTCACCATGCAGAGCCTGCACTTAAGGAGTAGAGAGTAATGCTATGTAAATTGCAAGTGGAATATCTATATAAATTATTTAGAATTCTTCTGCATGGAAGATTTGTCTTTTCTCCTCCATTTAATTATTTATTCAAATATGAGATCTGACAATTAAGTTCGCGAACTTGTTGCAACAATGTTGCTAACCTTTTTTTAATGTCAGAGGGATTATTCACTATTAATTTGTACCAACTGGACAAACAGTTAACCAAGTTTACTATTTGGAAGTGCTGAAAAGGCTGCGTGAAAAAGTTAGATGACCTGAACTTTTTGCCAACAATTCATGGCTCTTGCATCACGACATTGCACCAGCTCACACGGCACTGTCTGTGAGGGAGTTTTTAGCCAGTAAACAAATAAGTGTATTGGAACACCCTCCCTACTCACCTGATCTGGCCCCCAATCACTTCTTTCTTTACCCAAAGATAAAGAAAATATTGAAAGGAAGATTTGGATGACATTTAGGACATCAAGGGTAATATGACAACAGCTCTGATGGCCCTTCCAGAAAAAGAGTTCTAAAATTGCTTTGAAGGTGGACTAAGCGCTAGTGTTGGTACACAGCTTCCCAAGGGGAGTACTTTGAAGGTGACCATAGTGATATGCAGCAATGAGGTATGGAGCAATTTTTCTAGGGTGAGTTCGCAAACTTAATTGTCAATCCTCGTATTCTCACTTTTAGATCCAGGAGTTTGCGAGTTTTTGGTTTTGGGTTTTTTCCCTTTCCTTCCTTCCTTCCTTCCTTCCTTCCTTCCTTCCTTCCTTCCTTCCTTCCTTCCTTCCTTCCTTCCTTCCTTCCTTCCTTCCTTCCTTCCTTCCTTCCTTCCTTCCTTCCTTCCTTTCTTGATTTTTTGAGAATTTTCTATACAGAAAATGTCATCTAAAAACAAAGACAGCTTTATTTCTTCCTTCTAAATATGTATAACATTTATTTGATTTTCTTGTCTTTTTATACTGTTTATAACTTCCAGTATGATGTTGAATAGGAGAGGTGAGAGAGGCTATCCTTGCTTTATTCCCAATCTTAGGAGATGAATATTCAGTTTATCACCATTAAGTATGATATTAGTTGTAGTTGTTCTTTATGAAGTTTAGGAAGTTCCTGATTATTTCTAGTTTGCTGAGAGTTACCATGAATGGATATTGGATTTTATCAAATCTTTTTCTATACCAATTGATATAATAATATGACTTTTTTACTTAGTCTGTTGATATGGTATATTACATTGATTTTTTTAAATATTGAACTGCTTTCTCACAGCTAGAATAAATCTCACTTGGTCATGGTGTTAAATTCCTTTTATACATCGTACAATATAATTTTGAGGGTTTTTGTGTCTACTTTCAAGAGAGATGATAGTTTGCAGTTTTCCTTTCTTTTATAATGTCTTTATTTGGTTTTGCTATTTGAGTAACACTGGCCTCATAGAATGAGTCAGGAAGCATTCCCACTGCATCTATTTTCTGGATGAGACTATGGAGAATTGGTATCATTTCTTCCTTAAATATTGGGAAGAATTCACATTTGAAACCATCTGGGCCTGGTGTGTTTTTTTGTTTTTTTGTTTTTGAAGTGTATTAATTATTGATTCAATTTCTTTTTTTTTAAGTTTATTGGTTTAAGAGATATATGACTATTCAGACCATTTATTTCTCCTTATGTTAATTGTGGTAGTCTGTGTATTTCAAGGGATTGACTGATTTCATCTAAGTTATCAAATTTGGGGGCTTAGAGTTATTTATAATATTCCTTTATTATCTGTTTAATATCCATGGTATTAGATTGATGATTCCCCTTTCATTTCTAATATTGGTAAGTTATTACCTTGTCAATTTTTTTAATGATTAACCTGGAGAAGTTTATCAATATTTTTCATTTTTTCAAAGAACCAGCTTTTGGTTTCATTGATCTTCCCTGTTGTTTTCCTATTTTCAATTTAATCAATTTCTCCTCTAATATTTATTATTTCCTTTCTTCTTGCTTTAGGCTTAAATTGCTCTTCTTTCTTAAGTTTCCTAAAGTAGATACTTACTTAGATTATTGATTTTAGATCTTTCTTTTCTAATATACAAGGTGTAATCAAACAATATGGTGAATGTTTAAAAAAAATTATTACAGTAAAAGACACATTGCCATTAATCCCCCTCAAAATACTCCCCCTCACTCCAAACACACTTATCCCATCGTTCTTGCCACTTTCTGAAGCAGTTCTGTTAAATCCTCTTTCATGAGTGTCTTTAGTTGTGCTGTCATGGCTGCCTCCATGTCCTGAATCAATTCAAAACATTTACCTTTCATAGTCATTTTGACTTCGGAGAACAGCCGGAAGTCACAGGGTGCCAGATCCAGTGAATATGGTGAATAAGGACAAACCATAATGTTTTTATTTGACAGAAATTGCCATATAACCAAAATGATGTGTGACACGGAGAGTTGTCATGATGGAGGATGATTTACAACACACTTTGAAACACACCTTCTCTCGATCTTAGCTCACACCCAACTGCACCGAACAAGTTGAATCTTGTCACATACTATTACTAAGGTTCCATGCACCATTTCCCATATTGAAGATCCCTGCCTTTTGTTGGATGGCACTTGGCAACATCATTCACCGTATTTTTTTTATCACACCCCATCTGCTTTCAGTGGTATAAACTTTCCTTTAATTATTATTTTGGCTGCATCCCAAAATTTTTGATAAGTTTTTTTTTTTTTCATTTAATTTAAAATGCTTTTTAATTTCTCTTGAGTCTTCTTTGACCTTTGTGTTATTGAGGAGTATGTTGTTTCATTTCCTGATATTTAGGGATTTTCTAGCTATCTTTTTGTTATTGATTTCTAATTCAATTCCATTGTGGTCTGAGTAATACAACTCAGTATGATGTTAATTCTTTTAAATTTGTTAATGTGTGCTTTACAGTCCCAAATGTATTCTATTATGCTGAGTGTGCCATGTGAGCTTTAGAAGAAGGTGTTTTCTGCTGTTGTTGGATGGACTATTTCATAAATATCAATTAGATCAAATTGATGAACCTATCCTTACCTATTTTTTGGCCGCTTAACCCGGCAATTACTGATGACGGCACATGTTAAAGTCTCCAATTATAATATTTGATTTCTTCTTTCAGTTCTAGTTTTTTCCTCATATATTTGAGGTGCACAGATGTTTAGTATTGTTATGTCTTCTTAGAGAGTTTACTCCTCTATCATTAAGTAGTGCCCTTCTTTATCCTTGATAACTTTCTTATTCTGAAGTCTGCTTTATCTAAAATTAATGCAGCTACTGCATCTTTTTCTATTAGTGTTAGCATAGTATATCTTTCTCCATCCCTTTACTTTTAACCTATCTGAGTCTTTATATTTAAATTTGGTTTCTTATAGAAAATATACTTGAGCCTTTTTTCTAATCCACTCTAACAATCTCTGTCTTTTAATTGGTGTATTTATATCATTCACATTTAAAATGATGTTTTATAGAATTGTACACTTGAAACCTATATAATGTTACTAATCAATGTCACCCCAATAAATTTAATAAAAATTTAAAAAATAAAGTGATTATTGATATAGTTGAATAAATATCTACCATGTTCATAACTGCTTTCTATTTTATTTGGTTTTGTTTCTTTTTTACTCTATTTTCTGCCTTTTCTGGTTTTAGTTGGTCAATTTTTATGGTTTCATTTTATCTCCATTCTCAACATATCAATTATACTTACTTCTATAAATTTTTAGACTTTACAATATATATTGCTAACTAATTTAATCCACCATCAAATAACACTGTAGTGCTTCATGTATGTTACAGCGGAGTATTCCCAATTCCTCCTCACATCCCTTATGATATTGCTGTCATTCAGTTCACCTATTCAGTGTTACTAATAGTACTTTACACAGTTATTTTTTAGTTCAATAAATAATTTTTAAAAATAGAATATTTTATTTTGCCTTCATTTATCATTTTTCTGAAAATCTTCCTTTTTGTGCATGATCTAAGCGTCTGACCTATGCCATCTTCCTTCTTCCTGAAGAACTTGTAAAAATATTTCTTGCAAGACAAGTTTGCTGGTGATGAATTCTCCCAATTATTGTTTGTATGGGAAAGTCTTTGTTTCTTTTTCACGTTTGAAGGGTAATTTCCCTGGATATAGAATTCTGGATTTTTTTTTAACACTTTAAATATTTAATTTCACTATGTCCTTCCTTGCATGGTTTCTGACAAGAAGTATACTGTAATTCTTATCCTTGTTCCTCTATAGATGTTTTTCTTCCCTCTGATTTCTTTCAGAATTTTGTTTTTGTTTTTGTTTTTCTGCAGTCTGAATATGATGCAAGTAGGTATGGTATTTTTACTATTCATCTTGCTTGATGTTCTATGAGCTTTCTGGATCTGTTGTTTGGTTTCTGTCATCAATTTTGGAAAATTCTTGATCTTCTTATTTAAAATATTTATTCTGCTCCGTTTTCTCTTTTTTTCCTTTTGGTTTTACATGTACAGTAAGTCCTCACTTAATATCATCAGTAGGTTCTTGGAAACTGGGACTTTAAGTGAAGAGACATATAAGGAAACCAATTTTACCATAGGCTAATTGATCTAAACAAGAGTTAAGTTCTCACCACATATTTCTGGCCACAAAAACATCAGCAAACTTCTAAATGAAGACCCCCCCTCCAACACTTCTAGTATTAAGCATTGAAATAAATGTGAGCTATACATACATTTAAGAAAGATTAATAAAAATAAGTAAGATAATTATTTTGCATCCTACTTATTCCAGTTCAGGGTTGAGGGTGGCTGTAGCCTATCCCAGCAGCTCAGGGCACAAAGTGGGAACCAACCCTGGACAGGATGCCCTTCCACCACAGGGTGTGTGCGTGTGCATGCATGCATACATGCACTCACTCATACTGGGACAATTTGGATACCACAGTTTATCTAATGTGCACAGCTTTGGGATACGGGAGGAAGCAGGATTGCCCAAAGAAAACTCACGCAGACATAGGAGAACTTGCAAACTCTGCACAGACTGTGGCTCCAGCCCAGAATAGATTTTTTTTTCTCGTCAATGTTATAACAAAACGATGCTGAGTGAAATGACATTATTCAAGGACCTGATGTATGTTACATATTTTGAAATAGTCCCACAGTTCTTGAATATTCTGTTATGCTTTTTCATTCTTTATTTTTTCTATTTGCACTCCCATTAGGGAAGTTTCTAGTGAAGTATGTATCTTCAAGCTCACTAGTTCTCTATTCAACCCTGTCAAAGACATTCTTCATTTCCTTTACAGTGGTTTTTAAAAATTTCTATTGCCTTATGATTTATTTTTTAGAGTTTCTATTTCTCTGCTTATATTACCCATGTTCTTGCATGTTGTCTAGTTTTTTTCATTATAACCCTTAAGATATTAATCATAGTTATTTTAAATTCCCTTCTGATAATCCCAACATTTATTCATATCTGAGTGTAGTTCTGATACTTGCCGAGTGTCTTCAGAAAAATTTTTTCTTCCTTTTAGAATGCCTTTTAATTTTTTTGTTGAAAGCTAGACATGACTCATCAGATAATTAAAAACTGAGGGAAATAAGCCTTTAGTGTGATGTTTTATGTTAATCTGGTTAGGAGTTGGACTGTGTTTAATGTTTGTGCAGCTGTAATGATTCTAGTTCCTTTTGTGTCCTTGTCTTTGTGTTTCCTGGAAACTTTGAGCTTCCCTAAGTATTCCTTTTCAGACAGAGTCCATTTCTTACAGCTCATTCAGCTTAATTCACTGTTATACTGGATTGCTGTTTGGTGTGGTGATAAGGGGTGGGGGGAGGGGAGGCATATGATTACCTTATGATTAAATCCCAGTGTTTTACTGGACCTGTGTCCCTACGTTCTGACTTTCACAAGCATTCCTTAGCTTACCCTCCTTGAGTGAGACAGGAAAGTTAGAGATAGCTGAAATGAGAGGATATCCTTCCCCATTTGGGACAAGGTCTTTGTTATAGAGAAGAAGACTCTGGGCATATTTCGCAGTGGTTACTCTTCTCCTCCCACTACCATAGTCTCAAGGGCATCTTTTTCAACATTTCACACTGGTGATGTTGCTGGAGGTAAATTCCATGAAAGTGTGGGGGCCCCCCTAAGACCCGAGGATTTTCTTACTCATACTAGCCCACACTCAGTCTAAAGAAATTAGTGAAGACTGTCATTTAAGTGTTCTTACAAGTTAATAGCCCCAGTGGATTCTGCTCCTGATAAGAAAATCTTGACTGTGTCTCTGCATTCACCTCTCTCTCCAGATTTGGGGATGGCATGTTTCCCTGTAACCTTAATTCTCTGATAGGTCCTTGAAAATTATTGACTTTCAGTCTGCTCAGTTGAAAAGACAGGAGTTATAAGAAAAAGTGTGATAACTTCTCAGATTTTTGCATTTTGGAGCTGAAACTGGAATTCTCTGCAAATGTTCTCTGTAAAGAGTTATAGAGTAAGTATTTTCAGCTTTGTAGGCAACATGGTCTCTCTTGTAACTAATCAACTCTGTTGTTATACTGTCAAAACAACAAGAGATGATACATAAATGAATGAGTTTGATGGTGTTGGTGGTGTTCCAATAAAACTTTATTTATAAAAACAAGGAATTGGCTGGATTTGGCCTGCAGGCAATAATTTCCTGACCCCTGATTTGAAGCATAGATTGATAATCCTGAAAGCCAGAAAGTGTTTGTCTAGTTTGTTGAGTGGATTAATGAATGAATCTGTCTGCATATTAAAATGTCTTCAAGAGATTTGATGATGCCCCAAATATGCTTCTGTGTCAAAACTATCAGTTAGAAGAGTTTTAATAGCCTATACATTTCTGCTGTTATAACTTTAATTATAGGTGTTACTATATATACCCAACTTCATATGAAAGGGAGGAAAATGTCACTTAGTATTCTCTTGGAATTACTTTTATTCTCTACTTCGCCAAAGAATAATATTTGAGTCTAAATAATACAAGGCAAACAGTGAGCTATTTCCACTTAATTATAATTCAAAAATGATAATTTCCATTGCCTGCAGTAAGAAATGTAATAAAACCTTAAGCACCTAGTACTCAAGTAACTGTATCCCTCAAGAAATCAGCATCTTTAAAAAAATAAGAGGCCTTCACAGAGTTAAAGAGCTAAAGCTTCACAGAATAAAACAGAAAAATAGCACTATCTAACCTCATGAATTTAAACTATTTGAGGAAGAGTTATCTGAGTGAAAAACATAAATTTTAGTGGACCAAAGAAATATAACAGGTTTAAAGAATGAGAGAACCAATTTAAGATTTTTGTTACCTAAGTTAAAACTGTCTAATGCCAGTAGTAAACATCCAATATTTTGGGGAAATCATCCATAGAATAACTTTTCTAAAAACCCGTAAGATGAAGATGCTTCACTGTGAAATATGTAAAACATTATTCCCAAACATTTCCCTTTCCGAATCTACAATATTCCTCTCAAATTGCAAATTACGAAAATACAGAACCTCAGTGAATAGAATTTAACTAATATATTTTATGTATGTGAATTTACTCTCTGCCAACTTCTCAGACCTGGATTCCACTTTGATTTATTGTTCTCTGGCTTCTGGGAGCTAATCTGTCTTTCCTGAAACTGCTTAAATCCTCTCTTACTTATTCATTACTTCGACAATTAGTTCAAGTTGCTAACATATATAAAAGCAGATGACAGCATAAGTCAGCAAATGAGTATCTGCTGCCTGTGCTACTGAGGCTGGGTGGTTCACTTCAATGACTACTCTCACTTTTTATCCAAGTTGTATAAAAGGGAGAGGCATATAGGATGGTAGCTAATGAGTTTGAGAGAGAATTCAATTTCTAGAAAAACCAATTTAGATATTTTGGCCAAGATCAATGGCTTGTCATTTAAATTTAAAATTTTATAGTCTTATACATTCTTGTTAAGAGTAAAGTTTATTTAAATTGTCATTTTATTATTAATGTGAATGGGTTGTACTTTTCTGTTACATCTTGTAATTATTTATTGCTGGTATATAAGTCAGGCTTTGAATGTTTATCCAGAATTATCTTATCAATAGTAAACTTTTATGTTATTTTTGATTTCCTCAATAAACAATCATTACTGGTATCAGTACAACATGGAATGAATACAGGGAGACAAGAGATGAAGTTGGAGAAGATGTTGGGTCCATAGTAGCCATGTTTTGATATGTAGCTCCATCCTATTGGCCACAGTTGACTGAACCATGTATAGATGACACATGCTGAGTCAGTCACTCTCTTTCCTTAGAATTTAGAACAAGAACTGAAAATAACGAAACATTCTCTGCAAGTACATACAAGTATAATATGTAAAGTGGAAAATTATGTGGCAGTCATATAAAAAGAATATTGTACATAGTAGACTTATACAGGCCCTCATAAAGAAGAAAGGACAAATAGAGAGTCCTGGCTGCTTTCCAGCTCTTTCCTAAGCTGGCTGCATTCCTGCCCTTGAGTTTCACGAGATACTGCTGTATCCTTATAACACATTCCTCTTTTGCTAAAGCAAGTTTGATTTGCTTTCTCTTACTTGTGACCAAATAACCTAAGATAATATGTCTTACCATTATCACAGCAGCTTTTCCAAATTCTACTATAATTATTTACTTCCCCACAGAGATTCTTTGAGTAAGTAGCTATCACTTATTTTTTCATATCCCTAGCACTGAGTCAGTACTCAATAAATATCTGCAAAGTGATGAAAGAGAAAAGCTTGTCTGGGTGGGAGACACAGCATGATGAAGACTGATACAACAGCCATTACTTCTCAAATGGAAATGTTTCTTCATGAACTATTGGTTTTTTAAACCCTTAGAAGAGCTTTCCACAAACTGCATTCAGTGGCTACCCACTGTGTCAAAATGGGAATAAGTATTCAATGTAAAATGCTTCCACAGTAATTATGTATGGGAAATGCTGTGTTACACAAGTCAGCAATTTTCTTTACCATAGTAATTCTCAAAGCCTTTAAAATGACATCGGTACACTGAAAATCTTTAAGAAGGTGATAAAACAATGAGGATTTCCCAAACTCTTTGACCATGGGATTCTTTTACCACAAAACTTGACAGAACTCAACTCAACAACAACAAAACAAACAAACACAAATAAAAACTGCTCTTAAAACAGGCAAAGAACTAGAATAAACATTACTCCAAAGAAGATATACAAAAGTTAACAAGCACATGAAAAGATGCTCAGCATCACTAATCATTATGGAAATGTAAATCAAAACCACAATGAGATACCATCTCACATCCATTAGGATGACTACTAAAAAAATAGTAAATAGCAAATATTCATGAGGATATGGAGAAATTGGAAACCTTGTGCACTATTGGTAGGAATGTAAATGGTATAGCCACTATAGAAAACAGTATTGGGGTTTCTTAAAAAATTAGAAATGGAACTGCCATATGATCCAGCAATTCCACTTCTAAGTATATACCCAAAATAATTGAAAACAGGGTCTTGAAGAGGTATTTGTAAACCCTTGTTTGTAGCCAAAGGGTGGAAGCAACCAACTGTTCATCTATGGATGAATGAATAAAATGTGATATAAACATACAATGGATTATTATTCAGCCTTAAAAAGGAAGGAAATTCTGACACATTACAATGTGAATAAACCTTGAAAACATGTAAAATCAAACAAGTCAGTCACAAAAGAAAACAAAAAACAAATACTGTATGATTTCACTTATATGAGGTACTAGAGTAGTCAAATTCATAAATACAAACAATAGAATGATAATTGTTAGGGGTTTGGGGGGAAAAAGGAATGGGGAGTTATTTTTTAATGGGTATAGAGTTTCAGTTTTGGAAGTTGAAGAGTTCTGGAGATTGGTTGGTTGTACAACAATGTGAATTTACTTGACACTACTGAACTGTACACTTAAAAATCCTTAAGATAGTAAATTTTATATTATATGCATTTTACCACGATTAAATTAAAAGAAAAAACTTCCCAGAAAAATATATTTTTAGAAATAATGCCAAGACAATGTGTTGCTCCCAAAAGCACATACATGGAGCAAAGCCATTGTAACACGAAGAAATGGTAATGATTAACTTTCCTTTTCTGTGAAATTTCCACCATAGTAAGTTTCAAGATAATCAGTGTAATGCAGTACCCACTTGTTTCCTCTTACTTGAGAGTGGGTGAAAATCGCAGTTACATTTTCTTTCCTGAAGGATAACTTTTACCATTGTATTATGTTGGCCTCTTCTTTCTGTCTTTAAATATATGGTGTCAGAGAATGATGACATGAAGAGAATGTTCAGGGCTGATAAATAGCAATCATCTCCCTCTACCTATTCCCCTAATTTAGTAGCCACAACACATAGCCCCAAGGAAACCTCTAAGGGCAAGTGTAGACTTCTAAGGATCTAGTAATAGTGGGTAAAGTGCTAAGTGCCAAGGTTTGGGGGAATTTATCTCATATGAGCAAAATCCTCTGGATCTCCAAAGCTTCTCTTTTACTTCTGATCACATATTCTAAGAGACAATAAAGTCTCAGTTTGTTATAATCCTACTGCTGCATTTGCAAGCTTCCATCTCATCACATAACCTCTCAGTAGCTGTTGTCCTCTCTGAAACCTGGGGCCAATACCAGAACAACCTTCTTGCAGCCATCCTGAAGGGTAATGAATAGAAATGAGTTATAAATATAAAATGATGTATAAATCTTTTAGCACCAGAGACTTGGGATGTTTTAAGTACACAAAGGACAGACTGATAAGACTATCAATCCTGTCTCCAACGTATAGACATTTAGAAAGTGGGATCCCATCTATCGAGGCTTTTAGGGCCTCAGTTTTTAAAAAAATCAATGATTTCCATCAATGTAGAGAAATATGCTCTTTTGCCTTTCTGGGGCAAATTTAATGAATTTTCCTGTAAATGTTATGGTCATATGAGATGAGGTTACATTTTATCTGCAGTGTAGCTAGATTCATTATGGACAATTTTCTTATCCAGAGAGTATTCTGCTCTACAGATATGCTGCTCTGCTTGCATGTGGCTACATTGGAGGCATCAGATTGAGTGAATATTAATGATGAGGTTGTTTCCATGTTATATATCTAGCATACTGAAAGAAAAACAATTCAAGTTAAAAATAACAAAGGCTGACAGTTTTAAAACCTTAATGGGGTGCTATTTTCAACTGTGTTGAGTTTTAATATTGAATAACTTGGTCTTCATTTAGAACTTAGTATTTAAAATTGCATTTCTCTGGAGGTTCTGAAAATATGATAATTGTTGATTAATAGTCTCTCTATTGTTGAAGTAATAAGCAACGCTCAACTGTACCCAATTATATTTATGCAGCCTTTTCAAAACAATCTGTAGGCTTGCACCCACCAAAATTTTACTTCAAAGTAAAAATTCCATTTGAAAGAAGAATGTGTGTTTATGTGCAACTAATTTAAGGGCCTTTGCATAGAAGCTCCGAGCCTAGAGTTAATAAAAAATGAAACCATTTAATTAGTAGTCCTGAAACCAAAATACCTTCCTAGTCAATTAGGAGAAATATATGTTGGTCTAATCAGCTGAATCATTACCATGCTGATGCAGTATACTGGTTATTTGTCTTCAATGTCTGGCATTCTACTTTTTGAGGAAATTAGGTGAAGGAGATGCATATCCCTGCAGGTCTAGTTCCTGTAGCAAAGTTGCTGCTATCCCACTCCAAATACATCTTGTCAACCTCCCATTCATAGGTAGGTCTGGAATCCTACAGAAAACATTTCAGCCATTGAGGGAAATGAGACAGCAATAGAGACATTTTTCTCTTCATTTGCTTCCTGAGTCTGAGAAACAGTGTTCATACAGCCTTCTTAGACGTAAAAGAAATAATAAAGTAGACTAGCCTCCTCTTTTTTTTACTGTAAATCAGAATTGAGCTAATAAAATTCTTTCCAGAAGAAAGGGGTAAAATATTCTTCATTTCTACTTTCCTTTCTCTTCCTCTTTCTCAGCGCCTCCTTTTACCTGCTGATTAGCTTTACCACCAGGAGATAGATGCAAAGGTACAATACAGGCTGTGATTGAGGAAAAGAGCTTAGAGAAGCCACCATTTTACAAATAAGCAAACTTATTCTCAGTTACCAAGTGACTTCTCCAAGGTCAGGTTCAGCCACCTTCTCAGTTGTGTCAAATCCATGTGTGCATGTACTAAGTAGCAGACCCAAATAAAACCACAACAAAAATCAAAACAAAAACATTGTGAAATCCTGTTTCCCCACTAAAAAGACAGCTAGATACTTTGTTGAACAGCATCAGAGGCCATTTTGGATGAAATATATCCTTTTCCCATTTCAGCATCACCATCCAGATAAATGAAGCCTACCTAATCCCCACTAAATCATCAGTGAGTTTTCCTCTTAAAAATGGCAACTCTTCGCATTATCATTTCAAACCAAACAGCCTATTAAAACACTAGGTACTTTCCTCCAGAGATGTATTAGATTAGGAAATATAATACCAGATCTGACCTCTAGATATGAAGAGTTTCAGTGATGACTGTAAAAATATTTTTAATTACTTACTGAGAAGAAACCCTCCATTTGTATTTGTGAATCATTACTGCCATTTCTGGTTAGGGTGTTGTTCTCTCTAGTGATTCTTGACTAGAAAAGGGTCAATAGAAACACTTAGGCACACACATTTACCTCACTCATGAGCCCATAATACTGTATGTTCTAAAGACTTTTCCAGATGGTCTTAAAGACAAGTTCTTTTGAAAGGCAAAACTCAACTTCAAAACCCAATTTTCAGGTTATAAAGGGTTAATTCTTTTCTGAGCTGATTAAAACTTTGGAGACCCTACTACAGCAAGAGGCTTATCATATTCCATTTAGCATGGACTAGACCCCTTAATTACAGCTTTAAAATGTTTTCTAGGTTTCATACCCTTACCCAGAAAAGAGCAGTTTGAGAAATAATAATCAAGTTTCCTTCAAAGAAAAGAAAAGCTTTCACCTTCTGAAATTCAAGTCTTTGTGGCTTCTCACAGAAATCTGGCTCTTTCTCACAACATTTTTGTACTCAGGGCTGAATCGGTGTCAGTAGTAACAACATAAACTTTATTATGAAATGACCTGGGCATACAGATGGTTCTCTCGTTTCAAAGAGAGAAGAATGCCAGGAACACAAGCACGCAGAAGTGAAAGGCTGTGCTTGACGCACTTATAGGAATTGGATATGTTTCAGGGCACAGATGCCAAGAGTTTTGTTTTCTTTTTAATTTCATCATGCTTTTAACACCATTTTTCTTTCCACAGTCCCCTTTAATGCTTTTGAAAAGATCCATTCTTCTGAGTCATCCTAGACGATGGAGAACAGTTTGAGCTTGAAGCTGAACAGAAGACTCTCCCTCCTCTGACTGGTAAGAGGTGGCACTCTAAGTGCCTTACATGTTCAACCTTCAATTAATTCCACTCATACTATCCCCGCATTGGTAATGAAGACAAATAGTGCTGCAGTCTTTGGGTATAGCCTCAATATTTACTTCTGGTAACAGGCAAGGATACACTTCTCAGACTCCGGGAATTATAAAAATTATTTTGGAGAAGACATTTTTGACTCTCTTTCTCTTTGCCACAGAGGAGGAGGGCCACAGGAATGGTGAAGAAAGCTGGAATAAGGAGAGAGGGTACACAAAACTTGAACTCCCCCTTAATCTGACTTCAGACACCCTATTATGTAGAGTTGATTGCAACTGTTATTTACCAAGTATGGCAGATCCCTACCACCACCACACCCGTGTCTCCTTCAGTCCTTATATTTCAGTGCTAACTGCCAGCTGCCAGCATCTGCCTTTCTTTGCCCTTGGGCTTTCTCTGGCCTTAAATTCCTCAGCACTTCTACTCCCCCATACAAATATGAGGCCACAAATGCCAAGAAATAAATGCCTCCCTACAAGAACAGCCTTTGACCAGTGACTCACAGAAGTTGGTGCATAAATATCTCAGTGCGTTTGTCCCTCAGATGGGATAAGTCTGAAGTGTTGACCTCTTCTGGGCCCCAGAGTGCCCCAGTGTGATTAAGCTCCAGTTGCCTACAATAGTAATAACACAACTTTATTTTCTGGATTCCATTCTTTGTTTTACTCTTCTACTATGTCTCTTGAAATCACACCCTAAATAAACTACTTGCACCTGAATCTATGTCTATGGGTTGGCTTAAGAAAGTTTTGAGATGTAGACTCTAAATGAAGAGGAGGAGCTGCTTTGTTAGATGAGGTTCATATATACAGTGGGTGCCAAAAAAATGTATACACATTTTAAGAAAGGAAAACACTGTATTAAAATTGTAATAATATGTACCGATGACAAAAGATGAATACATCCATTGGTAGAGTTGTATACCTGTACACACATGATACAGGTATACAACCCATCCTGTTCTATATATACCTCTACCAATGGATGTTGGCTTTTGTGGCAACTTTTCCCCTCATGATTAAATTGTACTTGATTTCATTTGGATATAAATGGTGAGGCTGTCTCCTGCCTCATACTCCAACACCTGCTTCATTTCCCCCTGTTCTATGTTGATGGGTCTTTTGATGACCACTCCTACCCTACCCATAAGTTTAGCTTCACTCAACATCTGAGTCCTCATAAAGGTTTTCTCACACACACACACACACACACACACACACACACACACGGTTCTTAACATTTTTTATGCTATGAAATCCTTTGGCAGTCTGTTGACACATTTCAGAATGTTTTTAAATTCACAAAATAAAATGTATAGGATTGCAAAGGAATAGAGTTATAATGAAATATGAATGGTAACCTGGACTCCAGATATTCCTATACGCATACATGTAAACTCAAGGAACTTTGGCCCTTATCATTCTCTTCATTTCTCCCATAAGGCCATGGGACTTATAATTAAATCATGATGTCACACCTGTTGACTTCCTGGACTCTTCAGGCTCTCCAGCGCCAAGTTCAGAGGGAAGATTTTGTGCCCCAGAAGACAAGTCCTTATCTGTGTTACTGCTGATTTAATGTCTCACCTCTGCTTTCCCCATCTTTTATAAGTAGGATCCCTCTATGGATTGCTTAGTTACCTAGCTAGCTTTCTGCCCTGACATGAGATTGTAGCCTGCCTTGGATCCCTGCTTTGTTCTTATAGCCTCAAATCTTTCAACATTACCTCCATTATACTTCTTCATTATACCTCTAGCTCACTAACTAAGGCCTTCTTTGTTAAGAACAGACACCGTTTATGATTTCTTTAATTTTCTTTAAAATACTTCAGAATAGACTCCATGATATAAATATGTCAGTTTTAATCTACTCTTAGGAGAAATTAGTGATCCTAGTCAGGAATCCATATCCCAGAAATGGTCAGGTAACAACTAATAAGAAAGGCCATTCCAGGGATGGCTACTACAAAAGTCTCCACTATCTTTATCTCCCATCCACGCGAAGTTTTGCTAATTGGCATAATCAATGGTAGAAATGGATTTTCATTGGTGAAATTTATAGCTTGCTAATTAGGCTAAGAGACGTTAGAACTGGCTCTCATGGGTGCAATTGGTGACATTCAAGATGTATTTATGGGCCAAAATACTTAAAAACACCACTCATCTTTAAGAATCAAGCAAGCTCTTTACATTTATCATTGGTTTGGGCACATGTTCAACCCAAAACTCAGAACCCAGGTGTTGTTCTGGAATATTCCTGATCACCTCTTTATAGTGGATGTTTAGCGGGTCCCACCATTATAATAATATTGTAGTTGTCAGGTGAACATTTTATGCAAGTTACTTATGGATCACCAGAAAGAACAGAATTCTAGGATTTTAGTTTGAGATTATATGGCACTTCTTGTTTGCTCGTTAATAAATGTCTATGTGTGTAGCAAGATTTGGTCTGAGACTTTCTTTTATTACCAAATTGCAAGAGATGTCAACCCTCACCTACCTCTAAGTTTTGGTGGTTCCTGAGAGCTTCCAGAATGAGCTTAAGAATTGTGATGATCAAATTGTCTTACCTCCTTGCCCTACTGCTTCATCAGACAATAGTATAAATTTCCCATTGTGCACAAGACCATCTCGTTGAATTCCCTGATGCCAACCATTTTCCACAGAGGATTAGGATTGTTTCATCCCATTGGGCTGCCCTCTTTGGTTCCAACTCTGGCCTTGAGTGAGTCTTCCCTAGCCTTCATCTTATCCTAAATATGTTTCAGCCCTGTTATGGCTGGTTCCTTACCATTACTGGTATCAAATTCATTCATTCATTCATTCATTCATTCATTCATTCATTCATTCAACAATTATTAGTTGAACACATTCTATGTACCATGCTGGGTTCTAGACCCAGATGATATTCCAGTCAATAAGACAAGATCTTTTGAGTAAAGATGAAAAAAATAGGGTGTAAATGTCTAACTTTTATGTTGCTTTGTACACCAGAAACTAATAAAAATGATGAATAAAATAGTGAACAAATCAATAGAATAAGTTAAGATACTAATAAGTGCTATGAAAAAAATAAAATAAGATTGTGGATATGGCATTACAGCAGGGAGTTGGCTATTTTGGAAAGGATGGTCAAACAAAGCTACTCTGAGGGTTAATAAGGAGTACACTAAAGATTATAATTCTTTGATCTGAGCACTCTATAGTTAATATTAGTAATCAGTGTGATTTGCAGTGAAGGCTGGCTCTGAGAGCTCTAAAGAGTTCATTTTTAACCTTTTAGGAAGAGCCAGATCCTTGTCAGTGCATGTACCTCAACTCAAGGTTTAACCAAAGGGTGAAAATATCCCTTAAAGAACCAATATCCATTTAGTTTCATTTGAAACAATATAATGCACCATTAGTGCTTTAACATTTTTCATTGAATTGTTCAATTAGATTAGTTTCTATAAACTGACTTGTTTAGCCTTTTGTAGTCCACAAATAGACAAAGAAAATCAATAGAAACCCAGCTTATCTTAACTGGTATTGATGGAGTACTGAGAACCCTAAAATGTGAGAGTTAGATGGCCTTTTAGAAAGATCAGTGTACCTAGGCAGAAAACGAGTTCCAGAAAATTAACCCAAAAATGCTCACCTTACATAACAAAAGTTCTCATGTTTGTATTGCTATTGTTTTTCAAAGATTCTAGGAATTTATGTCTTACTTACTGTAAAATAGTTTGTCATGAACTGTTTTTAATTTTAAATATAAAAGTAATATGAGCATTAAAGTTAAAATTAGGAAAATGAATCACCCACTAATCTACTGCTATCAGTTTTATATTTACCTTTCACATTTGGTGCATTAAAATATTTACTCTATCATAATCTTGAGTACCTAAAATTTAATATCATGCTTTTAAACCTAATGTTATGTTATATGTCTTTTCCATCTTGCTATATAGTGTCTGTGTTTTGCTTAATGCCTATAAAATATGCCATTGAGCAGTTATACCCTAATTTAATTAGCAAGTCTCCTATTTTAGCTATTTGGACTGTTTTTTATTTCTTTAAATTAAAGTTTATTGGGGCGACAATTGTTAGAAAGTTACATAGATTTCAGGTGTACAGTTCTATAATACATTATCTATATCTCACATTGTGTGTTCACGACCCAGAATCAGTTCTCTTTCCATCACCATATATTATACCCCATTTACTCTCTTCTAGAGCCCCACTACCCCCTCCACCCTAACCCTCTGGAACCCCTAAACTATTGTCTATGTCTATGAGTTTTTGTTCTTTCAGTTAATTGTCTTGTTCTTTTGTTGTTTTCGGTTTATATACCTCATATTAGTGAAATCATATGGTTCTCTACTATTTCTGTCTGATTTATTTTGCTTAGCATTATAATCTCAAGACCCATCCATGTTGTCACGAATGGTTCTATTTCATCTTTTCTTACCGCTGAATAGTATTCCATTGTGTATATATACCACAACTTTTTTATCCATTCATATATCGAAGGACATTTTGGTTGTTTCCATGTCTTGGCCACTGTCAATAAAGCTGCAATGAACATTGGAGCACACTTCTCTTTATCGATAAACATTTTCAAATTTTTTGGATAGATACCCAGGAGAGGGATTGCTGGGTCATATGGCAATTCTATTTGTAATTTTTGGGGGAACCTCCACACTGTCTTCCATAGCAGCTGCACCAATATGCATTCCCACGAACAGTATATGAGGGTTCCTTTTTCTCCACAGCCTCTCCAACACTTGTTACTATTTGTCTTGTTGATGATAGCCATTCTGACTGCGGTGAGGTGATATCTCATTGTGGTTTTTATTTGCATTTCTCTGGTGATTAGTGATGTTGAGCATTTTTTCATATGTCTATTTGCCATTTGTATGTGCTCTTTGGAGAAATGTCTCTTCTGGTCCTCTGCCCATTTTTCAATGGGGTTGTTTGTATTTTGTTGTTGAGTTGTATGAATTCCTTGTATATTTTGGATATTAGCCCCTTATCGGAGACACTGTTTGCAAAAATCTTCTCCCATTCAGTTGGTTGCCTCTTTATTTTGTCAATGGTTTCTTTTGCTGTACAGAAGCTTTTAAGTTTGATATAGTCCCATTCATTTATTTTGGCTTTTACTTCCCTTGCCCTTGGAGTCAAATTCCCAAAATGCTCTTTGAACCCAAGGTGCATAAGTTTAGTACCTATGTTTTCTTCTATGCAGTTTATTGTTTCAGGTCCTATGCTTAAGTCTTTGATCCATTTTGAATTAATTTTAATACATGGTGACAGATTGCATACACTCTCTGTTCCCTTCTCTCTTTCTTTTCTTTCTGGTATGCCCATTATTCTTATATTGCTCCTTCTGATGGAGTCAGAAAGTTCTTGTAGAGTTCTTTCATTTCTTTTAAGTCTCAAGTCTCTCTCTTCTTCCATCCATGTCATTTTCCAGATTTCTAACTTCGATGTCACTGGTTCTTTCCTCCATCTGGTCAACTATACTACATATCTGGCTATTTCATTCTTCATTTCATTTTCTTTTATTGTTTTCCTAATCTCCAGAAATTCTGTTTTGTTCTTTTTCAAAATTTCAATCTGTTTCATAAAATGTTCATTTTGTTCTTTGATTGTGTTCCTGAGTTCATTAAACTGCCTGTCTGTGTTTTCCTGCATCTTGTTGAGTTTTTTAAGAATTGCAATCTTGAATTCTCTGTCATTTAAGTCACATATTTCCATATCTTTAAGTTCATTTTCTGGAGACTTTTCATTTTCTTTCTGAGCTGTCTTGTTGCCTTGGTTATTTATGTCAATTTATGATTTATTATTTCTCTTCCTTGACATCTACAGGAGTGGGTTGTGCAACAAGTTGATAGAAAGAGATCTTTTACTTTCCAGTAGGTGTTGGTAGAATGTTTTATTTTCTCTCTGACTGCAGCCTTTTATTCTCTCTCACAGTGTAGTGCTATGTTTTATCTGCACTATTCCAGTTTCTCACTCAATGGAGGGATTCCCTGGAAGGTGGGCTACCCTGTGAACAGTTCACCTGGGTCATACCGTGCCACCTCAGTGGGGCGATGTGGAGAGTTTCTGAAGTTCCAAAGCTCTTCCTGCACCAGAGTCAGAGCCCATATGTTTCAGCAGCCCTGTTTACTCCTGCAGGGATCCACCCAGATAGGTGGGGACAGGGGCGGGGTCGGTTGTGAGAGGTGGCCCAGAGCAATGGCGGCAACCACCACCACAGCCGGTCCTGCTTCCACAGCTCCCTCCCCTTTGCCAGAACTAGTTGGGCTGCGAGTCTGTGTCTGCGGACCACAGTTCTCAGAACAGCAAATATTCTGTTCTTTTGATCTGACACTGCTACTGTTCTGCTCCTAGCACCGGGCAGTTGGGGCAGGGTGACCTCTGGGAGGGGTGGGAGGGGGTGGCTAGTCTCAGTGCCTAAGGCTTCCGTTCTCTGCTCGGCAGTGAGGGCTTAAACCACCGTTTTCAGCCTTCTTCCCTCAGTCTTTGCTCCAAGGTCTCTGCCATGAGCGTTGGGTTCAGCCTTGTTATATGCTGCCCCCTCAGCCCTGTGGGCCATAAGCGGAGCCCTAGCAGTCCAAGTGCTTCCCTCTCCCGCAGCTGCGGTAGTTCTGGGAAGCAGGAGCTCGGAGCACTGAGCTAGGTCTGCGTCCTGTGCCTGCGCGGCTCCGTCTCCGCACTTCTCCCTTCCCTCCTCCCCCGCTCATGCAATTTGCCCACCTTTGGGTGAATTCAGTAGTGTGCCTCTTAGTCTTTCCTGTCTGCTGTGCAGGGAGTCCTTTGTGGAGTTGTTGTTGTTGAATTTGTTATAAATTCCAGGGGACATTTCAAGAGGCTCACCTCATACCGCCATTTTATGACATCACTCCTGGACTGTTTTTAATTTTTGTTGTTATTTGAAAAATATCTTAATGCATAAGACTGTTCCAGAATTTGCATTATTTTCTTAAACTAAAGTCCCAGAAGGGAAATTACTATACCAAAGGCTTTGAATAGTTTTATCGTTCTTAAAAACTGAATATATTACATTGTATAAAGTTTATACTAATATTCAAAGCAGCAGTAATATAGAAAGGTATCAGATTTAACATACACTTACCAGCATTCACTTTTAAGGCTTTACTAATTAAGTAGTTAAAAAAATGTTGCCACTTTTTTATGAACATTTACTTGTTGAATTTTCTCTTTTGTTGTTGTGAATTGGCTGTTCATGTATTTTTCCTGCTTATTTGTTGGTCTTAGAATTGATCTATTTGTTCAGAACCTTTATCTATTAAAGATGTTCACCCTGAGGCATTTTTGAGGCAGATATTTTTTTCCAAGATGCCTTTTTGTTTTCTTTTGTGTAGAATATACAGAATTATCTGTCCTTATTTTTCTTTGTGACTATGTCTATCTCTCCTATACTTACAAAGTCAGCATCTTCTGCTGTTTTTGATAAATGACCAATTTCTTTCCATTTTATGTTTGTTAGATTTTGTTCCTTTATTTATAGTAGTTTATTTATATAAAAATTTTCATTCATATGTAGTGCAATATGTTCATTTTATTGTTGTCCATTTGCTAATGAATTACCCTAATTTTATTTATTGTCTATTCTTCTTTTCCTATTTTAAAGATATAAAATGATTATTTATATTTATATACAATATGTTCTGTATATTTTAATAGCTTTATTAAGGTATATTTAACATACAATAAATGTACATTCTTAAAATGTACCACCACCATAATAAAGAAATGACTGTATCCATCACTCAACAAAAGTTTCCTCGTGCCCTTTTGTATTCCCCAACTCTTGCCCCTATTGCCCTTCACAGGCCCTTCTTCCCATCCCCAGGCAACCACTAGTTACTATAGATTAGACTGTATTTTTTAAAATTCTGTATAAAACTAATTTGAAAAAGAAAAAGAAAACACACACACACAAAATAGAGTTCTGTATAAATGGAATCAAATGGAGTGCACCTTTTTGGTCTGGCTTATATCACTCAGCATAAATATTTTGAGATTCATCCGTGTTGTAGTGTGTATCAATAGTTCATTTATTTTATTGCTGAGCAACATTCCACTGAATGGCTGTACCCCAGATTGTTTATCCATTCTCCTTTCGATGGGCATTTGGTTCATTTCATGATTGTTGACTATCACAAATAAAGCTGTTATGAACATTTATGTGCAAGTCGTTGTATGGACATATGTTTTCATTTCTCTTAGGTAAGTATCTAAGAGTGGAATGGTTGAAGCATATTGTCAGTGTGTGTTAAACTTTTTGAAGAAACTGTCAAACTGTTTTCCAAAGTAGGTGTCTCATATTATATTCCCACCAGCTGTGTATGCATGTTCCAGTTCTTCTACTTTCTCACTAACACATGGTATAATCAGTCTTTTTAATTTTAGCCATTCTTAGTGAGTGTGTAATGGTATCTCATTGTGGCTTTAATTTGCATTTTCCTAATAATGATGTTGAGCATCTATGTATAAAAGTTTAGAATAATAATGTTCTCTTGATGAATTGACACTGTTATTATGAAATAATCATATTATTCCTTGGCAATATTCTTTCCTCTGAAATCTTTGATATTAATATAACCACTCAAGTTTTATTTGAGTCATGTTGGCATGGTATACTTCTCTACTCTTTGACTGTTAACCAATTTGTGTCTATATTTACAGTATGTGTTTTGTAGATTTTGAATTTTTATCTACGTAAGCAGTCTCTCACTTTTAATTGTGATAATTAGAACTTTTATGTTTAATATAATGATTGACATGGTTAGGTTGAGGCCTATCATATTGGTATTTGTTTTCTGTTTGTCCAAACTATTCTTTGTTCTCTTTTTCTGATTTCTTTTAGATTAATTAAATACTTTTTATTTCATATTATCTCCTTTGTTAGATTATAGTTTATAACTATTTTATTATTTTAGTGATTGCTTTAGAGTTTATAGTATAGAACTTTAACTTATCTGTTTACTTTCAACTGTATACCACTCATATATGACTGTACACTACCTCACAAATGTATAAAAACCTTACCATAGTATACTTATATTCTTAACCTCCAGGTCTGTTTTGTGTGTTTCCATACTATATTGTTATTACTTTTTTAAGTTAATTATTTTTTATGATGGTAAAATATGCATAACATCAAATTTATTGTCTTAACCATTTTTAAGTGTACAATTCAGTGGCATTAAGTACATTCACATTATTGTGCCATAAACACCACTACCTGTCTCCAGAACATTTTTATCATCCCAAACTGAGACTCTGTACATATTAAACAATATTTCCACATTCCTCCATTCCCTAGCCCCTGGTAAACACTATTCTACTTTCTGTCTCTATGAATTTGACTACTCTAGGTACCTCATATAAGTGGAGTCATACAATATTTGTCCTTTTTGTGTCTGGTTTATTTCACTTAGCATGCTGTTTTCAAGGTTCATCTATGTTGTAGCAAGTATCAGAATATTGTTACCTTTTAAGGCTGAATAATACTCCATTGTATGTTTATTGCATATGTTTTTTGTTTATCCATTAACCTGACAATGGACGTTTGAGTTGTTTCTACCTTTTGGCTATTGTGAATAATGCTGCTATGAACATTCGTGTGCACATATCTATTTGAGTTCCTGCTTTCATTATTTTGGGTATATACCCAGAAGTAGAGTTGCTGGGTTATATGGCAATTCTATGGAAAACAGTTAATTATCCTTTGAAAAGATTTAATTAAAAATTTAAATTGTGATTTAGATCTTAAAATCTTCTATATTTACCCATGTACTTACCTTTTCTGGATCTCTGCATCCTTTTATGAAGATACTTATTTTCAAATGAAAATTTATGAGTGTTAGCTATTCTCAAAGTTGAACTCTAAAATAAAATTGTCAACTTCCAGAAAAAAAAGTCATTTAAGATCAAGCATGGAATTCTAGGTCATCTAAAACATAATTTGGGAGAGAACAATGAGAAAATAGGAAGTCTTTCCATCTGGTAACATGTCACAATTTTCCATTCATTCAAGTCTTTTCAATACACCAATGAAATTTTGCAGTTTTATTTATTCAACTTCTACATATCTTATCTGATGTTGACTTCTTCTGCTTTTAAGGGCATTATATTTCTATTGAATTGATCTTTTTAAAATTATGCTTTATATGTCTATATTATGAAAGTACAGAGTACTATTGACTTCTGAGTATTTCTCATCTACTGTTACCTTGATTAAGATTTCATTTAGACTAGAGATTGTTATTTTTACCTGAATGCCTTGGATTTCTAGGTGTACAATCAAGTCATCTCAATATAATAATTTTTGTGTTATTTTCTTTAACTCCTATAATTTACCACATTAATAAAAATTTCCAGAATGCTACTATATAAAAACAATAAACATAAATATCTGCTATTGTTGTTCCTGAATTGACAGGGACTACCTCTAGAGATCTGCTATTGACTATAATAGGTTTATGATAAGGACTATTAATTATCTATATTGATAGGTTTATGATGAGGACTATTAATTATATATATGTATTGATAGGAAAGCCTTCCATTCCTTTTTTAAAATACCTTTAAAAGTTTAATTTTAACAAATGACTTCTGCAGCTATTGTATTATTGACATAATTGTATTAATGCATGTCGTTGTATTTTATCATTCCTGCATTCCTGAGATAAGCTCTACTTTACTATACTGCGTTATTCTTGTATTATATTGTTATAGTCTCTGTGTTAGTATCTTCTTTAAGGTGTTAGTTAGCTTTGTGCTACTCTACAACTAGTCTTAAGTGGGGGAAATGTGTAAGAAAAACATGGATGCTGGTCTTTAAAGGACAAGGTTTTATTTGTTTGTTTGTTTGGGGAGTGTTTTGCAGCATTTTTCTTACCACAAGCCTAAGAGTTTGCATTTCGTAAAATTACAGTGATTAGCATAACTATAGCTGAATGGAAATATAAGGTCCAGCTAAAAATGAAAAACTTAGGTAAAATTTTTAGGACAATACCAGACTCCTCTCTGCAATACCCTCATTGACCTGTGCATACAGTCTGGGTAGAACAGGAAATGGTGACAAGAAATTATTTTAAACGTTAGAATACACATTTTAAAACTACTATCTTAAAATAAAGGTTTGTAAAAACTACATTATTGAGAAATTCTCTAGAAGTGAAAAACTAAACAATTCCATATCTTAATTCACCACCACCTTCCACGTTTTCCTATTACTCTGTGGCAGTTTAATGGAAGGAAACAGGTATTGGGTATTTTGGTTGTTTTGTTTTGTTTTTGTCTTCATATCCCCAGAGCCAAGGGCACATTAATCATTCTATAAATACCTGAATAAATTAAGAGAAAAATTGGGCCATAATAAGTCAGTACTAAAGAGCAACAAAATGGGGCTTGAAACACAGCATGGCAAGAAGTGAAGCAACTGGAGAACAATTTTTTTATCTTATCAAATGAAATAAAATGGGGGAAAATAAAATTTTCTGTACTATAAGTTAACTTTAGCCAAGTATATTAGATTTAGCCAGCATTGGCATCCATTTTTTTATACTGATAATTCAGGAATTTGTTTTAATACTCCAAATGCAATCCCTTTCGTAACTGAAGTTGCAGGGATAACATGTTTTTTGTTGTGGACATAAGCCATGGGAATTTCAGTTGCATAATCTCATTATCTGATTACAGCTGTGACTTTGAAGTAATCTCTCAGAATGAGCACTTTTGGAAGAGTTCTTGCTCATAGGCCAAGCCCAGGTTTGTAGAAGATTTGCAAATGTATTCATTAGCCCTGTTCTTTTTCTTTTGACTTCTCCTGCTCTATTCCATTAGTACTTCATTTGGTTTATCATCAGACAAGAAAATACAGTAGGGTTGATTTTAGTTCTACACACAAAGAGCACTCATCCAATATTGCTTTACCAGGTGGTCAGTGGAAGAGCACCAGTGGACTGTACTACGCACTGTTCTATAGGGATCCCTAACACTATGTGGAGTTCAATCCTATACAATCCTCTTAAAGAAGAATTCCAGAGTGATCTTGTGAAAAACGTTTCACCCACATCTTTGAAAAAGTGACCTGTTTGCCCTTGGTTAATGGGTAATTTCATTTCCAGAAAATAAATTTGAAACAATTACCCAAGGATCCATTTTTTTTCTCTGATTCTTAAACACTAGACCATGGAATATCTCCATTAAAATCACATAGATTTTTTTGTTGTTGTTAATTGTTTGGGTTTTTTCAATTTATTGGGGGGACAACTGTTAGTAAAATTACATAGATTTCAGGTGTACAATTCTGTATTACATCATCTATAAATCCCATTGCGTGTTCACCACCCAGATACAGTTCTCCTTCCATCACCGTATATTTGATCCCCCTTACCCTCATCTCCCACCCCCACCCCCCTTACCCTCTGGTAACCACTAAACTATTGTCTGTGTCTATGAGTTTTTGTTTCTCATTTGTTTGTCTTGTTCTTTTGTTGTTTTTGGTTTATACACCACATATCAGTGAAATCATATGGTTCTCTGCTTTTTCTGTCTGACTTATTTTGCTTAGCATTATACTCTCAAGATCCATCCATGTTGTCACAAATGTTCCTATATCATCTTTTCTTACTGCCGAATAGTATTCCATTGTGTATATCTACCACAACTTCTTTATCCATTCATCTATCGAAGGACATTTTGGTTGTTTCTAAGTCTTGGCCACCGTAAACAAAGCTACATTGAACATTGGAGCACATGTGTCTTTATGCATAAATGTTTTCAGATTTTTTGGGTAGATACCCAGGAGAGGGATTGCTGGGTCATATGGCAATTCTATTCGTAATTTTTTGTGGAACCTCCACACTGCCTTCCATAACGGCTGCACCAGTCTGCATTCCCACCAACAGTGTATGAAGGTTCCTTTTTCTCAACTGCCTCTCCAACACTTGTTACTATTTGTATTGTTGATGATAGCCATTCTGACTGGGGTGAGGTGATATCTCATTGTAGTTTTTATTTGCATTCCTCTGATGATTAGTGATGTTGAGCATTTTTTCATATGTCTATTTGCCATTTGCATGTCCTCTTTGGAGAAATGTCTATTCAGGTCGTCTGCCCATTTTTCAATTGGGTTGTTTGTTTTTTTGTTGTGGAGTTTCATGAGTTCCTTGTATATTTTGGATATTAGCCCCTTATCGGAGGAACTGTTTGCAAAAATCGTCTCCCATTCAATTGGTTGCCTCTTGATTTTGTCTATGGTTTCTTTTGCTGTGCAGAAGCTTTTAAGTTTCATATACTCCCATTCGTTTATTTTAGCTTTTACTTTCATTGCCTTTGGAGTCAAATTCATAAAATGCTCTTTGAACCCAAGGTCCATAAGTTTAGTACCTATGTATTCTTCTATGCAGTTTATTCTGTCAGGTCTTATGCTTAAGTCTTTGATCCATTTTGAATTAATTTTGGTACATGGTGACAGATAGCAGTCCAGTTTCATTCTTTTGCACGTGGCTATCCAATTCTTCCAGCACCATTTATTGAAGAGGCTATCTTTCCTCCATTGTATGTTTTTAGCTTCTTTGTCAAAAATTATCTGTCCATATTTATGTGGTTTTATTTCTGGGTTCTCAATTCTATTCCATTGGTCTATGTGTCTGTTTTTCTGCCAATACCATGCTGTTTTGATTATTGTAGCCCTGTAGTACAAGCTAAAGTCAGGGAGTGTGATACCTCCAGTGTTGTACTTTTTTCTTAAGATTGCTTTGGCTATTCGGGGTCTTTTCTGGTTCCAAACAAATCTGATGATGTTTTGTTCTATTTCTTTAAAAAATGCCATTGGGATTTTGATAAGTGTTGCATTAAATCTGTGTATTGCTTTGGGTAATATGGCCATTTTAACTATGTTGATTCTTCCAATCCATGAGCATGGAATGTCTTTCCATTTCTTTGTGTCTTCTTCAATTTCTTTCAAAAATGTCTTATAGTTTTCAGCATATAGTTTCTTCACATCCTTGGTTAAGTTTATTCCTAGGTATTTTATTCTTTTTTGCTGCAATTGCAAAAGGAATTGTTTTTCGTATTTCTTTTGTGAGATTTCATTCTTAGTATATAGGAATGCAATGGACTTTTGTACGTTGATTTTGTAGCCAGCAACTTTACTGTATTCGTTGATTGTTTCTAATAGCTTTTTGGGGGAGTCTTTAGGGTTTTCTATATATAGCATCATGTCATCTGCAAAGAGTGATAATTTAACTTCTTCATTCCCAATTTGGATGCCTTTTATTTCTTTCTCTTGCCTGATTGCTCTGGCAAGGACTTCCAACACTATGTTGAAAAGCAGAGGTGATAGGGGACAGCCCTGTCGTGTTCCTGAACGTAGAGCAAAGGGCTTCAGTTTTTCACCATTAATTATGAGATTAGCTGGGGCTTGTCATATATGGCCTTTATTATGTTAAGGTATTTTCCTTCAATACCTATTTTACTAAGTGTTTTAATCATAAATGGATGTTGTATCTTGTCAAATGCTTTTTCTGCATCAATTCATATAATCATATGATTTTTGTCTTTATTTTGTTTATGTGATGTATCACATTGATGGATTTGCAGATGTTGAACCATCCTTGTGCCCCAGGGATGAACACCACTTGGTCGTGATGAATAATCTTTTTACTGCATTGTTGCATTCGATTTGCTAGAATTTTGTTTAGGATTTTTGCATCTGTATTCATCAGAGATATTGGTCTGTAGTTTTCTCTTTTTGTGTTGTCCTTACCAGGTTTTGGTATCAGGGTAATGTTGGCCTCATAAAATGAGTTAGGGAGTACTGTCTCTTCTTCAATTTTTTGGAAGAGTTTGAGCAGGATTGGTATTAGATCCTCTTTGAAGGTTTGGTAGAATTCATTAGTGAAGCCATCTGGTCCCGGACTTTTGCTTTTGGGAAGGTTTTGGATGACTGATTCAATTTCGTTACTGGTGATTGGTCAGTTTAGATTTTCCAGTTCTTCATGGTTCAGCCTTGAAAGGCTATATGTTTCTAAGAACTTGTTCATTTCTTCTAGGTTATTGAATTTGGTGGCATATAGTCCTTCATAGTATTCTTGGATGATCCTTTGTATTTCTGTGGTGTCCGTGATAACTTCCCCTTTCTGATCCCAAAATCATTTCTGATTTTGTTAATTAGTGTCTTCTCTCTTTTTATCTTAGTGAGTCTAGCCAAGGGTTTGTCAATTTTGTTAATCTTTTCAAAGAACCAGCTCTTTGTCTCATTAATTTTTTCTATTGTCTTTTTGTTCTCTCTTTCATTTAGTTCTGCTCTGATTTTTGTTATTTCCTTTCTTCTGCTGACCTTGGGATTCACTTGTTCTTCTTTTTCTAGTTCTTTAAGGTGTAACATGAGGTTGTTTATTTGGGATTTTTCTTGTTTCTTGAGATAGGCCTGTAATGATATAAATTTCCCTCTTAAAACTGCTTTCGCTGCATCCCAAAAATTTTGGTAGGATGTATTTTCATTGTCATTTGTTTCTATGTATCTTTTGATCTCTCCTCTAATTTCTTCTTTGACCCAGTCGTTCTTTAAAAGTGTGTTGTTTTATCTCCATGTATTTGTGTTTTTTCCTGCTTTCTTTTTGCAGTTGATATCCAATTTCAAAGCCTTGTGATCAGAGAATATGCTTGGTATGATTTCAATCTTCTTAAATTTTCTGAGGCTGATTTTATGTCCCAATATATGGTCTATCCTTGAGAATGTTCCATGTATACTAGAAAAGAATGTATAGTCTGATATTTTAGGATGAAGTGCTCTATATATGTCAATTATGTCCATTTCATCCAATGTGTCATTTAGGGCTGCTATTTCCTTATTTATTTTCTGTTTGGATGATCTATCCATAGCTGTCAATGATGTATTTAAGTCCCCTAGTATAATTGAGTTTTGGTCAATTTCTCCCTTTAGTTCAGTTAATAGTTGTTTGGTATATTTCGGTGTTCCCTGATTGGGGGCATAAATATTGATGACTGTTATGTCTTCTTGTTGTATAGTCCCCTTTACCATTATGAAATGTCCATCTTTGTCTCCTGTTATCTTTTTCACCCTGAAGTCTGTTTCATCTGATATCATTATGGCTACACCTGATTTTCTCTGGGTACCATTTGCTTGGAGTGTCAATTTCCACCCTTTCACTTTGAGTCTATGCTTGTCCTTGTAGCTGAGATGTGTCTCTTGGAGACAGCATATGGTTGGGTTTAGTTTTTTGATCCAATCTGCTACTCTGTGCCTTTTTATTGGTGAGTTCAGTCCATTTACATTTAGGGAGATTATTGATATGTGAGGATTTCCTGTCATTGTATCTTTACTTTTCTGGGAAGGCTGTGTCTCCATTGTTTCTTTGCCTTTTTGTTGTTGTCTATTATTTCTGTGTGGTGGTATTCTATGATGTTTCCCTCTGTTTCTTCTTTTATTTCAGTATATATTTCAGTTCTGGATTTTTTTGAGTGGTTACCCTTAAGTTTATGTAAAAGAAAGTTTGATAATTAGAGTATTCCATTTTCTTCAGCACGCTTACTTTCTCCATTCCCATATTCCGGTTCAGGCCTTTACTCTCCCCCTTTTTGAGTTTTGGTTGCCACAAATTGTCCCTGTTGATGGTGGTCGAATAGCCTCCTTTAGTATTTCTTGTAGTGCAAGTGTATTAGAAAATTCCCTCAGCTTCTGTATGTCTAAAAAGGTCTTTATTCTTCCTTCATAGCTAAAGGATATCTTTGCATCAGAGGAAGCTTGTGGGCATAGGGATCTCCACAAGCTTAGGTGATAGGTAGTCTGATGACCAATATTCCTACACCCCAACAGAAAATCAGCACATTGCAGGGAAGGTGACTGAAAAGTGCTCTTGGTTGCCTAGCAAGGTGGAAGGCTGATGGCCAGAAGTATGTGGAAACCCTAGTGCTAGGATGGGCTAACACAGGAAAAGTTACATGAGTCACCATTCTCATGGAACTACCGTGTTTCCCCAAAAATAAGACCTAACCGGACCACCGGCTCTAATGCATCTTTTGGAGCAAGAATTAATATAAGACCTGGTATTATATTACATTATATAAGACTCGGTCTTATAGTAAAATAAGACCAGGTCTTATATTAATTTTTGCTCCAAACGATGCATTAGAGCTGATGGTCTGGCTAGGCCTTATTTTCGGGGACACAGTATAGTGGCCAAGAGGAGCCATGTTATTCCAGAACACCAGCAGGAATGTGACCTAAAGTATCCCCACAACCCCACCATATAGGTAGTCTTGTGGGTGATAGGCCCACAGGGCTTCAGTGTGTTGGAGGGAAGGAGGAGGAATGCTTTTCTATTTTCCCATCAAGGGGGAAGCTGATGACTTGAAGAACCACTGGAATCCTGGTACATGTGTATGCTGGTGCCCGGAAAGTACTACCAGTACACCACCTCCAGGAAACTATGGTGAGTGAAAGGAGCCATAGTTTCCCAACAAAATCAGGCTTAGGGTACAAAGGATTTCAGGAAGGCCAGGAGGTGGGCAAGCTAGAGACCACATGGGAGGTGGTCTCAAATGCTCTCCATTCTGCAGCTAAAGAGAATGCTAATGGCTGGAAAAGCAACCAGAACTATAGCACTTCTTCAGGCTGGTGCACTGAAGGTTCTCAAAGAGAACAAGGTGAGGATAAGATGGTGAACAAAAGGAGCCCCACTTCTCTAGCACAAGGGCAAGCTTTTGGTCCAAAAGAAACCTAAAAGCACAGGGAGGGCAAATTGGTAACCAGATGGGCACATAGGGCATCATCGCACTGCTAGGAAGGTAACCCAAAGTGATCTCCATTCTGCAGCAATGGGAAAGGCTGATAGCCTGAAGGACATTAGGAACTATAGCATGTGGGCACGCATGTGCCCTGATGGTTGCCCCAGGGCACCATCAGAAGGAAAAAATGTAACTCAAATGAACCACAGTTCCCCAGCAAATAGGCAGGCGTGTAGCCCAGGAGATCTCAGAAATCCCAAGGTTAGACAGGCCAGAGACCAGCTGGGTCTTCGAAGAATCAGCATGGTATAGGGAAAGTTCACCCCTTTCCTCAGCAGGGGGAAGGAGGGTGAGCTTAAGGACGACCAGGACACTAGCATGAGGACAGGCTAGTACTCAGATGGAACCAGCAGGGCACCAGTGCAAGGCAAAGCCTTCCAAGTTTCCTTTGCGAGCGTATAGGTAGAATCCTACCTGAGACTCAATAGCCAACATTGAGGCATGATACTGGCCAGAAGACATCCACGACCTTGAAAGGAAAGATGGCATGTGGGCAAAAGATTCCATGGGTCCACACCACAAAGGTCATACAGAAAGGACTCTGGTTCCCAAAGGGTTTCCCGGAGTTGGTCACATCGGTGAGAAGGTGAACAAAAGTGCCTTCATTTCCCCAGCAAGCCGGAAGGCAATTGGCAGGAGGAATACCAGATAGATTCTTTAAGTATACCTGCTATATTCAATTCAACAGATAATTATTTAGCTATCTGAATAGTATGTTTCCTTTCTTCCAGGTTTCTGTTTTATAAAACTTGATACAAAATATAATTTTTAAAAAGAGTCATTACAATTGCTAACAAATGCTCTAGAGCATTGCTTGGCATACTTTAACATGCAGATAAATCACCTGGAGAGCTTGTTAGAAATTCTGATTTAGCAGGACTGAGGCGGGGCCTGAGATTCAACATATCTAATCAACATATCTAATCAGCTCCCAGGTGATGCCAATGCTGATTGGCTGCTTTTGAAGAGCAGAGATCTAGAGCTACAGATCCACTAGTCACATGTGGCTAGTTAATGTAATAAATTTAAATACATTTTAACATTCAGTTCCTCAGTCTCACTAACCACATTTCAAGTGCTATGTGGCTAGTGGTTACCATACTGGACAACAAAGCTATAGAACATGTCCATTTTTGCAGTTAGTTCTCCAAGGAAAATAAATAACCATATATTGTTGGGTAATTCAAGGAAGTCTTTGTAACTTTTGTCTGGAACTGGAATTATAGGTAGGATTGTGATAAAAGAAACATTCAATGGGGAAATCAATACTAGAAAGCAGCTTTGTGTATTGGAAATGAATGGGACTCTGGATTGAAAGATGCCTGATGTGAAAACCTGATTTTGACATTTACAGCTTTGTAACAATGGGGGCGTTACTTAAACTTTCCCAGCCTTGGTTTGTTCAATGTAGAAATGTTTATGTCACAAAGAAGTATGCAGGAGATATATGGGTGAAAACATTTGCCATGTCAGTCCCAGCAGATTCCCTGACCCAGTAGCCCTGCTTTTCCTTCTCACAGCTGGAGTCACTTGATCCCTATATGGTATTTCATCCGTGCCCTTGATTCCTAAGTTAAGAGTTTTGAGTCACCTAAGCAATTCTGGAGCCTCATATTCTTTTTTCTTTTTTTTCTATTCTTAATGCTGTACTCCGCTTCTTGTAAATATATATATATATATATATATATATATATATATATATATATATATATATATATATATATATAAACTAATAGTTGACATTCATTATTGTTCAGCTTCAGCTTCAGGTGTACAGTGCAGTGATCAGGCATCTACATCATCCCTGAGGTGGTCTCCCAAATGGGACACGTGTCCATCGGATACCCTACAAAATATTTACAACATTATTGATTATGTTCCCCAAATTAATTTTCAAAACCCCGTGGCCATCTTGTGGTTACTGACTGTTTTCTAATCCCCTCACCTTCCCCCTTATCCCCACCCCCCTCCCATCTAGCAACCCTCAGTTTTTCCTCTATGTCTCCAAAACTGTTTCTGATTATTTCATTCACTTATTCTTTTCTTTAGATTCCACATATAAGTGAGATCATATGGTATTTGTCTTTCTCTGTCTGATTTATTTCACTTAACATAATGTTCTCTAGGTCCATCCATGTTATTGCAAATGGTAAGATTTCTTTCTTCTTTATGGCTGCGTAATACTCCATTGTATAAATGTACCACCGTTTCTTAATCCAGTCATCTACCGATGGGCATTTCGGTTGTTTCCATGTCTTGACTATTGTATGTAGTGCTGCAATAAACATAGGAGTGCATAAAGATTTTTGAATTGGAGTTTTGGATTTCTCCGGATAGATACCTAGGAGTAGAATTGCTGGATCACAAGGTAGTTCCATTTTCAGATTTTTGAGATACCTCCATACTGTTTTCCATAGTGGCTGCACCAATCTGCAATCTCACCAACAGTGCACAAGCGTTCCCTTTTCTCCACATCCGCGTCAGCACTTGTTGTTTGTTGATTTATTGATGATAACCATTTTGACTGGGGTGAGGTGGTATCTCATTGTGGTTTTTATTTGCATTTCTCTGATGGTTAGTGAGGTTGAGCATTTCTTCGTATGTCTGTTTGCCATCTGTATGTCCTTTTTAGAAAAATGTCTCTTCATGTCCTCTGCCCATTTTTCAATTGGGTTGTTTGTTTTTTTGGAGTTGAGTGAGTTTTTTATAAATTTGTGATATTAACCCCTTATCAGATATATCATTGGCAAATATCTTTTCCCAGTCAGTAGGATCCCTTTTTGTTTTATTGATGGTTTCCTTTGCTGTTAAAAAACTTTTTAGTTTGATGTAATCCCATATGTTTATTTTTTCTCTTACTTCCCTCGTGCGAGGGGATATATCAGTAAAACTCTTACTCTGGTTAATGTCTGTGAAGTTTCTTCCTATATTTTCTTCTAGGAATTTTATGGTTTCAGATCTTACATTTAAGTCTTTAAGCCATTTTGAATTTATTTTTGTATGTGGTGTAAGGAGGTGATCCAGCTTCATTTTTTTGAAGGTGTCTGTCCAGGTTTCCCAGCACCATTTATTGAATAGACTGTCTTTATCCCATCATAAATTCTTGCTTCCATTGCCGTAGATTAAATGGCCATATAGGCATGGATTTATTTCTGGACTCTCTATTCTGTTCCATTGATCTATGTGTCTGTTTTTATGCCAGTACCATGCTGTTTTGATTACTGTAGCCTTGTAGTATACTTTGATGTCAGGGATTGTTATACCTCCCACTTTGTTCTTATTTCTCAAGATTCCTGAGGCTATCCGGGGTCTTTTATGGTCCCATATAACTTTTAGGATTATATGTTCTATTTCTGTGAAAAACGTCGTTGGTAGTTTGATAGGAATTGCGTTGAATATGTATATTGCCTTAGGCAATATGGACATTTTAACTATATTAATTCTTCCTATCCATGAACATGGCATGTGTTTCCATCTATTTGTATCTTCTTTCATTTCTTTCTTCAGTGTCTTATAATTTTCTGAGTACAGATCTTTTACTTCTTTGGTTAAATTTATTCCCAGGTATTTTATAGTCTTTGGAGCACTTGTAAATGGGATTGCTTTTTTAATTTCTCCTTCTGATGTTTTATTATTAGTATATACAAATGCAACTGATTTCTGAATATTAATTTTGTATCCTGCTACTTTACTAAATTCATCTATCAGCTCTAATAGTTTCTTGGTGGAGTCTTTAGGGTTCTCTATATATAGTATCATATCCACATATTCTTTATTTGGAACTATTTACTAAACTTCCTATTGTAAGGTGGTGAAATCCTGGAATTGATATGGAGGACCTGCAATGCCAAGGCTCAGAGGTCGTTTTTCATTGGATAGGCAATAAGGAAAGATAATGCTTTTAGCATGTTAATGTGAAGAGTGAGCTGTGATTTAGGAAAATTAGCAACGGCAATCAGCTTAAACTAGTTGTGAGTAATATGACTCAAAAGGAGGCAGGAGGTGAGAATAGAGAGGTTGGTGGGGCCAGATCACTGGAGAGCTTTGCCTGCCTTGTTAAGGAGTTTATCCCATGGCCATGGGAAAGAGCTGAAGATATATAATCAAGGACGGACTCATAGCCAGGCCACCTGTAGGAGGAGATATTTGAAGAGAACGATCTGCAAAGAAGTAAAAAAGAAGTGAAAGTGAGAAAGAGAAGTCTCCAGTGAGAGGTGATTTCAGGTTTCGAGATTTTGAAATAGAGCCTTTCTGAGTCATGTTAAGAGTTGTGTTCCTATCCAAGAACTAAAAAAGAATAAAATTAATTTTAAAACAAGGCTAGAAGCCCTATTATTGAGAAGGTGAGTGAAATGGGCTTATTTCACTTCAAAAGTGGTAGAGCAAGGACTTTGTCCAAGGAAATTTCTGTTAAGCTTAAAGTGCCTGAATTTCAAGCACTATAATTTCAAGCACTGGGTTTTTCTGAGATAAGATGTGGCCCATCATGATGAAAATCTTTCCTAGAATTGGTTTTCTTAGTTACAGAAAGTCACATTCCTTCACATTGGGAGGAGGGACGTACTCAATGAATGATACTGGGGCATATAGCATAAACGAGTTGACTTCTATTTTTGCATGAATTATCTATCACTGGGGGTCATGACAGCAGATATTTAATCTCTGTTAATCATTTCCCTGCTTTCTGAGCTGTTTGATCCCCATTCAATGCCACCCTCAATTCCTCCCGCCCCCGCCATTATTGAGTAGTCCCCCACGTTAATATTGGCCTGAAAGAGGTGCCCCTGAGAAGGAAATAGAAAATTTTAAACAGCCTGCAGTATACTTCCAAACCAAATAAAAATGATTTGGGGATCAGTCTATAGTTGGAATTACCTACCTCACCTCTCTTGCACTGTTGAAAGGTGACAGGGCATTTCTTTCTGGCCATCTTAATTTTTGTGTGTGTGATGTTTCCCTTCTTCCTTATTTCTGGGTAGATTTATATTATGCAGTAAAACACTATACCACTTAAAACAATGAAAAGAAATACAGCAGTCCTCACTGTTAGTCAGGTTTTTGGGGGGTAATGTAAAAACAAATAACTAATATTTTAGGGATTATTTATTGCCTCAGGTTTAAAATAAACAGCTACATTATTTTTCTATCTCAATTTATAATATTTGGGGCCTATTTCAGTTTTATATGCAAGACTATTGTTTGGAATCAGGCATAAAAATCAGGCATTGGAATTTGGACACCAAAATGTTGATTTGAAACTACAGTTTACATGAATTTTTATTTATTTTTTTACTCTTTATTTTGACACTTGATATTATTTTATATTAATTTCAGGTGTACAGCATAGTGGTTAGATGTTTATATAATTTATGCAGTGATTCACCCTGACTAGTCTAGTACCCACCTGGCACTATATATAGTTATCACCATATTACTGACTGTATTCTCTGTGCTTTACTTTACATCCCCTGACTATCTTGTAACTACCAATTTGTTGAATTTTCAAATGGCCAAGGAAATTTTCAACACTTTAGCTTTCAGCTTTTATACTTTCAAAGTTTATTTCCAACCTCTCCCAAAACCCTTGACATTTTATCACTTTCTCTGAATTATTAAGGCCAGATATACACTTCCATGAATATAGTTGTATTTCCTACACCGTGCTAAGGCTCCCAACTTACTTGTGTTCAGCTGCAAAAGAAAAAATTTAAAAGCAACCTTTCTTCCCTGAGTTTCCCACACAGAAGTCACTGCTTGGTGGAGATTACCATCTGTAAACTAATTCTGAAGTTGTTAATGGCAAGAATCAGAGCAATTGACATGTGTTTTAAAACAGGGTTTAAGGTTTAAGATGATCTCTCCCACTCATTTGTGAGAGCTGTGTGACATAGCAATGTGTTCTCTCTAGGGGTTCCAGCAAAGTCTTTTACTTCAATTGCTTTAACTGGCTTTTGGAGCATTTTTAGAGAGTCTAGATTAACTCCCAAACACAAAGCAAATCTGTGCTACTTGACTTGTTGTAAAACCATAACATGTTTTCCATTGATTTCCAGCCTAGCCACAAACATTCTTCAGACTGTCCCTCATCCTTAGGCTCGAAAAATCTTGAATGGAAAAGAAGCTGTGTACAAGTGTACAGTTCAATAATACATCATCTATATATTGCATTATGTTTTGTACACTTGAAACCTATGTAGTTTTGTTGACCATTATCACCCCAAGAAATTTTAATTTAAAAAGAATAAATAAAAAAACAAATTATCAAATTGAATTGAACTCTTGCTAAAAAAAAAAAAAAGAAAGAAAGAAAAAGAAGCTGTGATGCCTGTCTTTTCAGCAGATTCTGATTCCAAGTGCTCATGGGAGGAATAATAAAAATAAAAGAGTTCACATTTCTAGAATAATAGGATTCTAGAAGAGGGACAAATGTTCTCGAACAATCTTGTACAAACTTTGCAATAATCTGTTAACAGACAGGTATTTTCCATAGCCTACAAAAGCTCCTGAAACCTTTCTACTCTTAGTGGTGTCTCAAGACAAGCATGACAAATGACTGTGAAAAGCCAAGAACTAAAATATTATCTAATGCCAGAAGTTTTCAGTTCTTTAATTAAAAGTTTACCTTTCTGTAACCTAAATTCCTTAGGATTTTTTTCTAATTTTTGTAGCAAGTCCTGGAAAATCTGTGCTAGTTTGTTTAGCTCTTCTGCAAAGGAAAAAAAAAATCTTGCTAACATTGGATTTATTAGCAATAACACCAGAAACAAAACAGTTTATTTTATTTTCTCAGTGTTTCTTCCCCTTTTTAATCAGGTTGCAGAAATCTCAACCAGGAGTGTTCCCATGAAGATTTTACATGTCAAGATTTCAAGGAACAGAACAAACATTTAAGGCTGAAAATGTCACGCAGAAAGAATATGGTAAGTTCCAACAGAGCTTTGTCTTGTTGAGCTCTAGATTTGGCAATCATTAATTTGCTATTAATAAGTCTTACTGTTAGGGGGAGTCACTTCACCAGCCCCAGGAAGAGTTTGTTCTTTAGACAACCATTGCTTTAAGCGGTCTATCAAATTAATTCAGACATTCGAGGTAAGAAAGAGATGTAATTAAATCTTTTCAATAGACTGGCTGGCTAAGCACTCATCTGTTGCCACTGATAGATACAATTTGGAAATCGCTGCAATTTTTTGTACCCTCTCCCATAATACATTTTTTAAATGATCTTTCATGCTTTAAATGCCTATCAACCCATAGTAGAATTGGTGTTATTTGGTAATGTTAAATCATTTCTCAGTTAGATGAATTAATGCCAGAAGTTTTCATTTCATAAAGAAAATTCACCTCAATGAACTACCTGGATATTTTTTCCTAATGCTAACAGTGTGTGACATACATGACAGGTATACTATCATGTATTGGTATATAGCCTTACATTTGGGGTTGACATACAATGGAAATGACAAAGATTAGATTATCTGTTAAAGGAAGTAATTATAGATTGTTTGCCCCTGATTTTTTGCCCAGGCATTGAAAATTAAGTGGAAATAAAATAAAAACTTCAGTTCAGATTGGGGGTGAGGGAGGGCACAGAAAAAGAACACTGTTGTAGGCAGGAAACTCAGGCAGTATTAGATTGATTCAGTACTCTGTCTCTAGCTCAGAGTTTGAATCCCCTAACTGCTGTGACCTATAGAGCTCACCTGTATGTAAATGTCAACTCTCCTCACTTGCTCCCTTGTTTCTCCGTCTCCCATCACACCCTTAGCTCCCTTCAGTTCTGTCACAGATCCTTGACCTTCCTGTCTCGGGGAGGACAGAATAAATTCCAGCACTGTGTGTCGTACTGTAAATGTGTGATAAAGGTTGAACTGAGCACAGGTAAAGGTCACCTTGAGGTCTGCCGTGCTTGATCTGTGCCCTTTTGTGAACAGTAATAGTAAATATATCAACCCTTAGCCTTGAGGTAATTCTAAATACCAGATTCGTGGAGAATTCCCGTGGGAAAATAATGCTTCCTCCATAAAGGGATTTTCAGGCCCTGTGCTACTAAAATAAGCTATTTTGCCTTAGAAAAATGGCTTTTTCAGTTATGTACAAAAGTTGTTCTACCATGAATGGAAAGTGAGTGAAAATGCCAGCAGTGCCCCCATATGAAGTATGCTCCATGCTCAATTCCGCTGATTATCTTGGTGAGTTGCTGAGCCTCCGTGCTTCTAAAACATATTCTGAGATTGCCACTGAAATGAAACATTTGTCACTGAGAGCTATCAATGGTACTGTAAAGACTTACTCCAATGTACAGTACAAGGCAAACATTGGCTTTTGAAACTAGAATATATTGAGTGGTTACAGTGGTGTGCATTTGTGGCATACCAGAGAAGTTAAAAATATTTATCAAACTGTATGAGTGTCTTCCAATCTGGTTGGGAAAGCACAATCTATACAAATGGAAAACCAGCAAAGATTTACAAAACAACAAATACAATAACATATGCTATAACTATTGTGTCAGTCAGCTAGTGCGACTAACAACCATAGAATCTCAGTGGTTTACAATAAGAATTGATTGCTCTGTGATTCAGCTGTAGCTTGGCTGGCTGATATAGGCTGAGCCCAGCTGGGCTTGGCCCCAGGACATGGGTTGGATTCAGACCTGGTGCTCTTGTGTGCCGTGTTTGTACCAGGAAGCTGTATGAGCATGTGTGGGGACCGAGCCAGGAGTGCAGTTTCCAGGCTCTCAGCCTCACGTGGAAAGGTGCTGGCTCGGGTAGTAGATGGCCGTCAGCTGTGACTAGTTGGCCGTCAGCTGTAACCCTTTAGCCATTGGCCACTGATATAAATGCCGCGGCTGCGCTGGGGAGTGGAGTCAAGGGGAGTCGAGGAGAGTCGGTCGGTTGGCAGAAAAGCAGACAGCAGGTCGCACGTCGTGTGAATCCAACCTCCAGTGAGACTATAGTGGTATGACTCCCCTACCTATGGCTCCGTGGGTGTTCCTTTTTGGCCTCACCATATCCTGCGTTCTTCTGTGGGGAGCGGGAGCAGAAACCCCCAGGCCGCCCTGTATGACAGCATGTTCTTCTGAAGGTGACAGAGGTCAAAAGCTCCCAGAGAAGAGAGCAAAACAATCAATGCCTCTTAAGGCAGTCTTGAAGAACCATGGTCAGATGTGCCAACGTAACATTAGCTAAGGAAAATCACATGCTCAAGTCCAATATCAATGAGGCATGGAAGTGTACTCCTCCTGTAAAGTAGGGAGAGGTGGGACTGAATAATCACTGAAAAAATACCCTAATCTACCACAACTATATTGATTTTTCAATGCAGAAGTAACATGGAAAACCAGAGGAACGTGCGTGATAGATGGGTTAGAGCAGGAGTTTTGAGCACTCTAGGAACTGCAGATGCATTCTTGGCAGTTATGGTTATAATCTATGACTCAGGGCCTATCTATAGACTGTCTGTAAATTTTTTCATAGTTTATTGAGTCAAGAAGATGTTACAGTTTTCTCATCTTCAATGAAAAGGGGGAAGATACAGTAAGTTCTCTAAACAGAATATATGAGAAAAGAAAACCTGTTCTTCCACCATAAAATTAGTGTTGAGGTATTTTCTTCAGTGGTATTTTCATGGAGAAGTTTGCTGATAGGTTAAGCTGTTTATGAACTCTCCTTTAGTAGACCTTGCTCATGGTTGCAACCATGCTCCAAGTTGCACTCCCTAGATTAAAATTTGTGTTCTGTTTACCCCCTCTCTGGCCCTCTAAGCCAGTCCTCCATGAAATTTATTTTCACTTGGTACAGTCTGAATAACATATCCATGGATGGTTGGTTATGTAGGGAAATATTTCTCTGATGTTATCACATATTTAGATTGTCTCCATCTACCCCTTTCATGAATGTGTGCTTTATTAGTCTCTAGCATATAGTTTAGGGTATGTGTGTAAGAAGGACGAAGAAGGATGTGCACAAAAGCTTTCACTCTTCCCTTTAAATAGCTGTAATGGGATTAATTCATCTGGATGACAGTTAAAATTCATTAATAAGAGAAGTTCCAAATATGTGAAATTTTATTTTTAAAAATTCCAATTATATCTGTAACTAGCTATATGACCTTGGGAAAGACACATTCTCCAGCATACAGTATTTCCCTGTTGTTGTGTTTTTTTTAAAAAAGATTGAACTAGATGAACTTTAGAATTTTAATGCTGGTTCTTTCAAGCTCAAGCAGTAATATTTTAAATTCTAGGACCAGGTTAACATACAATAAACATAGGGAGCTCAGAATCCAAGTTGACTTAGGGAGGGAAAAAATGAACATAATCAGGATTCTGCCATTAAGGACAGAAGCACAATTCACAGAATAAAGGAGTTCAAGAAGCAGAGTTAGACATACAGGACCACAGTTTCAAGGTGAGCTACTTGGCCCATGCTGGCATCTGGCCTGTGTGTCCGTGGTCTGATACTGAAGCTTGAGGTTGCTCCTAGAAGAGCATTAGCTTCAGTACCATGGGCAAGAAGACACTGAATAATAGGGCTTTGTAGGCAATACCGTTATTCACCTCACAAATTGGTAGTTCAGAGATGATGCTTTAAGTCTCTGGCTGTACATATCAGACAATTTTCCTTTTTATCTGTTAGAAAAGCTTTTCCTTCCTTGTTGTAAGATTTGGCAGGATTCTATCTTTGAGTCTCCCTGGAGTTATGATTTCTTAAAGAAAGAAGACAGTTCCACTGTATCCTTGAAGTGAGTTGGAAAATATTTCCCATTGGGAACTCCTTATTTTGATATTCAACATAAACCAGCTGCATAGGTTCCTTTAATAATTATAATGATTCCATTTTTGAAAAGAAAGTCATAAGAATACTCTGCAATTAAGTATGCCACTGTTTTCCTGCAGGAAAATCCAAGTCATATGATATATGGAATGGTATGGATTTTGAAAACTGTATGATATTAATGAGTCAGTACTAATTTTGATATTGAAGAGATATGGGGATCATGTTCAAGGTCATTTGTAGGACTTTTATCCAGAGATTTGATGACGCAGCACACCAAATTCTAGGACTCTTTATGCAGTGATAGGAGAAAAACATTGACCAAAGACTGATGAAACATAAGTAGTTAGTAGATTTCTCTGAATGGAATTATCTTTCACTCGCTTTTTTTTTTCTTTCTATTGGAAACATGTCTTTAAGACATCCTGCATGTTAAGGTCAGCAATGATTAATTTAGAAACTGTGAATGCTAATTGAAGGCATGCTTTCAGAAGAAACCTTTTAAACATTTGGCTCATGCTGGTTAATTAGAAGGGCAAAAATTACTTCATTGTGTAAATATAGAAGAGTTTTTTCTTCCCAGTAATGTCAGTACATACCTGTTTGGGTTGTATGAAAAGAGAGGAAGTCATTAGGCAGATGAAATAGGTAAGGTGACATTGACTTTGGGATTTTAAGTTATTTCCAATATTAGGCTTTGTGGAGCTAATCTGGTCCTCATCCAACAGATAGACGAGCCAAAGTTATAAAGCTATAAAATGGGTGGAACTGTACACCGTGGTTTTGTATTTAGAGGTAAATGCAAACCTGATGATAAAATGCTCTAGGATTTCTCCTGCTATAACTTTTGATCTAACTAATCTATAGAACAGCACAATTGGTCAAATCTTGGAAGTATCAATTACTCAGATGAAGGCATTTTTTTATTTAGTGTTGGTTTGACCAAATCTATAATTTAAGAGTTTTTCAGAACTGCCCTTTCTTCCCTTTCAAATAGCCTAAAATGGAAGACATTTATGAATAAGATTTTGAATAAAGTCTTCAAACGTTCTCCAAATCTTTCTCATGAGGTAGAGGCAACTTAAATAAGCACAGGGAAGTTATATCAAGTTGAGAATTTTGCAACATGTTAAATTATTATACTGTATGTGCATGCAAAATGAGATACACTCACATAGGATTTGTTGTACTCACATGGGAAACCCCTGGGACCCTTCCTAGGAAAACTCATAACACATCACAGTGATTCAGTGTATTCCCTACTCACCACCCTTCCCCCAAAGGTAAATTCTCTTAAAATTAGCACTGAGAACAACAGTGACAGAGAGAAAGCTAAGGGAGATCATGGCTATAGTGCTAGGGTAATGGGGTTCAGGATGTGGTTATGAATTACTTGTATTCCATTACACTAATGTTTTCTTCTTTTCATCTGTACACCATTTATCTGAGTCACTGGGACACTCTGAATGCCTGATTGCCAAAGTAGGGACCTTGTCAAAATCATATGAATGTCCCAATTTGTCATAACTAGAGCTAGTGATTAAGAACCAATTTCCATACTAGTCTTTGTTTTTCGTTCATTTTAATTCACAATTATATAGACATAGTCATTTCTATTTTGAATATCTTTCATTCTGATAAGTTGAGCATGAAATCTAAATCTCATGATTTTTGAGTGATTTATGGGAAATCTATATACTGTTTAAAGTTTTGACAAAATATTTTATTACAATATGCATTGTTTTACTTATTTAAGAAGTTATATTGCAAAAACATAAATATACTTAAAACCTATATTTTGAAAACACACCCATCAAAAATCACTATCATATATATTTTTGTATGTATTTTAAAAGCTCACTTAATACTAGAAAAATTTTCATGTATTTTATTCCTTCAATAATATCAGTAAAGCAGAATGTGCTATGAGGATGTAAAAAAAAGAGTAAAGCATTTTTTATTGTGATTCTCATCCTCTGTAATTCTATACATGATGTTCTATGGGAATTAAAATGATTTGGGTATTGGTTATAATTGATTTCCTTATTCAAATAAACTAATAATGAATCAACATAGATGTTTGTTCTTAATTCAAGTAGAAAATTACTTTATTGTTATATAAGTATAACAAAAGTGTTTCAAAAATTTTAAGAAAGGACTAAATTTATTAATCATTTAGATAAAATACTAGGGTGTTTAGATAAAACAGTAGGGTGTAAATCTCTGTACGAGGTCCTTACCCTTTTCGTGAATTAGAGATGGCAGCATCAAGGTAGTCCTTGGGTAATGAAGAGGTTCTCATATATACCTTACACCCCAGGAACCACATTGCATTCATACCATGCATAGTTACCTCCATGTTATCTCCGTATCTAAATTATTTTTGATGAATCATCTAGGTAAGCAGTATGAGAGGGGGCTGTAGAAAAGGAGTATTTCAGTAAATAATTGTACTGAAAGCATGTGCTTTGTCAAACATATTAATGCATCACAAAACGTTTCTGAGAACATATGTGAATTCATAAAATCTGTCAGGGGAGATGTGTACTCATTTTAAAAAGCATGTGCAATTATTGCTGAGTGTTTTTACTGTTTCATGAGCAATGGAAAAATAACTGTACAAATATTGAGGCCAAATGAAACCCAATTTGAGCAGAACAAGAAACCATAGCAACTCATCTTTTTCATCCAGAAATTACAGAAAAATTGCAACCCGACAGTGACCTCAAAACAACATACTCCTGCCCAAGTATTGTTTAATTTTATATTATGTATGCTCAATAGAATTCTTCAATTACAGTCTACATTTTCTAAATATTTTTCCCTCAGAATTTTATGGAAAAGGGGAAATATCTGTGAGTTTATTTTATTACTTCTGATAGGAAAGTGCATATTTTAGCACTAATACTTTTCCCCCAGGAATACCTAAGGTTCTGTGTGGGTAAAAGGGATCAAATGTATGGTGATGGAAGGAGAACTGACTGGGTGGTGAACACACAATGTGATTTATAGCTGATGTATTACAGAATTGTATACCTGAAACCAATGTAAATTTACTAACAATTGTCACCACAATAAACTTTAATTTAAAAAAATAGAAAGTGGAAAAAGAAAACATACATGAAATTCTATATTAAACACTGGGAAATCAAGATAGCAGGTAATAATTTTTAGGTTTTGAAACTTACATGGAGAAGCCAATGTGGATTCTCAAGTCATGTCAGAAAATGATGTTATAATCCACAGAGCCTTTTGCAGATGCTGATTTAGCTCATATAAACACTCAAACTTTGCATTTGCCCTTCTGTATATCTACAAGAGCAAGCTCATGCTGCCTATGGGCCACGAAAATGGTCCTGATTCTCAGGGCAAGAAGGTATTGTCTCCTTCATTGGTACAGCTTCAAAGAACACTCCCGTTACCCTATTGGTCTTCCAGGAAGGGTCTTCTCCCACCACTTCCTCAATGAAAGCAACTCCAAGTTTTCATACTGTGCTTCTTAGTGAGCTTTGGTTTAAGTAAAGGACCAAAAATATATAAAACTATTGGACAAGTAATCTTTCCTTGAAAGGAATTACTAACAGACATGTTTTTGATGAAACATTGTATAAGACATACTTTCACTTACCTTATTCAATTTTAATGTTCAAGTATTAATATTTTTACAGGTAAACTGTAATATAAATTAAAAATCTAAAATTTTAGAGATATTTTTACTACTTTACATATAAATTAGCTCATACAGACTCATTCCTTTCTAAATGAGTATGTATGGGTTGGGGGAGTGATTTGTCTTTTCACACTTCATAAATATTCAATTAAATATTTCAGGATCAATCATAACATGGCTATGAAATAGCAAGTCCTAATTATATGCTACATAGAAATTAAGCTTTAATACACCATATGCCCTACAACTTTTAATGAGATTTATACATTTAAAATGCTTGCCCTATTAAGAAAATGGTATCTAATGTGGAGAGAATGGCAGAAAATGCAAATAGTGAGAAAACATAAAACTTGAGTGTTTATGAGTGTGCTTGTGTGTCTAGGGCTGAGGATTTGCATGAGGATATAGTAAGATAGAAGATGGGGAAGAGAATTTAGAGATAATTGTAAAATCATTGACTTTAAAAATTAGAAAAATCTGAAAGGTCATTTATTTATATCTTTGATACACAAACTCCCTTTCCAGGATCACTAATAATCAGTCATTCTGTCTGTTATGCCTCCTGTGTCAGTGAATGCATGACTTCAAAGGCAACCCATTTTACTGTTTGCCAGCTCTAATGAGTAAAACTTCCTCCTTGTGTCAGAAATATAACTTCCACCAGTGGTCTTAGTTTTACCTCTGGAGTACCAAATAATCCTTTTCCTATGGCAATTCTTTTGAATGTGAAATATCATTAAAAACAATACTATGCTATACTTGTGTGATTTATGACAGTCAGATTCTGTTAGCTATTATTCGCTCTTCACCCTGAGGAGAGCTTTATATGCTTAATATTAACAAAACATATATGTATTTCTTATTATGTGTAGAAAATCTAAGTAATTTACATATGCTAACTTATTAATCCTCATAACCTCCCTATGAGGTAGGTACTATAATCATCATTTTTTTTACATTTTTAAATTTTTAAATTTTTAAATTACAGTTGGCATTCAATGTTATATTAGTTTCAGGTGTACAACACAGTGATCAGACATTTATATAACTTATGAAGTGATCGCCCTCATAAGTTTAATATCTGATACCATACATAGTTATTACAGTATTATGACTATGTTCTATATACTGTACTTTACATTCCTGTGACTCTTTTTATAACTGGCAATTTGTACTTCTTAATCCCTTAACCATTTTCACCCATCTCCCCAAATTCCTCTTATCTGGCAACCATCAGTTTGCTCTCTGTATCTATGAGATTTTTCTTTTTTGTTCATTTATTTTGTTTTTTAGATTCTACATATAAGTGAAATCATATGGTATTTGTCTTTGTCTGACATTTCACTTAGCATAATACCCTCTAGATCCATCTATGTTGTTGCACATAGCGACATTTCGTTCTTTTTATGACCAAGTAATATTTTATATAGTATATATCACATCTTCTTTATCCATTCATCTATCAATGGACACTTAGTTTGCTTCCATATCTTGGCTATTGTATATAATGCTGCAATGAACATAGAGGTGCATATATCTTTTCAAATCAGTGTCTTGGATTTCTTCAGATAAATACCCAGAAGTGGAATTGCTGGGTCATATGGTAGTTATTTTAATTTTTTAAGGAAACTCCATACTAATTTCCATAGTGGATGCACCAATTTACAATCATACCAACAGTGGAGGAGGTTTCCCATTTCTCCACATCCTCACCAAAACTTGTTTGTTGATTTATTGACGATAAGCATTCTAACAGATGTGAGGTGATATCTCATTGTGGCTTTAACTTAATATTCCATGTGTACTTGAAAAGAATGTATATTCTGCAGGGTGAAATGTCCTAAAAATAACAAGTCCACCTGGTCTAATATGTCATTTAAGGCCACTGTTTCCTTGTAGAATTATCTATCCATTGATATCAATGTGTTGTTAAAATCTCCTACTATGACTGTATTACTGTTGATCTCTCCCTTTATGTCAGTCAATATTTGCTTTATATGTTGAGGTACTCCTACGTTGGGTGCATTGATGTTTATAAGAGTTGTATCCTCTTGTTGAATTGATACCTTTATCATTATGAAATACCCTTCTTTGTCTCTTGTTACAGCCCTTGTTTTAAAGTGTATTTTTTCTGATATAAGTATTGCTACTCCGGAATTGTTTTCATTTCCATTTGCATGAAATATCTTTTCCCATTCCTTTACTTTCAGTCTGTGTGTCTTTCAATTTGTAGTGGGTCATTTGTAGGCAGCATATGTACGGGTGTGGTTTCTTTTTATCCATTAAGCAACTGTATGTCTTTTGATTGGAAGATTTATTCCATTTACATTTTAAATAATTATTAATAGGTATATAGTTATTGCCATTTTATTAATTGTTTTCTAATTGTTTTTGTAGTTCTTCTCTGTTCCTTTCTTATTCTCTTGCTCTCTTCTCTTGGATGCTGATGACTTTCTATAGTGTTGTGTTTGGATTCCTTTCTCTTTATTTCTTGTATCTCTCTCATAGATTTTTGGTGTGTGATTACCATGTGCTTCATATATACTAAGCTATGTTTATAGAAGTCTATTTTAAGTTGATGGTCACTTAAGTTTGAACACATTCTAAAATCACTACTATTTTTACTCACCCTCTCCAAGTTTATGCTTCTATCTTCCTTTGTGTGCATTTGTGCGTATCCCTTAATTTATTGTTTTAATTACACATGATCTTCATACTTTTGCCTTTTAACCTTTGTATTAGTTTTATAGTTGGTTGATCCACTGATTTACTAAGTGTTTGTTTTTGTCAATGAGAAGATTTCTCTTTATTTTTTCATTCATATTTTTGATATTTTTTTCGTCCCTTTACCATTTCTTGTAATACTGGTTTGGTGGTGGTGAATTTCTTTCACTTTTTCTTGTCTGGGAAGCTCTACATCTCTCCTTCGATTCTAAATGATAGCCTTGCTGAGTAGAGTAATATTGCTTGTAGGTCTTTGATTTTCATCATTTTGAATATTTCATGCCATCCCCCTTCTGGCTGCAAAGTTTCTGTTGAGAAATCAGATGACAATCTTGTGGGAGTTCCCTTGTACATAACTATCTACTTTTGCTACTTTTAAAGTTCTCTCTTTGTCTTTAACCTTTGGCATTTTAATTATGATGTCTCTTGGTGTGTGCCTCTTTGGGTTCATCATGTTTGGGACTCTGCACTTCCTGGACTTGTATGTCTATTTCTTTCACCTGGTTAGGGAAGTTTTCTCTCATTATTTCTTCAAATAGGTTTTTAATTCCTTGTTCTGTATCTTCTCATTCTAGTAGCTCTATGATGTGGATGTTGGTACACTTGATTTTGTGCCAGAGATGCCTTAAACTATCCTCATTTTTTAAGTTATTTTTCTTTTTGCTGTTCCAATCAGGTGTTTTCTACTACCTGGACTTCCAGGCCACTGATTCAATCCTCTGGTTCATCTAATCTGCTGTGGATTCCCTCTAATGTACTCTTCATTCACTTATTGTATTTTTCATTTCTGCCTGGTTCTTTTTTATGGTTTCTAACTCTTTGTGGAGGTTGTCATTGAGTTCAATTATTCTTCCCCTAAGTTCATTGAGTATTCTTATAATCAGTGTTTTGAACTTTGCATCTGGCTGATTGCTCATCTCTACTTCATTTAGTTCTTTTTCTGGAATTTTGTCCTGTTATTTCATTTGGGACAAGTTTTTGTCCCCTCTTTTTGGCTGCCTCCTTGTGTTTGTTTCTATGTATTAGGTAGATCTGCTACATCTCCCAGTCTTGGCAGTGTGGCCTTATGTAGGAGGTGTCCTGTGAGGCCCAGTGGCACAGTCTCCCTGTTCACCTGAGCTGGGTGCTCCAGGAGTGTCCCTTGTGTAGGTTTGTGTGCCTTCCTGTTATAGTTGAGCCTTGATTGCTCTTGGCACATAAGTGGGTGTGATTGACTCTCAAACTGACTGGTTGTGACTATAATGGGAAAGCTGTTGTGAGGTGGCTGACCCCCAGAGCAGGAGTTGCTTTAGTGGGGCTCTGGTGCCAGCCAAGTCTGCCCTTCAGGTGTGTCATTTGTGAAGGTGGTTGGGTTGTACTGTGGTGTTTTCTGAAGCTAGATACCAGGTGTGATGGTTATGTAGCCTATTCGGAGGGGAGCCAGTGCAGGCTAAGGTAAGCTGCCATTTGTGCCCAACTTTGGAGTTCCTGGTGGGAACTACAAAGTGATCTGCAGTTAGTTGCCACTTGTGCTGGTCTTGGAGGCACTTGGGAGAGTCTATGCTACAAACTGAGGCCAACTGTCAGTAGTGCCAGGCTTGGGACCCTTTGGTGGACACCAGAATGTTAGCCATGGCCAGCTGCTACTTGTGCCAGATTTGTGGCTGCTTAGTTGAAGCTATATTCCAAGCCAGTACTGGTTGCAAATTGTGCCAGGCTTGGGGCCACTTAATGGGAGTTACAGTGCCAGTTGAGGTCAGTCACTGCATGTGCCAGACTTAAGGCAACTTAGCAAGACGTACAGGGCACACCAAGGCCAGCTCTTGCTTGTTTGGGGTTTGTGGATCTTTGAGAGATTTTAGAAAAGTCCACAGTGCAAACTGAGGCCAACCACTGGTGTGGAAAAACCACTGGCAGCAGCTCAGGTCGGGCCCCTGATTTGAGTGGTGTGGGGTCTCAGGGAATCACCAGGGTTGGGTGAACAGTGTTAGCCAGGTTAACAGAGAACTCAGATTTGGCACTCACCTGTTCCTTCTGGGTGAGTGGGAGGCGAGCTCAATAAAGGAGCCAGAATGGCTGCCAGTGCTTCTGTCACTGGCAGAACTGCCCTGACCCCTGCCTTTCCAACACTTGTCCTGGAGATAGTCAATCCAGTTCCTCCCCGTGTGTCTCTGGTGCTTTTCAAGCTGCTGCCCATGCACTGGAACCCAGAGCAAGTGAGTTTGTGAGTTTGGCATTCATAGTTCTTGCAATCACAACTCCTCGGGTTTTCTCTGCCCATGGAAGTATGCTTAGCTCAAGCACACGACTGGGTGGAAGGGTCATAAAGTTCTCACTGCTTAACCCCTTAATCAGTGACAAACTAGAATTGGTGGATAAATACCTTCTTTGTCTCTCAGATGGGGCAATGCTGAGGCGTGTTCTGTACTGTCTCCCAGAGGTCCTCAGTGAGATTTAGCTCCCAGTTGCCCACGGTGGTGACCACTCATTAACACATTCTATATTGGCTGCTTTTGCTTTTCCTTCTCAGTTCTCCACTCTGCTGGTAATCACCTCTTTTTTTTTTTTCAGTAAAAGAAGTTTATTATAGCATTATTAATCATAATGAAAAATTGGAAACAATCTAAATGTCCAACAATAGGGGAAAAGTTCAATTCATTTTTATTTGCTCATATGATAAAATATTATATAGGTATTAAAATGATTTACAAATTTTTATTTCTGGGTAATTTCTAGGAAAATATGCATGATATAATGTTAAGTAAAAAACAAAATGCAAAATAATAGATACATGATTGTAATTAAACACGTACATATGCATAAATAAAAAATTAGAGTAAATTTTTCCAATGTTAACTGTAGTTAATTCTGGTTAGTGGGATGACTAGTGATTTAAATGTTCCTTGTTTAAATTTCAAATTTTATTGTTTTTAGAAACAGAAAAGCATATAAAATTTGTTTAAAAGATCATTGTAGTTGACAGAGAGACTACTGATCAATGAATGCTGGTGGTCTCTAGGACTTCTACAGACAGATATAGATCAGTAGATTGATGAACATATCAAATGTGCATAAAATTAAATTCACATTTTTGCAAAGCAAAGCCAGAGGACCATATAACACTGGTTCCATTGTTCTCTACTTTCTTTCATGCTTCTTGATGGTAGAAAATATTTTATTTGTAAGGTGAACTTGTCTCCATTTTATGCAGTTTCAAATAGTATATTTTGTGTTATTCCATCTCTTTCTTCTCTGGTTGATGTAAATCTCAGGGACGTGGTTCAGGAGCTGGCTGTAGAGACATGTCATGTCATCCTTGCTGGCCCTAGTCACAGTGTCTCACTCTGGTCATTTCCATATCTGGCCCCTTAGTGACTGGGGTCCTGTTCTGTTAACCATGAGAGTGAGGCTGGTCTCACCAAGTGTTCAGGCCAGTGTTTGCAACTGCTTTTAGTAACAACTAGCTTTTGTTGAGCACATGCCATGTGCAAGGGCATTGTTCTGGAACCTGAGGTATTCTAGCTTGTGCAATTCTCATACCAGCTCAGCTGTGTTCCTCCAGCCTCTGAACAAGCTATCTCCTTTTGAGCTCTGTCCTTTCTCTTCCTTGTCTGATCTTCGAGCTTTTAGATCTTCATGTGTGAAAATCTAGCTGTGGGATATTGGAGAAAACCATTGACAAACCAGGTTATTTAGAGACAAAAAGTCTCACAGGAAAAAAGTCCAAACAGCTGTTACCAGTTTGTTGTTTCCCTAGATTGTTCTTTATGGTGAAGAGCTGACGAGGAAAACAACTACCTGATTACACAGAAGGGACATTTGGTGGCATTTGAAACATTATCCTGCTCCTTACACTCTTTAACCCTGTTGAATCCATGCTAGCCTGGCCGGTAATCACCTCTTAACTGTGTGCTAAAACCTTAGTCTGAGGGTCTTTGTTCTGGGAAACCCAGGCAGATAATCTTTTTACACAAGGAAGTTCCATATAGGCAGTTATCTAGAGACATCCACTGTCCTTGGAGACAATGTTGTCTCAATTTTTCTTGCTGGCACTTGGCAACTGTATTTGTGACTGTGTGCATTATCTTTATAGATGTGTCTTCTCTTTTGCCATCTTCTGTCATTATCACCCAAATTATTCTTTGTTTTCTTTATTTCTATTTTATTGTATATTTTCTATCGTCTGAGTCAAATCACAAGACCACTCTGTTTGCCAGACCTAGATTCTGAGCATGCAGTAGTAAATAAAATAGGCATTAATCCTTGTTCTCCTCCTTAATTTTTCTATTATAATCAACTCAGCCCCTAAATTGACCCTTCTTTCACCTTTGTCTCTGTTAAAATTAAGTTCTATCAGTTAAGCCACACAACTGTCTCCTAAACAATTCAGTCCCCTACCCTCACAGACATTCTCCCAGTGTTGCACCTCATCATTCCTTGCAAACCTCAATTCCTGCATCAGCCCTTCAAATCTCTACCTACTCTCACTCCCTCTCTCCATTTCAGTCCATCCTCTACCCTGCTGCCAGAGTATTTGTCAACATTGTAAATTTGATTGAATTATATTTTTGTCTTAAAACCCTTCAGGGGTTCCATATTACCTTGAGAACTGTTCCTACTCCTTAGCATGGAACACAACATCCCTCATTATCTCGCTTCCAACTACCTCTGCAGACATGTCACTGTCCACAGTCAACATGCACTCTGCCATCCAGATATGGTGAGCCATTTGCAGTTCCCTGAACACATGGTGACCTTTCAAAGAGTCTTTCAGGTGTGCCTGAGTCTAAACTTTGTTTTCTTTCCCCTATACCACAATGCCTCCTATGCACTATTTCCCAAATGAAGCTGTAAGTAAAAGTTTCCTGGGAGTGAGAATGAGAAGAAAGGAAATATTATTTCAAACCCTTTACAAAATAATTGTAGACACTTCACTTGGGAATTTCTAAGTACAACAGAAATCTGGGTGAGTAGGTAAAATAGCTACATAAATAAAATGCGCACCTTTTAGGTCACATCAGGAGATTGCCTTGAGGTTTAAATGGCTGAGATCATTTCCACATTCCTCACAGCTAGCCATCTATAATTAAACAGTGGTGCCAGTCGGCACACATTCATCATCTCCCAAGAAAAGGAAAGTCACCTCCATAAATCTCAAAATATGGGATATTAAAATTTTGTTTTTATAATAGCTGATGCACAACAATTTGTGCTAACATCTGATCATAAAGTAACTTCTGCTTAAGCTGAATCCATGTCCCAAGATTCAAAATTTACTCATGTAATAAAGAAAACCTGCTAGCTTTTTCCTTGATAAAAGCAAAGAAATTTAAACCCTAATAGTTTAAATGATTTTTAAGTGTAAACAGGTTTGGATTTTGATTGGCATTAGTAAATTCACTATGTATTATTATGGCTACCAACCAGATTATCACAAACACTTCTAGATGGTCTACCTCAGTTCACACCTTTACCTCATGCAATTCTCCTTCTCATTCTCTTGATTGATGGTTGATGAATAACTCTCCTATATATAATTTCCCTTCTAAAGTGCTCTATGTAATTTTGTCAAATTCTCTTGCAATTCCCTTTCTACCTCCTATTCCCTTATGTTAAGTACCAAAAATATTCTTTCTCCCTGAAAAAAAACAAACAGCTCCTGAGATATCAAATTCTTAGAATGAAACAGAGGACAGCGTATTCTACATTGATTTCCTTTAGTCACTTTTCAGGGACTGACTCTATATACGAGTATAATTAATTATCTAGGCCTGGAGTTGGCAAACTTTTCCTATAAAAGGTCAGATACTTAATATATATTTTCGGCTTTGTAGGCCGTATAGTCTCTGTTACAACTACTCAGCTCTGCCATTGTAGTACAAAAGCAGACATAGTACATAAAGGATAGAGTGTGTCTCTGTTCCAAAAAAAGCTTTATTTATAAAAACAGGCAGCAAACATTTGGCCCATGGGCCACAGATTTCTGATCTCTTGTCAGCCCCTTAAGTCCTCTCTGACATCCCCTAAGGCAGTAATAAAATGATTATTTGATTTATTTTTAAATAGTTTTGTTAAGCAAGGCACATAAAAATAGCCTTTTTTGTCTGAGGATTCCCAATCTTAAAATCAAATAAGGTAAATATACTAATACTAGATATGTGTACAGCATTTAAAATAATTAGGTACAAGACAATAAGGACATTGAAGTATATACCATCAATTGCAAGTCAAAGGGAAAGTATGTTTAGAAACAGGGCAGAGGTTGGGAAAAACAATTCTGGTTATTCCCTGTCAAGAGGGATATGTTAGTTCAGATGATTTGGAAGAGTGGAACAAGTATGAGATTAGAATGTAAGGCTGGATTGTTCCAGTTTCCAATGGCCATCAGAATTTGAACAGTCACAGTATGTCTCAGACTTCCATTTCTTCATCTGTAAAATGCAGATCATACCTGTCTTGATGTCTCTCTCAAGGTTATTGAAAGATTATACTCGTATATGTGAAAACGCCCTTTAAGAAGTAATTTTCAGCTACAAATGCTCACTTTCAAAACTCAAAGTGTGGATGAATCTATAGATATGATTCTTTTACTTGACACCAATATGCCCCTTGATTATTTCAGTTGCCACTCTTGAACTTATCTTTTTTACATCTTCCTCCAGGAACAATGACCAGAACTAAAACACATAATACAAACAGACTTTTCATTCAAAATAGCAGAATCTTTTAGGGATCACAAGTTTTTAAAGGTGGTGCCCAAAGTCAATCTGTAGGCATTCTTGCTACATAAGAACAGAGGGATGGAGTCACCTTAAAACTACTACCCAGACAGCTGTTTCTCCATGAAGGAGATCAAGAGAGAGGCAACACTATGAAATGAAGCATTCTCTCTCTCTTCCTCAACTCTCATTTTAACCTTATTAGCCAAAACGAATTTATTCAACTGTAGAAAGGTCAATTCCTGGAACATAATAGTTGCTAAAAAGAAAGTTGCATGAAAGTTTGGAGGTATGAATGCTATCTGATCATTTAATACCTATGCTGCGATTAGTTGACTAAGAACAAGGATGGGATATAAAATTGTAACTTGGCATACTGGGGGAAGATGATAAACTAGAGCGTAGTGATGCCCACGTGTTTTGCCACTCAGCTTATTGGTAAGGAGATTTGGAAACACCACACCACACAGATTTTGGGCAATACTTTCATCTGACAGAGAAGATATTTGACTCAGCCAAAATACACAGGTCACTGGTGGTGAAGCCAGGGCTGGAACCAAGCTAAGCTTATTTAAATCCTGATTAATTCAACCATTCATTCATGCCTCACAACATTTACCTTGGTGAACCCTGAAGCAAATACTAATATTTCAACAACTTTCTCTGCTATTTCTTTTTTAATCCTGAGTGCCTCTTGTTCATTACACGATCTCAGTGAATATCTTGGCATATCATTAAAGACATTGCATTTAAAGGGCTCATGAAATTATTTTTTGATTCACCTAATTTCTGGTTCACTAACACCTGCAACCAATTCTGAGCTTCTATTTTCCTCACTTGAAGAAATCTTTTAAAAAGAAAAAAAAAACATGCACATTTGTTGGTTGAGTTTTTCTCTCACCAGTGATTTTTTTGAGAGAAGAAATTTCATTTATTATTAATTCCTCAGCTCAAAACAACGTTCTGATGTTACACTCTTATATCTATAAGTAGACTGTCTCTCTAGTATAAGATGCTCAACTAAAATATAATCTGAAGGGAGAAGGTCTTATAGAATACTTCAGTAGGTCCATAGGATCATCTATATCCAGAAAAGGCAGGTTTAGTAAATAGTAATGGAAGACTACCAAGGTTCCTTTAAATAAAGACTATTGATTTTAGACTTATATGAATGATACATCCCACTACTTTAACCATGCACATGAATAGTGTGAGAAAATGCTAGGCAGTCTTTATTTTGAAATTCAATAAATAGATCTAAAATGGAAATATTTAATGTATGCCAGTCCTCACACTTTATATTAAAAGCCAAATTCATCATAAATTCTAATCAGTGGGTTTAATAACTGAAGTACCAAAATGTAGTGACTACAAAACAATACCATGTATAAAACTATAGTTTGACGTGTGAGGAAAGACAATATGAATTCCAGTATCTCATAGTCACTATGTTTGCATTTTTCTCTCTTTGACATTTTACTGTATATCTACCGTTTTGTCTTAATAAGTTGGGGAGTCTTCTTACTGTTTTTACTCAAAAATGTATTCCAACCTATTTTTCTTTCTGTTGGGAGCTCAAGGACCAACAATCTAAAAGAGCATCTTCACATCTGCTCATCATACTGTCACAGATGCAGCATCACCTGGGTGGCATATATTCATATACATCATCTCCATGTTGATTGCAATGTGTTTCAACAGCTTAAAAGTATGTTAAAATTATAATGATCTTTGTTAACCCCCAGAATTTCTGCTGCTTACCAAACAATACATTACCAGTGATGAAAGACTCTTCTTTTGCTCTTCCCCACGTGACACATTGGGGAGATTTTCTTGTAAACTGAATGAAGGAGCTGCCAGACACCATCTCCTGGCAATACCTGGAAGACATACGAGCTAAGAAGAAAACAGCAAATCTTAAAAGAGAGTCTTGCCAGACAGCATCAAATCAACCACCCCCAACCTGGGCTACTCACACTGACTCAGGAACTTCAGTCTACTGGCAAATCATACACCATAATTAACTGTCCTTAATTCAGATGAACATTTTATGGGCCCACCGGGTCTAGAGAGAAAATCGTTAGCTTCACTGACTAATTTTCAGTTAATCAGCAACAGTTCATTCAACAGAGCACTAATAAGGCAGCCTTGATTAGAAGTATAGGGATATGATATTAATTGGCTTCTTCTAACAGGGATGAGGATGTTAAATGGCAAAGACCATCTGTAGCTCTGGAAAAGAAACACTTGAAAAACACTTTGTGAAGGTAAATGATAAAACAAGAATACTTTTTAATTTTCAACTCAGTCTACAAAATATTTTCTTTCTTTTGTAATTATTTCTTTGATTCTTCTCTTCAGAGGCAATATTTTGAAAAATATTGTTTTAAGTGACGTATACAAATGCTGAAGCTAAGTGTTAATCAACCAAATCTTTTAGATTTTGACTTGGTGGCAGGTTTTAAGAATATTGGATATATGTAGAAATAAAAATGATGTACGTGTGTATATTTATATCCTAGCAGAACACTAAATACATGGAATTTCTTGGGCAAAATTACATGATTAAACAATGAAGCAAAGGCAGTCTCTACATGGCTGTCATTTACTATATATGTCTGAAAATATTAAAAACAGAAACTAAATAGCATTTATTCAGAGCTTTGCATTAGAGTACAGGAGAAATTTCCTACTCTGTAGAAATGCAGTCTGAAGTTCATTTACTGCAATAAAATCTCAATTTGCCAAAGTACCTCAAGAATGGAGGATTCAGTTAATTTAATTTTCCTACTAATTAAAATTTAAATCTAACCCCCATTTGCTCTAATACTTACATTGAAACGTCTTTTGGAATAAAATGAAATATTTTATTTTCTTACCTTAGTAAGTTGAGGATAGGAAATATAATTAATCATAGATCATTCAATATTTTTCACTAGGATGTCTCCGAAGATCAATTCTCATGCTGTAATACAATAGAGGTAGGTATAGAAGGGTGGTTTAAATGAATAGAAATTTTACGTTGACCCTAGAACCATTAGGCACTCCCACATACATGTGTATATTCGCTTGCCCTCCCTCCTTTTCATTCCCCTACCTCTCTCTTCCTCCCTCCCTGCTTTCCTCTCTAGTCTTAATGAAATCCCTGAAATAAGCTTATTTTGTTTTCCTTCCCTCTCTAGTTTCCATTAATGAAGTATAAAAAGTATTTTTATTTAGAAGTTTCTTTAATGTTCTTTGAAATTAATAAAAATAGTAATTTTGTACTTCCTAAAGAAGATATTTCTTTGTCTCAATATCTGCATAAAATAAGTCAAACAGCCAAGATTTGAATTTGTTGTTCATTTGAGAGAGCAGTAATTCAACCCAGAGCAATTAGCATATAGCTGGAAATTTAATCATTTGTAAAATCCTCTTCAACTGTAACAATCAGGGTCCAGGATCAAATGCTAACCTCTCTTTTTACCTAATAGAATTCATGATTTCTGCAGAATTGATGAGGTTTACATTTCTGTATCTCCTGAAAGAATAAATTATATAGTTCAGATTCAGTACCATGGAATTGATCTAATATCCCCCTGCTCCCGACTCAAAACACAGGAATTCTTAATAGAATATGAAGCAAAATAAATCTATAGTCATATCACAATATTTAACATGTCTATCAAAAACTGATAGGTAAAGATAAAATGAATAAATACAAAAAGTATTTGAATTAAAAAAGCTTGATGTAAAGTATATATCTGAATCCTGCATGGACTCTAGATATGTATTTTGATCAAGTTTTAATTTTATTATAAATCATTTAGAAAAAAATCATTGAACATCTGAAACCACAAGAAGTTTTTAAGAAATTCCCCCCCAAAAAAATGTAAGAACAAAATATTTTTTGACCAAAAGTCACGTAAATTTAAATTCACAATAAAAAGGTAATCACAAAAAAGACTCACATAGTTGGAAACTAAAGCTCTCTTAAGTCATATGTTAATTAAGAGAAAATCAGAATGAAAAAAATCTGCAAACATATACAACAAAATTACAGTGAAAATCATCCATAGTAACATGACAGGCAAAAAAAGATACTTAAGTAAATACCAGGGGTGACAAAAAAAATGTATAAAAGTGGACACTTTGGTCAACGTTGCTCAAGCAGTAGTTCGCTGTAATCAGAAGTGTCTGCCTCTTCATTGAACATTGGAGCACATGTGTCTTTATCTCTAAATATTTTCAGAGCGAAATAAGTCAGACAGAAAAAGCAGAGAACCATGTGATTTCACTGATATGTGGTATATAAACCAAAAGCAACAAAAGAACAAGACAAACAAATGAGAAACAGAAACTCATAGACACAGACAATGGTTTGGTGGTTTCCAGAGGGTAAGGGGGGTGGGGGGTGGGGGGTGGGAGATGAGGGTAAGGGGGATCGAATATATGGTGATGGAAGGAGAACTGACTCTGGGTGATGAACACACAATGGGATTTATAGATGATGTAATACAGAATTGTACACCTGAAATCTATGTAATTTGACTAACAATTGTCACCCCAATAAATTTAATAAAATTAAATTTAAAAAAAAAAAATAAGAAGTGTCTGGACTCTAACGGTAACCACTTTGAGCACCTCTTGTAATTGCAGAAGTCAAACGTGACTTGTATTCATCTTTTGTTATTGGTATATATTGAGTATTGCAATTTTGATAATTTTTCTTTCTTAAAATGTGTATATATATTTTTGGCATCCTCTGTATGTAGCTTTATATGTACTTAGTTTTTAAAAGCTTTAAAAAAATAAATCAAAATCCAAAATCTTTATTGATGCATAGTATAATTGACATATAACATTAATATTAGATTCAGGTGTACAACATACGATTCAATATTCATGTATATTGTAAAATAATCCCCATAATAGTTAACATCCCTCACCATATATAATGAGGAAAATATTCTTTTCTTGTGATGAGGGCTTTTAAGATCTCTCAGCCACTTTGAAATATACAGGACGGTATTACTATAGTCACCATGTTGTACATTGCATACTCATGACTTACTTATTTTATAACTGAAAATTTGTACCTTTGAACCCTCTTCACCCATTTCATCCACCTCCCAAACCCCACCTCTGGAAACCACCAATCTGTTCTCTGTGTCTATGAGTCTGTTTCTGTTTTTTCTGTTGTTGTTTTTCAGATTCCATATATAAGTGAAATCATATGTCATTTGTCTTTTTCCTTCTGACTTATTTTACTTAGCATAATACCCTCTAGGGCCTTCCATGTTGTTGTAAATAGCAGGATTTCCTCATCTGCTGTGACTGAATAATATTCCATTGTGCATGTGTGTGTGTGTGTGTGTGTGTGTGTGTGTGTGTGTCCATTCACCTATAAATGACACAGGTTATTTCCATCTTGGCTATCACATACTGTGTTTACCTGAAAATAAGACCTAGCTAAACAATCAGCTCTAATGTATCTTTTGGAGCAAAAATTAATATAAGACCCAGTATTATATTATATTATATTATATTATATTATATTATATTATATTATATTATATTATTATATTATAAAGACCTGGTCTTATAGTATAGTAAAATAAGACCAGATCTTATATTAATTTTTGCTCCAAAAGACCCATTAGAGCTGATTGTCCAGCGAGGTCTCATTTTTGGGGAAACACGGTATAATACTACTATGAGCATATGTTTGAAGATAACTTTTCAAGTTAGTGTTTTGTTTTCTTCAGTATGCTCCCAGAAGTGGAATTTCTGGATGATATGATAGTTCTATTTTCAATTGTTTGAGTATCCTCCACACTGTTTAGAAACTGGCTGTACCAGTTTATAGTCCACCAACAGTGCACAAGGTTCCCTTTTCTCTACATCCTTGCCAGCATTTGTTATCTCTTGTCTTTTTGATGTCTTTAGCCATTCTAACAGGTGTGAGGTGATATCTCATTGTGGTTTTGATTGACATTTCCCCAATGACTAGTGATGTTGAGCATCTTTTTATGTACCTGTTGGCCACTTGTATATCTTCTTTGGAAAAACATCTATTCAGGTCGTTTGTCCATTTTTAATTGGATTTTTTTCTTTTCCAGTAGATGATGCTATAGCACAAATGTTTGTTGTCTCTTACCTGTGCCACTAGCACTTCCTGTCCTGGGTCACAGTGTCGGGGAGAACATTGCTGTGGTAATGGGAATTGCTGCCTGGTGGGTGACCCTGCTGTGTCCAGGTTGCCTGGGTCCAGTGGCACCACCACCATGGGGGTGGGATGTGGTGGGTTGTGAGTAGCCAGGTTGACAAGCCTGCCACGTACCACCTGGTTCCTTATGGCCTCTGGCACCATGGGAGGCCACAGACAGGTCCCTATTACTGCTACCAAGCTCCGCCACCATTGGGAGGGGGCTGGATTCTTGCGCACCAGTGCTGCTGCTGCTTCTCTTACCCTGTGCCAGCTGTGGAGGGCAGACTGGCTGTACCCCACCACCCCCACCATTATCATATTCAATGGGGCTGCACGCTCAATCTCTGCACTGGGGAACTGCATCTGGGGGCATCTTCCCTGTCCTTCCCCCACATTATGTTCCAATATGCTTACCTTCAGGTGTCCCAATGTGTGTATGTCTCAGGCGTCCTAGTGTGTTGAACAGAGGAAACTTTGTTGGGTTATAAATGTCTGACTAGTTGTTTATTTATGAGGAAATACAAAGGACTCACCTCACTCTGTTGTGATACTACTGTCACTAATTTGCATATGTTGAACCATCCTTGCATCCCAGGGATAAATGCCACTTTGTCATGGTGTATAATGATTTCAATGTGTTCCTGAAGTTCGTTTGTTAAGATTTGTTGAGAATTTTTGCATCCATATTCATCAGGGTTATTGGTCTATAGTTTTCTTTTTTTGTGGTATCCTTATCTGGTTTTTGTATTAAAATAATACTGGCCTCAAACAATGAACTGGGAACGGTTCCCTCCTCCTCAATATTTTGGAAGTTTGAGGAGGATTGATATTAATTCTTATTTAAATATTTGGTATATTATTCACCAGTGAAGCCATAAATTATTTAAATTTTTTTTCAACAACTGTGATGTCCATACAATGTTGCATGTTTGAAGATCAGATGGGTAAGACAGGCTCATATTGTAAAACAAAATCGTATCTGCAGATATCAAACCATGCACTATTTGATACTTTCTGCACTATTTGAAATGTATGCATAATTTTTATTCAATTAAAGCCCCTCTTTTAGAACCCTGATTATTAAGGGCACGCACCCAATATTTGGAGTCATTTGCATAATGAATAAGCAGAAAAAGATATATCATATTTATGTTAGTTAATCTTTCTTTGACATTTACCGACAACCTGAGAATCATTTTACCTTAGAATTGAAAGAGTAATTATATTAGCATATCCAGCAAGATCATTATAGTAAGTTCTAACTATTAGGGTGATTTTTTTTCAGGCTTAATTACTTTAGTGGTTATTATTTCATCTCTCTCTCTCTCTCTCTCTCTCTCTCTCTCTCTCTCTCTCTCTCTCTCTCTCTCTGACATTTAACTTGTACTTTGTGATTTAAAGCTGTAACCCTTGATTTTGTTTTGAGGTGGTCCAGGTCAAATCTTATTTGTGATGTCAAAGACCATCAGGAATACACCTATAGTTGAACAAAGTTGGGCTTATTGGCTCGTTGTAATGAGAAAGACAGTACAACATGAGGATGTACTGACAGAAGAGAGAAACCATGAGGCATCTCAATTAGAAGGTGTCCAAAGGGACTTAATATAGAACATGGACTTCTTTTTGGTGATTTTGAGGGTGGGTTCAAGGAAGTACTGTTTTCTTATGAATTGGTTCCTCTGAGAAGGCAAGGAAAATTCTATGTTTATGAACTTAGTAATTTTTATCTACAAGATGAGCATGCTAAAGAATAAATTTGGGGCTAGAAAATAAATACAACTTATTTTTATGGCTGGAATGTGATGCATGAAACTAAGAGCAAGGAGCTTTTAGTGAATGTGGCAGGTTATCTCACAGGGGAAACAAATATTTATGCCTGGAGAGTATGAAACTTTGCCATTGGGTCAGTGATTGGAAGGACTTGGTATGGCCCCATCTACTGCCATTGAAGTGATGTCCTTTCTGCTTAATCTTGTGTATCTAGTCTCCAGGCTATAGCCCAATAGCATCTATTCTTGCAGCCATGAATTGAATCCCTTGTCAAAAGCCATTAATATTTGTGATATTGCACAAAATATTATCTAATATATAAATATTTTCCATGTAGATGGCCACTTCTTTGCAGCAGAAAATCTTATGATCATGCTTATTAATATTAATTTATCTGTTGATTATAGCTCTCATTCCCAGAAGTACTACTATATTATTTTCTTTTCATACTACAATGCCACAGTTTGACCACTGAGAGCCCCTTTAGTTTGGATCCCTATAGTACTACCCCAGAACTTTTAAAAGTTCCTTGTTTTCTTACAACAAAATAATCCATACCCAACTCTGTTTTTTCTAGCATATTACTAGAGTTTACTAAAGATTTTCATTCATACTCTACTAATAAATCCTACTGCTACACATGATGCTAAGTATATATGCAGCTGGAATACCACCAAATTCCAGAAAGGGCAATTTGTAATCAGTGAGTTTATCATCAGTGTTGTCTTCATTTGATTGTGGTTTTCAATTACTCTAATCCTTGCATTTAAAATTAAATACTGTCAATTTAGCTTCATCATTATTAATTTAGCTTGGGAATGGTTGTTTGTTCGCCTTACAGTAAAGATGGATACATATTTGCATCAATATTTTTGATGTGTAATTTTATAATAAGTAGATGTTGGGAAGTGTATGCATTGAAGTTGAAATATGAATTAGTCATTCTCTCATTTTTGGAGCAGCTAGATTCCTAAATTTTAAAAAATGTACAGGGACTCTAAAAATCATGTTTAAAAACTCCTATTTTTTTCTGGAAAGTTAATAAGTGACTCATATGTTGCCAACAGTTTTACTACAAATTGTTCATTTTGTTTCCCTACAACTCCTGGTTATCATAGAATCCTTTTTGCTTTGGAAAGTGGGAGCAAGTAATAAAGAAGGGCTATAGACAATTAACTTTAAAACTGCTCTTAATGAAGTCTTTCTCAACTGGAAACTCAGAAGTACCAGAGTATGTTTGATGATTTTATTTTAGAAAATATTTGTATCACTTCCCCACAAGCAATCCTGATAAGATAGCATGTGTATTATAAAAACTTTCTCCCTTTATTGTTCTTTCCCACCTCATGTTTCTTTCCTACGTACCCAACCTTGAGAATCACCACTGTTCTAGGTCTCTAGTCCTTAAAAGTTGTTAATGGCTTCCAGAATGTTGCTCAGTAAAAACAAAGACTGAGCCTTATGTGGTATCTTTATAAAGAAGACAAAACCCATTGGCCATTTCTGCATTTTCAAGGCATGGGATATTTCAGAAATCCAATTCCTGGAGTCACAGATCAACCTATGACCCTAAAGTTCACTGGCTTGTCTCTGACTCAATGTCCTTTCTAACAAGTACTGCACTATGGATCAGTCACCATGGAGTAAAGAAATATCCTTGTGGCTGAACACTACTTGGAAATGTGTGACTGGGAGAAATAAGTAACAGGGTATTTTTTTTCCCTCCCACAGTCATGTGGTAGAGGTATTGGTCTTCAGCACATGCAGACTACCCGTTGTGGACTTTTATGTCCATATATTCAAGAGTACAATGGTTTTGACTCCTTTTATCCTGTAATATGAGCTACTGGGCATAAAAAATAATCACAAAATCTCAGTGATATATACACAATTAGCATATGATTAACTTTTGATCTGAATTTCTTCTTACTCCACCTGGGCTCACTCACAAATTACACATCTGTAGCTGGCCTGGGTGGCTTACTGAACTCAGCTGGGTGATCTCATGTGTCAGAATGTCAACAAGGCAGCTGGAGTTTCACTGATTAAAGATATGGTATCTAGAGTAGCTCTGCTTTACACTGTAGGTCTGTGAATTGGCTCCAAATGTTTTTCATTCTCCTCCTAGGACCATTGATCTAGCCAGGGTATGGCTCCTGTATGACAATGGCAGAGGCATAAATGTCTTTTTAAGTCCTAGGATTGGAACTAGCACACCATCACTTCCTCTTAATTCTATTGGCCAGAGCAAGACATATGGCTAAATCCAAAGTCAAAGGATGAGGAACTGTAATTCAACTCTTTAGGGGTAGGACCTGCAAAGTCATATGTCAAAGGGCATGAATATAGGAAGGGAACAGTAAGGAACAGGGTAATTAATGGCCTCTACCACATACCCCTTGCATTTTTCTGAGCATAACACATGTAATACACATGAAAAAGTTCCATAGTAATAATCCCTATCCCAATTCTAAAGCCAATAGCTCAATTAGTAAGGAAGGATATTAAAGTGATTAAAAGCACAGGGTTGGCTAGCAGCCAGGCCAGGACTCAAATATCTGCTTTACCCCTTTCTAATCAGGTAATTTTGAGCAAGTTGATTTCTCTGAGGATTAGTCTCCCCAACTAAACAATGAAAAATATAATAACACTTAACTCTAGGGTTGTTTTAGGATTGGATGAGACAATGCTTGAATGTAGAACAACCACATGCACTTGACAAGGGTTCAAAATATCATGTCTAATATTTTTCTCTTTCCCTTCCTCTCTTTATTAATATTTCTCTTTTCATTTTCCTGTCTCTTCTTCCCTTTCTTTTTTCCCTTTTCCAACTCTTTTTCTTTAGGATCTACTTCCTAATTATTGTGCTCCATCTTGAATCAGCTTATTTTACATAAAATACATTCATCAAGGTCTCATTAATATAATTTTCTTTTTTCCTCAGTCTTATTGACATATGATTTACAAACATCATTGTATAAATTTAAGGTGTATAACATAATGGTTTTACTTACATATATTGTGAAATGAATACTGCAATAAATTTATTTAGCATCCATCATCTCATATACAATTTTAAAAAGAAAAAAATTTTTTCCTTTTCAAGAGAACTCTTAGAATTTATGCTCTTAACAATTTTCATATATCATACAACAGTTAATAATAGCTATCATGTTGTACAGTACATCCCTAGTACTTATTTATCTTAGAACTAGAACTTTGTGCCTTTTAACCACTTTCTTCCAATTACCTCTCACTCCAAACAATGCCTCTGGTAAACACAAATCTGATCTCTTTTTCTAGGAGGTTTTTTTTTTTTTTTCCAGATTCCACATATAAGTGAAATCATATGGTATTTTTCTTTCTCTGACTTATTTCACTTAGCATAATATCCTCAGGGTCCATCCATGTTGTTGCAAATGGCACAATTTCCTTATTTTTTATGACTGAATAATATTTCAGTGTGTGTGTGTGTGTGTGTGTGTGTGTGTGTGTGTGTACATACACACCACAACTTCTTTATCCATTTATCTGTTGATGGACACTTAGGTTGTTTCCATGACTTGGTGTCATGCGGGAGACCCTGCTCGCTGCGCCATTTGTCGTGCAGGGAGTCCGGCGGGGTCTCTGCTCCCGCTCCCCACATAACGCAGGATATGGTGAGGCCAAAAAGGAACACCCACGGAGCCATAGGTAGGGGAGTCATACCACTATATTCTCTCTGGCGGCACTATACTCTCACTGGAGGCTGGATCCACACTGTCCGCAAACCGCCATCCACGCTTGCCAGCCCAGCCGCCATCTTCTTGCTAGCCCCCATTTTGCTGCTAGCGTAGCCACAGCAGTTATATTAGTGGCCAATGGCTCACTGGTTACAGCTGACGGCCAACTAGCCACAGCTGATGGCCATGCAATCACAGTTGATGGCCATTTACTACCTGAGCCAGCACCTGTCTATGTGAGGCCGAGAGCCTGGAAACTACTTTCTGGGGCTCTGCCCCCACACTTGGCTATTGTAAATAATGCTGCTATGAACATAGGGATACATATATATCTTTTCAAGTTAGTGTTTTTGTTTCCTTCAGATATATTTCCAGAAGTAGAATTGCTGAATTGTATGGTAGTTCTATATTTAATTGTTTGAGGATCTTCCATACTGTTTTCCATAGTGGTTATAACAGTTTACAGTCCCACCAACAGTGCACAACTGCCTAAGTTGTGAGGCCTTGGTAAAGCCAACGTGACAAATTCATATAAAATTTTAGCTGCAGGAATTGACAAGGAGGATATAATCAGTGTAACTGTTTATGTCCCTTGACCATCTAGTATTTAATATGAGGTCTTCCTAGACATATTCCTCTAATACAAAGGTTCTCATATTTGGCTGCACATTAGACTCTCCTGGGAAACTTTTAAAATGCCAATAACAAGGTCGTATCTACAGAAATACTGATTTAATTTAGATGGAGCCCAGGTATAAGTATTTTTTAAAATACCCCAGATGATTCTAATGTGCAGCTGGAGCTGGGAATTACTTTTCTAACCAAATATATACCCCTCATTTGTGATACTCTAAGCAGAGATAAACTGTCCAAAGGTAAGTCAAACAATTCCCTCAGTCAGTAAAGCTACATCGTATAACCTAAGAATATTTGAAATAGATACCACAGGAACATTAAGACTAGTGGGAAACATGTCAAAATAAAGTTACGGTGAACCCATGGCTTGGAAACACGCCAGTAGAGGCAGTGTGCTTGCTGTTCTTGACAGAGAATTACACAAGGACTCAGATTCTTGATTCTGGCCCTACCTCAAGCACAGATAACTACAGAGGGTGCCAAAAAAGTGGATATACATTTTCAGAAAGGAAACCTGTATTGTAATACTCAATATATACTGATAACAAAAGATGAATACAGGTCACGTTTGACTTCTGCAATTACAACAGGTGCTCAAAGTGGTTACCGTCAGTGCCCAGACACTTCTGGTTACAGCGAACTACTGCTTGAGCAACACTAACCAAAGTGTCCACTTCTATACATTATTTTGGTTTCCCCAGTACATGAGCTTGGGCCAGTCCCTGCCCTTCTCTGAACCTTAGTTACCTCATCTACAAAATAAAAAGACTTGATTAGTTGATTTCTAATTTCCCTCCTCTTCTAAAATCCTATGGTTTCTAATATACAGAATGATTAAAATATGGTATTGTGGGGCTCTTCCCCAAACCAATTAAATTAGAACTTCCAAGAATAGAATGTGAATGTCACTATATGCACATCTCGGAGATATTACAAATTCATTTCCAGACCATGCAATAAAGCAAGCAAGGTGAGTATCACAATAAAGCAAGTCATAATATTTTTGCTTGGGGAGGATCTTGCCTCCATTTGTTAAAAAAGTAAAAAAACAACATCTGTGAAATGCAATAAGTGAAGAGCAATAAACTAGTTTTTAAACGTTCCCAGGTGATTCTAATATTCAGCAAGAGTTGCTAACAGTTGGACTTGAGGAACCTGCTATATAGTGTGACTTTATGTGGAATGGAAAAGAAAGAGAGAATAAG